>NC_045427.1:411085025-411448775 GCF_902635505.1 Sarcophilus harrisii
TCACAATTCCACCAATAATGTATTAGTGTCCCAGTTTTCCCACATCCCCTCCAACATTGCATTAAGATATCAATAATATTAAGAAAAATTAAACCTTATCTCATAAAATGACAATTGAACACAACATTTAGTTTCAGAGAAAAGTGCTACAAGAAACCTTGTGTTTTTTTTTCTCCCAGAATCTGCTATATGTGGGCCCTTCACTAAAGCCTTTCTATAATGTGTCATCCTGGCATGTAGGTTTTCAGATTTATGCCAGTAGAGCTCTGCTCTAGCAGTTCTTATCAAACTGAGAAAGCTTCCAGTTCTAGCCCAGTCACAGACTACACGTCAATTGTCCATAGATCAAATTATCTCAGAAGACAAAATATTTTTATCAGAAGAGTCATCTTGGCAATGATTCTTTTAAGGAGGAAAGCATGGAAAACTCATTTCTTCATCCATCAAATCAAGAGGAGACTGTGATCTGCATGAATAGAGGAGATAAGAGTCCACATGGAGAAAAAGACAGATTTCTGAAGGAAGCTCTTGTTTCCAAAGAAACAAGATTTATAGTTTAGGATCACATAGTTCACCAAACTGCACTATTTTTTCCCCATCAAACACAATAATTTACCTAAGAAGAACAGCTAGAGACAAGTTGGAATCAATCAGTTTGACTGTCTTTTCAATTGCTTTGCAAAACATCATGATATAGTGGATAGATCAATAAACTCAGAGTCAAAAGTGGAGTTCGAATCCTGCATCTCATATTAGCCATCCATACAGCTCAATGGAACTGTCAGTCTCCTCACTGTAAAATGGGGATAATGCTACCCATAGAACCTCCCTCACAAAGTTGCAGTGAGGCTCAAATGAAAGAATATGTGTAAAATGCTTAGTAAACTGACTTAACTGAAGCTAGTGTTACTATTTTGCTGGTAGCGAATCATTAGTCAACATTGTCTTGGTCTTGAACTAAAATTCAAAAGGAATTTAATTACCTCATCATGATATGGAGGAAAGCCCAAGCTTTTGAAGGCTATATACCCAGACAGCAAGCTCTTGCAGGCCCTACCAAGCTGGCAAGGCCTCAGAAATGAATCCAATGACAGTCTATAGATCATTATAGTATTAGAAGTAGCAGCAACTCATATTCTCATGGCACTTGAAGATTCACAAAATATTTTTCTATCTGGTGATAGATAAGAGAAACATTATCACACTCATTCATAAGAGAAACAAGAATTTCTATCAGTCTAAAAGCACCAAGAGGAAACTGTCCCCAGTAGTATTCTCTCATCTTCCTCTGATTACCTAGAAGCCCTTCTCTGATATTAGAGATTGATATTAGTGAAGATATATCAGAGATATATCAGAGATATCAGATATATATAATCTCTGATATTCTTTGTAAGATATAACTTAATTTGATCAATTTATTTATCCTTAAACATTTATTGATGCCTTTGGTTTTTATACCTTAAGTAATTATCTTACCCTGAATGAATTAACCCTGTAATGAAGAAAAACAATTGAGCAAAACTCCATTGACAAAATAATCCCCCTTTGACAACAACACACAAGTGCCCTTTTCCATGTTCCTTCTTGGTAAGAGGAAAGTGTGTTTCATCAGTTATTCTGTGGGACCAAGATAAATCGGTGCAAATAATCTGAGCCTATGATTCTTTCAAGTTATTTGAAAGTAGTGACTGTCTTTTGCTTTTCTTTTTATCCTCATTACTTAGCATGTTTCTTGGCATACATAGACATGTATTAAGGACAGTTGACTAACAATAGGGTACAGTGGTAAGAGCACTGAATTTGGTATTAAAGGATGTAGGCTCATCTCAACTCCATTTACCTCTGTGATCTTGTTTAAGTGAAAGTTTTTCTGGGCTACAATTTCCTCATTAGCAAAAGCAGAGTAGGACTTGATGGTCTCTGAGTTCCTTCTTAGCTCTAAATCTATGAATTCATAATTTATAAGTTCATAATAAACAAGGAAATAGAGGATCTTCTTGGACCACCTCAATGGATTAAAGTTCATGAAGGAGCTCTTATACTCTTTAAGATGGTACACTAAGTATAAAATTTTAACAAAATTAAAAATTGAAGAGGGGACAGGGAAATTCTATTTACAATTGTGTAGCTTAGTCTGGTTTTAACTTTGCTTCTCTCTAGATGGGTATGGTCAAAAGAAAACTGAACTAGAAATTAGAAAACCTGGAAGAGCTAATAGAGGTAGTATGTTTGAGATCCTAAAAGAGACTAGGGTTTGAATACTTCATCTGACACTTTCTAGCTTTATAACCAGAGACAAATCACTTGAACTATCTGAAACTCATTTTCCTCAAATGTAAAATGGAAGTAATAACCAGATTCCAGTTTCTGGAGATGGGTGGATATTTATAGAACTTGTTGAACCCGCTCTTGCCAGAAGGCCCCCAATTATTATGTTCTTGGGGATTTTATGACCTTTTTCTTTGTTACTTCAATGTTAGAAGCTATTCTGGGAAGGGCTATCTTTTTGCATGGACCAAGTATGTAGCCTCCCATCTGTTGTCATTTGAGAGGATTATAGGATGTGCTTTTTGTCCTTAATATTCCTCTCTGATTTTCATTTGTTTCAACTAATGCCTCTTTGAACTGAGATAGCCTTCCAAATTTTACCTGAGGACTGCAGCTTATTAATCCATTAACACTCTTTGAGCATAAAGTCAAAAATATGTCAATAAATCATTCCCTTGATAAACAACCCAAAGAGAGTTACTTTAGACTTATCCATTTATCTTACATACATTTATGGGCACTGAAATCCCCAAAAGGGAGAGGATTTGTCCAAGGTTATGCAATTAGCAGCAAAATTAAAGAGGCATGGCAAATGGCACAGAGTTCTGAGTCAGGAATCAGGAATATCTGAGTCCACATCCAGCCTCATACACTAATTATTGGTGTGACCTTGAACAAGTCATTTACTCTCTGTCTATATCAGTTTCCTTATCTGTACAATAATAGTAAACATCCCTCACAGTAGTGAGGATCAAATGAGATAATATTTGTAAAATTCTCAGTACAGTACCTGGTACATAATAGATACTTAATAAATGATTACTTCTTTCTCTTTCCTTTTTTCTGATTTAATATCTATTGTTATCTACCACCAGAACAACTTCCTAGGGTGAGTTAAATGGGGAAGGGTAAATTTGACATGTTCTGGAGCACAATATACTGCCCAGAGAAAGAGGCCTGGATACATTAATATATATGCTTGACCATCAAAAAGACAGAAAGGACAATAAAAACACTATGAAGCTTGCAGTGAACAATTTTGTGTAGGATATGTGGTATGGTGTGATTAAAGAGCTAAGAAAAGGATACTAAAGATCCTTGTGTCAAAGCTTATATTTTTCTTGAATTTGGCCTTGATCCTATAGCTCTGACCTAGAAAGTTAAAACTACTGAGTCTCATTAAGCAGAATGGTTTCATAAAAACTTGGAAAGATTCATATTAACTGATACAAAATGAAATAAACAGGACCAGAACATTGTACACAATAACAGCAACATTATACAAGGAAGAATTATAAATGATTCAGCCATTCTCAGCAATACAATGATCAAGACAATCCCAAATGACTAATAATAAAATGTACTATCTGCTTCCAAAGAAAGAATTGATATTGTCTGAATATCTGAACAGAACAAAGCATTCTATTTTTCATTTTCTTTTTTTTTTAATTTGAGTCTTCTTATAGATAGAAATGTTTTATACGATTGCACATGTATCACCTATACTAGATTGTTTATCATCTCAAGAAGGGAGAAGGAAGGGAAGAGATAGAATTTGGAATTAAAAACTTTTTTAAAATGTTAAAATTGTTTTAACATGTAATTGAGGGAGGATAAAAATATACTTTTAGAAGAAAAAAAGTCTCATTTTGCCATTCCCTCAAAATTATTAAATAATTACTTGTTCTTGACATTGAACTATGATCATCAGACTTTAACATTGGAAAGGACCTTTAGGAAGATAGATGAATCTAGCTCTTATTTCACAAACAAAGAGAAAGATAGATTCAGAGAATTTGAATGTCTGGCCTAAAGTTATATAGCTTTAAAAAAAAGTATTTAAATTTAAGTTGTGCAGCTCCAAATACAGTATTCTTTCCATTACACCATATTGTCTCTTGGTATTTTAAGAATATTGTAGGTTATAAGGTTTTAAACAAGTTTCCTTTGCTACCTTAAACTCCAGGATAGTAACTAAAGTAATATCTTTCTTCTGTTGCATTGAATTGTCCTAGGCTGAAAAGTATGACTTTCCAGAATGAAATAATATTTCTGATTTAACTAAATTGACTGCACTTAAAATACTTGTTGAAATCATCGTATCAGGACAATTATCCCTGTCTCCAAGGCTAGTCCTTCCCTTTTTTTCTGCATGGAGTATCAGGTTTATTTTGATCACCAAAACCCTTGCCAAGTTTTGAACAAAAGTTGTGCCACTTGTTAGATGGTAGACTAGATGAGAGAATGTGATTGATCTGTGCCTTCAGCTCCATTGCTAGAAACAAGTTAAAACACATAGGATCGTAGTTCTCAGAACAGAACGAACAGAACAGAAGGAACTGGGAGTGCAAAATGGTAGAATTGCAGAGGACCTGAGAACATGGAAGACAACTTTGAGATTATCTCATCAAACACCTTAATTTTGCAGAGGATGAAATTGAGGTCTCTATCCTCTGTTCATAGTGTGTCCATATCATTATGATCTATTTCACAAATTTATATAATATTTTGGGGGTTGTAAAATGTTTCATTAATCAATATGTCATTTATAAAGTATTTATTATAGCAGGTACCATGCTAGGTTCTAGGGATGCAAAGTAAAAATGAAACATTCCCAACCCTTAACCAGCTTACATTCTAAAAAGGAAAACCATATATATACATTTAGGTATATACAAAACAGATGACCATTAAAATAGGTGCTGGGCAACTAAGTTATACAATGGATAGAGTAGTAGGCTTGAAGTCAGGAGGATTTGAGTTCAAATTTGACTTCAGACACTTACTAGCTACGTGATTTGGGGAAAGTTTACTTAACTTTGCCTCAGTTCCCCATATGTAAAATGAATTAGAGAAGAAAATGGCAAATAATTCCACTGTCTTTGCCAAGAAAACACAATTGGAATCACAAAGAGATGGACATGACTGACTAATTGACTTTTTAAAAAAGATATGAGATATTGTCCCTATTTTATAAATGAGGAAACTGAGGTTCATAGAGTCCAAGAGAAGTCTCTGTGATCACACTGTTATTAAGTGTATAAGATAGAAATTGAATTCCGGTTTTTCTTTTTTCATGACTTCTTTACTTCATGACATACACCACATCTACACAAAGCTTCTCTTGATCCCCCAATTTCCAGGGTTCTTTCTCTCTAAATTATTCCATATTGATTTTTGTATTTATTTTATAAATACAAACACATAGCTACATAAACATAACTACATGTTGTAGTTATATATATAGTTTTTATCCGCATGAGAGTAGCAGTACTTAAAACAGAGTCTGCCACATAGTAAGCACTTAATAAAAGCTTATGGATAGATTTTTTCTTAACTACAAGCCCAACATTCTATCTTAAAATATTACAGTTGAAAGGAAGCTTAGACATCACCTAGTGATCCCCTTTCATTTTACAGATGAGAAAGAAGCTTAGGCCCAGAGAATCAGAAAGCCAGTCAACAAACATTTAATAAATACCTATTATGTGCTGTGCACTATTCTAAGTGTTAGGATGTCAGAGACAAAAAATGAAACTATATCTGCCTCTATAGCACTTATATTCTCTTGAGAGGAATAATTAGTGAAGTGATTTGCTTAAGGCTGTATAATGAATTAATAACCTAACCATCATTCCAAGACTACCACATTAGCTTAGATATACTCTTAGTATTCCCAACACTGAATCTACACACCTTTGAATTCCATAAAAATCATATTTTTCAAGCACAAAATTGTATTTGGACTCAATAGATAGATCACTTTGATTTTTAATAGTATTTTATTTTTCCAAATATATGTAAAGATAGTTTTCAACATTCATTTTTGTAAGACTTTGTATTCCAAATTTTTCTCCCTCCTTCTTCATCTCCCTCCTCTACAAAATTGCATGTGATCTGATATAGGTTAAATATACACAATTTTTTAAAACATATTTCCATATCTGTTATGTTGTACAAGAACAATCAGATCAAAAGGGGGAAAAAGCATGAGAAAGGAAGAAATAAACAAATAACAAAAAAAGGTGAAAACACTATGCTTCCATCTACATTCAGTCTCCATAGCTCTCTCTGCATGCAGATGGCATTTTCCATCCCAAGTCTATTGGGATTGTCTTGGATCACAGCATTGTTGAGAAGAGCCAAATTCATCACAGCTAATCATCACATAATCTTGTTGTTACTGTATATGATGTTCTCCTGGTTCTGCTTATTTCCCTCAGGATCAGTTCATATAAACCTTTCCAGGGTTTTCTAAAATCAATCTGCTCATCATTTGTTATACAACAATAATATTCTTTTTTATATTCCTATACTATAACTTATTTACCCATTCCCCAACTGACGGTCATCTACTTAATATCTAGTTTCTTGCCATTTCAAAAAGGGCTACTACAAACATTTTTTGCACATGTGGATCCTTTTCCTTTTTTTGTGATCTCTTTGGGATACAGATCCAGGGATGACTAATATGTGCAAATGCAATATGGGGTATCAAAGATAAGAGTAAGAAATCTTCCCATAGGCCTAATTTAGTCCTGAAACATTTTCTTCACTGTTTTCTTTTCATATTGACTTAACAGAAATATAAACTCACTTTGCTTATCGGAAAATAAGATAAAAATCACTAAGAAGAAAGGCCACATGACTCAGGGGATGGGAAGGGAGATAGAGTGCCTTTTGAGGTTAAGCCTTTAGACTCATTCAGCAGTCAATGATTTTTTTTTTTTTTTGATGACCTAAGTAGAAAGAATGGATGACCTAATTCAAATTCACAGTGGCTACCTGCCCAGACTCAGGTTAGCATTGACTTGGTCCTAAGGAGTAGCAGCAGTCAGCAAAATGAAGTGAGGTGGCTAAGCGAGAGACAGGCAGTTATGGCCCTACCCAATGTCATAAAGGAAAGCTTAACAAGAGGATTTTGCTTTTTCATATAATTATAGAATGTAAAAACTAGTAAATCTCAAATTCTAAATTTCACAGCCTCTTCTGGATCTCACATTTCATATTATCTGTCCTCATATATCCAGTTCTAAAATTCTATTTTCCATGTACAAAGCTTGGACTTACTGTGAGGATAAAATGAAATAATATTTATAAAGTTCTTTGTAAACTTTGAAGAACTATATATTTGATAGCTATTATTAGTTGTAATACTGTTAATTAGTATAATTATTATATTTCTTATATCTTTAACACTCTATTCTAGAGTACCTTCCAAATAGTCAATCAGTGAATGTGCATTTATTAATTGCCAGATACAGTGCAAGAGACTGAGAAAGCAAATGGAATGAATGAAAAAAAATGCTATTTGAAAGGAACTGACATTTCATGTTATTACAAAAATATTTTAAAATATACAAATGTCACTGTATTCTACCTCTGATGTTCTATGTTCTAAATTTCCTCCCAGCTCTACATTCTACTGTCTGGACATTTGTAAGTTAGATTTTTAATGCCCTAAGCTTCCTTGTTCTTGAAAATATGGGTGATTATTTCCCCTCATCTTAAAAACATCATGTATTAGTTTAGCTACACTTTTAAAACTTCTGCCTTATCTAATTATGAATGCTTTTTGCCTATCCCTGTGTGTCTTTTTCCTGAGAAAAGTTGTAAGGGCACGAAGCGGAACCTTCACCCCAAAGCTTTCTGATGGCCACAGGAAATCTCCAGTAGAATCCAACCCAGTTCAAAGCATTTTTTGCCTACCTTTGATTTTTATTGAGTTTATGTCCTGAATGCTTTGTGGTTAATTATACAGTTTTCTGCATGTCTTGTTTTATAATGACTAATATAGAGTACATGTACAAGCAAAGGGAAGCATATAACTAGATGATGAATATTTAATAATTAGTATTAATTAAGGTAATTATTTTAATAAATGAGACCAAGTTAAATATAGCCATTTCACTCTGATTTCCAAAAGCTGTGCCAGATATTGTAGACAGTGCTTAGTGTGGAATGAGAAACGGGTGGAGTAAGGGATACAAAAAACAGAGAAAAGAGGAGAGTTGGAATTCTCCCACTATGAGTGAAGTCCTTCCCTTTTAGGAGTCATTTAGCAACTTTGTTTTTCAACTTCATAATGAATTTGTCATAAAATATTGTTTGTTATAATTTTATTCTTGTGTTTTATTGTATAGATTAAACCAGATGACCTCTAAGTTTCTTTTAATTCTGAAATTTTGTGAGAATGTATCAGATTGTAAACTCTATGAAGATAGGGACATTGTCTCATTTGAACTTTCTTAGTGGATTTGAGATCTCTGTAAAATTCACACCTTATTATAACAAGCAATTTTGTCTACATCTTTCCATAAGGATTGTGCCTAGCACTCCAAAGACCCTTTATCTATAACTTCTTATGCAGCACTTAAGTTGTACATCTCTTCTCCCTGGTGTTGAAGCTGTAAACCACTCTACCTCATTTCCCCATCTTACTGATTCTTGTAGATATCTTTTAAGCCACTTCTTTCGTCTGTCATTGTTTATGATACTCTTTAATTGACCCATTGCCAATGGACCACCTGTATAGGAAAGGCATGTAAATATGTCTAATGAAGGAAGAAAGGAAATAAGGAGGGGAGATAAAAGGGGAAGGGAGACAAGGAAGAAAAGACAGAACAATTCATATTCTTTCATTCAGGTGACCAATTAACCAATGATATTGATTTAATATTTTCTCTTTCCCCAATTACATTAAAATAATTTTTACATCTGTTTTAAAAACGTTGAGTTCCGGATTCTCTCCCTTCCTTCCCTCTCCTCCCACTGAGAAGGCAAGCAATTCAATATAGGTATACAGATGAAGTCATGCAACCCTTTCCATGAAAGTCATGTTGTGAAAGAAAATATAGATCTCTCTCCCACACACCACAAAAACTTCAAGAAAAATAAAGTTTAAAAAGTATTCATACACAAGCAGTTCTTTCTCTAGGTATGGATAGTATGGATATCATCTTTCATCATAAATCTTTCAGAGTAGTCTTGGATCATTGTATTGCTGAGAATATTGAAGTCATTCACAGCTGATCATCCTACAACATTGATATACCTTTGTTCACAATATGTTTCACTTTGCATGAGCTCATTCAGGACTTCCACGGTTTTCTAAGAGCGTTCTGCTCATCATTTCTTAGAGAACAATAATATTCCATCATAATTACATACCACAATTTATTCAGCCATTTCCCAATTAATGGACATCCCCTAAATTTTCACTTTTTGTCCTGAGAAAAGAACTGTAATAAATATTTTTTGTACATATAGGGCCTTTTCCTTTTTAAAAACTCTCTTTTGGGATACATGCCTAGTAGTGGTATTGTTAGGTCCAAATAATTCCAATAATATTGGAAAGACCAAAGGAAGAAAAGAGAGAAAAAATAGTTTGAGAGAAGAAATAATATTATTCTCAGATCATCGAGCATATCCAGTGTGTGTTACAAGAGAGATGAGTAGAAAAAGTAATATTAATATTAAGGAGCTGATTTTATGTACAAGGTTGGGTGATGCTCAGCCATTAAAGACTCTTCCCATTTCTAGCCATAGCAGTAGCTAAATTTAAGGTTAGCTTAAAGTAATCCCTGAGGTGTGTTCTCAGCAGGACTGAAGAGGTTCCAAAGCTAAGTTATTAAGAGGTGTGTGCAAATTTAAGGTAATAATTAGACAGGGGCTTATAAGAGAGTTCTAGTTTGGTCACTCAAAAGAGATTGTTAATTCACTCACCTTGAACCTAGCACCTGGCAGAGATTGAGTATTCTTGTGGAATCCTAGTCAATAGTGCCTAAAAAATAAAAAGCTTTGTAATTCAGGAGAACTTTATTCTCTATGGAAACACATTTTGTGGGCTGAGCCACCCTTGTTTAATTTCCTCCCTCTAATTCATTCCATTCCTTTCTTCTGAACTGACCCTGTGGATTCTCCATTCCTTCAATATAATGAGGCATCAAACAGAATCTAGGGCACCCAGAAAGAGTGACAGCTGGAGGTGTGACTGAAAGACTTCTTGACTTTCTGTTGGAAGACCCCATCTGACATTTACTAGCTATGTGGCCCTGAACAAGATTATTCACCAATCAAGATTCAGTTTTTCTCATTTGTAAATTGGAAATAATAATATTTGTATTACCCACCTAACAGGGCTATTGTGAGAAAAGAATTTTAAAAAGACTAATAATTCTGTAATACTTGAAAGTTTGCAAAGCACTTATAAACATTATCTCAATGAATAGTGAAGTACTACCTGTATTATCATTTCCATTTTTATAGAGGAGGAAACTGGGGACCAAAGAACTGGATTATATTACCTGAGTTACACAACTAATCTGAGGTAGGAATGGAACCCAAGACTCACTGATTCCAAGACTATTGTTCTATTGATTAGATACAGATACCTAAAAAATATTAATTTATTATCCAGTCTAACTCTTTCATTTTATCCTTGAAGAGAGGGAGGTCTAGAAAAGTAATTTACTCCAGATTAAATTTAGGAGAATAGTTGGGAGCCTTCTAATTCCCAGTTCAAAACTTTGTTGTGTAAGTCTTCATTGTGGAAAAGAATAGAAAGAGTATGTCCCTCACTTAAGAAAGCATTAATAACTCAATTCAACAAACAATTTTTTATACGCACCAAATACTGTTTCAGGTCCTAAGGCCACCCCTGCTCCCCTTGGTGCTGTCCTCAATGAAAAGCTCTGTTGTCTACAGACTTCTGACTTACTTTTTGGGCAATTCAGGTATAGAGTAAGTCACCTACAGTTGTTTCTCATTGTATTTCTTGATCATTATTCAATCTAGCATGAATTTCAAGTTTCACTGAAGTAGACATAAGGGACATCCTGCTTCTCTCCCAAGAAGAGGAATATCTGATAAATGGAATATTATTATGCTTTAAGAAATAATGAAGGAGATGGCTTCAGAAAAACCTGAAAAGATTTATATAAACTAATGAAAAATAAAGTGAACTTATTTTTAATTTTATTTTTATTTTCAGTTATAAATTCTTGCCATTATTCCCCCCCATATGATAAGAAATGACACCCATTATACATACACAAATATTTTCACATTAGCCATATTTTTTAAAAGGCAAGAAGGAAAAAAATGCTTCTAGCTACATTTTGAACGCACCAATTCTCTTATGTGAAAGTGGACAACATTTTCAATTTGAATCCTTTGAAGTTCTGGCAGATTATTATATTGATCAGAGTTACTAAACCTTTTATAGTTTTATAGTTGTGCATCTTTACAATATTTTTGCTACTGCATGTATCATTCTCCTGTTTCCGTTCAATATACTTTGCACTAATTTGTATGTCTTCCAAGGATTTTTTGAAATCATCCTGCTCATCCTACCTCCATCCACCACAATCATGTACTATGACTTGTTCAGTCATTCCCAAATTTACATTCATCCTTTTCATTTCCAATTCTTTGTCACCACAAAAATAGCTGCTATAAATATTTTTTCATATGTAAGTTTTTATCCTTTTTTTAAATATCCTTGGAGTATAGTTCTAATAGGGGCATTGCTGGGTAAGTCTTGTAGTCTTTGAGCATAGTTACAAATTTTTCTCTAGAATTGTTGGACTATTTCACAACTCCACCAAACATGCATTACCTATTTTCCCACATTTGTACCAGCAGTATGTGTATTTTTTGTCATTTTAACCAACCTGATAGAAAATGGAAAATGAGGAAATTGATATGAAAAGACAAAATTGTCTTTTTTGGGGGGCCATAAAATGGAGAAAGATAGGTGACAATTTACAAGGATGATAGATGAAAGTAAAACTTGTATAAAATCATGAACACTTGGACTTCATTTTAATTGTTAGATCCCAGATTGTTCCATTGTTCCCCTTTTGAAACAAAACCCCATATTTTAGATAACAGTATTCTTCTGTTGAGATTATATGGCTTTATGCCCTGCCACAGTTCTAAAAATAGTGACCAGATGTATGATGGGTGTGAGCAGGATGTAGTATGTGACAAATTAGGGATTATATAGGAGAAGTTGTATAAAGAATGTCTTCAGAGAAATTCTGAAAGAAGGATGGGCCAGTCATATATTAAGAATAAAAGATCATCAATAAATAATACATACAGTTTATTGATATACAAACAAAATAAAAAAGCTTTCAGATTGTTGAAAAGGTTCCTTCTTATTAAAAACATATGGGAACACAAATTTAGAGCTTGAAAAAACCTCAAAGGCCAATTTACAGATGAGAAATTAGAGGCCCAAGGTGGTTTGCCTAAGTTTGCCTACAGTCCCCCCAGAAGTGGGATTTGAAGGCATGTATTCTTACTCCAAAACCAGCAATTTTTGTAATCTTCTATATAGATGAAAATGTCCCATCATGGGTAAGTAGACATGAATGTGTTACAAGCTGTATTGACACTGCAATTGTGTGTGTATATGTGTGCTATCTTTCCTATTCAAATGTAAGCTTCTTGTTGGCAGAGATTGTTGTTATTTGTTTTGTTTTGTTTTTTTCTTTCTATATATCCACAGTACTTAGAACAATAAAGCTGGCACACAGTAAATAGTTAATAAATGTTTTCATTAACAACTGATTAACCAGAAATTTACAGGTAGCCAAGGATCAAAAGCAGAATTCAAACTCACATTCTCTAATTCCAAAGTTAATATATTTCCTAATTCCAAATCCACATTTCTTTTCACTATACTGTCAGTTTTTCTATAACATTTATTTTGAATGTATAAATTTGTTCAATTGTGATCAATATATTTGCAAACAATTTGAGCATAATTAGCACTTCAAGTTTGTTTATACTTTATCACCAAGAAACAGTGAGAAAACAGAAAACAGAAAAATTTTACATCATAATAACTCATAAACATCAACCTTTTTGAAAATTACTTTTACAAGCAAACTTTAGGTATTTTTTCAAAATAAATTACCATATTTATTTGCTTATCTTCTGGTACAGCAGTAACTGTGGGAAGAGGAGGGCTGATCCACACCCATGCACTCCACTACTCACTGCACTCTTATCTTAACCATTTAACATGTATAAAACTATGTTCTTGTTTTTATTGGCTCTATCTTTTCTCTCTCTCATTGATTAAGTTTTTGAGTTTTGTGTTCCTAACCTCACCTTTCCCATAAGGCTTATGGTTTTTATCATGTGATTTTGCATAGTGTGACAATTTTTAGTAATAGAAATCTCACCTTATTGGAGAACTGATTGCATAGTGTTTTTTAATTACTGGTAGATGTAGGTTCAGAATTTAAGTACTGTCAAATCAACAGCCAATTTTATTTATTGTAAGCTCCTTAACAGCCACATCTGTTTCACATTTGTTTTTGTATTTCAAGCCCTGAGCACAGGTCTAGCTTACAAAAGGACTCATCAAATGGAGGTCAATGGATTGATCAGTGATGCAGTGGGAAGAGTATGAGATAGAGAGTCAGAAGATGAATTTAAATCCTGTTCTAAATAGTATACAACACAGGTTAAGTCACTTTACTTTTCTTTCAGGTATAGAAAGAAGTATAGAGATGGATTCTGCCAAATGGATTATTTGTTTTAGATGATTTCTAAAGTCTTTCCCAGCTTTAAATTCTACATTCTACAAAGCAAGTTTTCCACCTTAATTATAGAATTAGACTATCACACAGCTAGAACTAAAAGATATCTCTAAGGCCATATTATGTAGATGAGGAAACTTCGACCCACAAAATTAAGTGACTGTGATTTGCCCAAGATCTTACAGATAATAAACACAAAATATAAGGTTTGAATTCATGTTTAGGGCCTCCCTGAAAGGCATTAACAGGATCTCTTTTAAAAATGAAATTCAATTTACAATTGAGTTATTAAGTTTAGGGCAGCTCTTTATTCCCTTCATCACAAAGGAAATTATTAAAACATGAAAGGCTCACATTAAAATGTTCAAAATATAAAGCAATCTAAGAAAAGGAAGGAAGGAAGGAAGGAAGGAAGGAAGGAAGGAAGGAAGGAAGGAAGGAAGGAAGGAAGGAAGGAGGGAAGGAAGGGAAAGAGGGAGAGAGGGAGGGAGGAAGGAAAGAAGATCATTTATACTATATTCAGATGCCTTGTTAAACACTGGGGATATAAATATAAAAAGCAAGGCATTCTTTATCTTCAAGGAGCTTATATTCTAATAAGTGAACACAATACATATCTTGGTAAAATCCTTTTGTGTGAATGGTGACCAGATCATTCACTTTCACCTCAGATCAATGCTGTTTGAGCACTTAACACATTCCAAATCTTTTGACCAACCAAGAATGCTTCTGAATCCTTTCAGAGTTAAAATTCAAACTCAGGACTTCTAGTCCTAATTTCCTGCTTCTGTCACTATGCTAAATTGATTCACACTTTCAAATCCCAATTCTCTTTTATTTATTTATTTTCTTTTAAATGCAAACCTAAATAATTTTGATTACCATAAGCCTTAAAGAATTATATGATTATAATATTAGTAATTATGAATAATTATAATGATAAATCTTGTCATTTCATTTTGAAAGCTTGCTAAAAACTTCAGGCAGGAGACATCCTAAATTTATTCTTTCAACTCAAGGTAGAGCAATTTGCTGACAATTTACTAACTATATATTTGCATGATGTTCAAATGAGAATTAAAAAAAAAAAAGTATTGACTGTTGACACACTTCCTTGGTGAATGTTTTTGTAACCCATCCCTTTCCAACTAGTTTTCAGGATTCTTTCGGCCCTGCAGATGAGTCAAGGCCTGCCAGATGCCAATGGGATTTGTAACAAGATTCATACCAAGCTTAAGTTATAAAGAAAATAAAAACCTTCTGCATTACCTTATATGAAGAGATTTTTTGAGAGGGAGGAAGGGACCACCAAGGTGGCCTTCAATTAGTCTGTGGACAGCAGGATCCTTTCTAACAATGGATTTTGCTTATAAGTATCTATATCTGTATTTATTATTAGGTATTTATATCTGGCAATATTTAATAACTTATCTCTTTAGGAAAAAAATGCCCAACATATTTTTTTATGTTTAAGTTGCATTATTAGCATGTTTTTCATTTCTTGCTGAAGTCTTAACAATTAATAAAACAATAAATCAGTCCTTTATTTGTAGTATCTGATTTCTGTATCAGCTTATTTCTGAAATTTAAATGCTTGCATCGAAAATTTAACAATTGGTTGAAAATGACTCCAACATACCCCTGGTTCTATTAGTTAATAATGGTTAAATAGGAGGAAGATGATAGAAACAAGAAGGAGCAATTTTCTTCTGAGCTTGATTTCCCTTGACAGGGAAGTAACTGGTAGGTGGGGTAGAAATGAGGAAAGGACCAGAGGGGAGTAACCTACCATCACTTACAGTTTATGGCCAACTCAGTGAGGACAATCCATCAGAGATAGACCAGTACCCTAAATTTTAAAAGAGCAGATTTCAAAGGGTTCAGAATAAGGATGAGTAAAATTTCATGGTCTCGAATTCTACAGGGTTAGTCAGCCCAGGAAGAATGGGAAACACTCAAAAATAAATATTCTGAAGATACAAAGGAAAAGTACTTGGGTAAAGAGGGACTATGAGGGGTTGGCCAATGAGACCAACATGACATATAAAGGGTTTACCAAGCAACTTAGATTATTAAAACATATCTATAGTAATGGCTATCATTTCTATAGAATTTTACATTTATTACCTCATTTAATCCTCCCAACAACTTTGTGAGATAGATGTAATTATTATACCCATTTTACAGTTTTGAAAACTGAGGATAAGAGACTTGCCATGGTGCACTTAGAAATAGTAAAGTTCAAAATAATCTGGGCCTGGCCGGAATAGCCAAGGTTTAGTATTTCTCACTTTATTTTTGGGGGTTTTAGGAATTGAATAATGTTAAAGTTCAAAATAATTTGAACTGGTCAGAACAGTCAAGGATATTAAAAAAAAGTGTTTTTCCCCTTATTTTAGTTTTTTTTTTAATATACAATGGAGAGAATAGGAGGATCAAAGAAGAAGTCGGATTTGCTCAAACTGGATATGATAATAACTGATGAGAGAAAAGGTAGAGCTGCAAAATTCTTATTTGTTTTCTCTTCCCTCTGTCAAGTAGAATGGTCTTTAGAACTGAAAAGATAGAAAATAAAAGTTAATAAAGGTAATAGGGAATCAGTCAATACCTAGTATTAATAAGGAAATAATAAGAGAACAGTAAGTCAGATGCTAAAGAATTGGTGGATAGAATTGGTGAAGTTCTGTCAGGAATATTTAAGATTGTAGAGAATGAGAGCTTCATCCTGGATAAAGGCTGAGAAAGACAGAATAGAGACTTCAGACAATCAATGAATTTGACTTCAGATTTAACATTCTATCTCAAATTGTTAAATAGATTGATAATGAAAGTGTGTGTGTGTGTGTGTGTGTGTGTGTGTGTGTATAGAAAGACAGACAGAGACACAGAGACATAGAGAAACACAGAGAGATATAGACATAAAGAGAGACAGACAGAGAAAGAGTGATAGAGAAAGAAAGAGAGATGGAGACAGAGAGAGGGAAATCATAGATTTAAAGCTGGATAGGATCTTGGTAATCCTGGAGATCATGGAAGAGAATTAGCCCCTTTATTTTATAGGTGAGGAAACTAAGACTCAGAAAGAAATTACTGAGTTGTCTAGGATTATAAAATGTCACAGACAGGTTTTCAACATAGGTCTTCCTGATTCCTAGTCTAGCAACATTATCTACTATACAAGATATATCATATCCTCCACCTGCAACCCTCCTCACTACCAATTAAAATAAATCATTGATTTGAACCAGATTAAAATGGAATTGAGAAATATTTAATAGAATAAAATACAATAGAATTTTAATAATGTTAATATGTGGTTTACTAAGTCAACATGTGTTCTACAGGGATTCTTAAGGTTTAGTGCCCAGTTTCCTATCCTTTTACTATTTGTTTGACATCATTGCAATATACTCTACTTATTCTTCTTGCACTACACTGTCTTCAATGAAATCCCAGGCCCTGTCCTTATCCCTAACCAATGTTACCAAATCTCCCCTTCCCTTTGTGCAGCAGACACTTAGACTAAAGCTAAAAAATTTCCCAGGGCCTCTTATTCCATGCTAATGCTTCTTTTCTAGCTAGAATTAAAATGAGGGTTAGCAGAGTCCTCTCGGAGCTTTTGAGACAGAGTTGCCCTTGAGACCTTCCCTCCTCCCATTTCCCTAGACAGGAGTCTTACCCAGCAAGGAGCCCGGGAGCTCTAGGAAGGTTAATGCTTTGTGAGCAGTTGGCTGGTAGAGTTGTTCTGGTTTCAGGCAAGAGACGCTCAAGTTCATTAAGAGCAAGAGGAAGTCCTCCCGTCTCTGATTCATGTCATTTCAATTGAAGAGGAGGCCGCTAGCATGCAATAGGATACCTTCCTGGTTTTAAGGCCTCCTGATCTTTGCCTTTCGACTTCTGGACAGTATTAATTTACATAGGCTTAACAACAAGCGTGGCACTCCACTGCCTATCAAGTTACATGCAAAGCATAAATAAGCTTCCTGATGCAACTAATAAAGGAAATTGGGAAGGAAGGAACAATCTATCAATTATCAATAGGCAACTTGCAGGAACTGGGCAAATTAAGCAAGGGAACAAACTAGTTAAAAGGAGCAACAGAGATTTAAAAAGAACTAAAGGCTTTTTTTTTAACCTCTCCTTTCAAAACCAGATTGAAGGGCAAAATACACTTTTATTTTCTGAATTCACAAACTATTAAGGGTCAGGGCAGAAAGACTAGGGAATTCATGTAAAAGTGAAAGGGTACATAGATTGAAACTTTTAATAAGACTTGATGTCTTTCCTTTGAAAATTAGCAAAATTCCCTTCTCTAACTTTTGGAACCAGTAGGAATACTAAAACAAGGGAAAAACAAAAGATCATTCCATTCAATACAACTACATTCAAAATGAGGACACTGAGATCCCCAGAAGCTTGAGTTGCCCAAGGAGTGACACAGAATTAGACCCCAACTCTCCTGACTCCCTTATCCACAGTTCTTTCCAATGATTCCATGTGGTAAAGAGGATCTCAGTGATAAGGTTTTCCCTCTGATGCTTAGAAAAATCTTTATTTGGCTAGATGTGAAAGCCTGATTCCATTGAACTGTTAGAAAACAAAAAATATTGGCTATTATTCCATATCTTGTCTCCACAACTTTGCACAAGCTGCCCCTCCAATCCCATTCTGGAAATCAAGTCCTTCCTCATTTTGTTTCATGATCCCCTGATTCTTGATATAGTAAATAAGGAAAACTGGGAAAGGAGCCATTTATCAATATTCAATAGGTTACCTATCAATCATCAAACTCAAGTACCACTTCCTACATCAGCTTATGTTGACTTTATCAGTTGTTAGTGCCCTTCCTACTCCACCTTTCCCCACTTAAAACCCCAAACTTTTCATTTATTTTGTATAAATTTTATATACATATTTCTCAATGAAAGAATATATGCTCCTTGAAGGGTAAAGATTAGTCTTTGCCTTTGTATCACTAAAAGCTGAAATATAGTCACTATGTTAATAATTACTTGTATAAATAACTAAATGACTTTTAGATTTTAGGATTAGACAGTAACCATTAACTTGATCAATACATTGCTTTGTTGACATTGAAGCAGACAGCTCTTTATTTATCATCACTGCTAAAAATCATTGCCTTTGAATTAAATATGAATGATAAACTCCTTGAGGATAAAGATTGCTTTCTTTTAGTCTTTATATCTAAAATTTTCAGAGTATCTCCTTGTAACACTGGATATTTAATGGCATTTTGCTGAAAGAATTAATAAAAATGAAAAAAATGAGTGAGAATATCATGGTGGCCCCTTTAAAGCACTGCAAAGCAAGTATGATTGTAAAACTATCTAAGAAAGGAGACTATCTAAAAGGAGATGAGGAGATGGATAACTAGATCAGTAAAATAGAGATCACAGGCATAAAATAAAATTAATCCAAAGATAATGTTTGATAATTTCTTAAAGAAAATAAGTATGAACCTTTTACCTACCTTTTTGGGATGAGGGATTAGTCTCTTTTATTAGAATATAAGTTCATCGAGGACAAAGGTGGAATTTTTCCTTTTCCTTTTAATCCATAAAGTTTGGCAGAGTGTCTAGTAAACAGTACGTGTATAATAAATGCTTATTGCTTTGCTTTGACATACATCTTTTCCCTAATTTAAAAAAGATAATTAGATTAGCAACTTGATAGAAAGTAAATATTGATATACATATAGTAATATAATAAGAAAACTCCACATTTAAATAGTAATGTAAAGTTTTAGAGTTGCTTTCCTTACAATAATGCTGTGATATAGGCAGAGCATTTACTACTATTCTTGTTTTATAAATGGCATGAAATCTGTCACATAAAATTTTACCTGAACTTATATCTAAAACTAAATCTTGATGATTGTGTCATATATTATTCAGTTCTAGAGAGAAAACATATTTTTACTCATTAAACAGAAGATATTTTCAAGACTGTGATAGTCACAAAAATGTGACTAATATTAAAACTTGCACTAATCACAAAAATAAAATTGAAATTAAAAATGTGTAATTGTGATATTAGAAAATATTTATAATAAATAGTATTCATGAAAATGAACACCCAAAATTTATAAGCAATTATTAAAGATTTTCTACTAGATAAATGGCCAAGGGATATTAGTTGTCAATTTTGTGAATCAACTGGCATTTATTAAATTCCTACTATGTTTGACAACTGTAAAACTGGGATAAGAATAGCACCTACTTCACAGGGTTGTCATAAAAGCTTAATTAGATAATATTTTCCAAAAAAGTGCTTACCACAATGCTTAGCACACAGTACATACTATATACTTTTTCTCTACTCTTCACCTCCTAGGTACCATGGTAAGTTCGGAATTAAAAAAAAAAACTTACAATTATTTTAAAATATTTTCAACATTATTGATTAGACAGGCAGATAGTACAGTTGAAAGCGCATTGATCCTGGAGTCAGGAAGACCTGAATTTAAATTCATACAAAGACTTACTAAGCTATGAGAACCTAGGCCTTCTGAATTCAACAGTAGAGGAATGGGTAAATAAATTTGTATTATATTAATGTAATTGAATGCCATGTAGAAATTAATATTAGTAAGTAGGAGGATATAAAGGAAAGACCTTTTTTAAATAATTCAAAATCACAAAAAGAAAAGATAAAAAGCACTGGAAGATGACTAGTGTGTGTATACAGAATTACACATATGCATATATATATATAGTGTATATTTACATATGTATACATATATTGTGTTGATATATGTATGTATGTATGTATGTATACACACACACATCCATGAATTTACTATGCCAGGAAAAATATGTGGGAATTACTGGACAAAATCAGTTAATGGGAACTCAGAGGAAGAGGCTAATAAGTTGTTATAAATACATTACATGTTGAAATTATTATTATTATTTTGCTGAGGCAATTGGGGTTAAGTGACTTGCCCAGGGTCACACAGCCAGAAAGTGTTAAGTGTCTGAGGCCAAATTTGAACTCAGGTGAAATTAATTTATTTAAAATATATCCTTAAGTTTTCTTTGGTAGCATTAAGATTTAAAGAGAATGTATATAATTAAAATAATAATAGGTTTATTATATCACTTTGAATTATACAAACACTTTCCTCATAAAAACCATGTTATATATGAACATTATTTATTGCTACTTTGCAGTTCAGAACACTGATGCTCAGGGGGGTTAGAATTCCAATAGCCTTTAAAATCATCAATTCTCTAAGATTTTTTAAAAATTTTACATGCCATCAGTTTTAAATAATTAGTTCTAATCAAGAAGACGAACAGCTCTAACATACACTGAAGATAATAGAAAGAATTCTTATTTGGCTTCTGAATATAAAACTCATCTCCTTATCATGCTCTACAATTTCCAAAGTGCTTTTTTCACAGCTTCGTGAAGTAGAGGAAGGAAGATCACCACAAATAATTGACTTGTGGAAATTAAGAATTGCTTTGGCCTATTACTCTGACAGCATTGTCCTATTTCTATAGATGTGGGGATTGGAGTTCTAACTCTATCTGATTTGCTCTTATGGGCTTCCTAAAATACAAATATTTCTTGGATCTGGGACAAGATGTATGAGTAACTGAATTGATTACCTCTTCTGTCCTCTCTCCTTCTACCTCTAATTCTAAATACTCATTCTAAGGACCTAATGATTCAGGATCATAGGATGTTAGAGACTAAAGGGACTTAAGAAATTATTTGGTCAGCTCCCATTTGACAAACTGGAAAGAGTACTTGAAAATATAAAATCATTGGAGACTGGAAGGATTTTAGAACTGAGCATATCAGGACTGGAAGGAGGCTTAGAACAAAGCACACTGTGGCTAGAGGAAGCCATGGAATAGGGAATGTGGGAGCTAGAAGGCAGATTAGAGATCATCTAAGGAGACCACTATTGCAAATAAAAACAGATCTCTGCTTTGCATATTGATTTAGAAAACCACAAATTAACATTATCTATTCTATTTTGCGGTTTTGTTTATTTTGTAAAGATTTTTCAATTACATTTTAATCTAGTGCTGGCTGAACCTGGAAGTTTTGTGACCACTTGAGGCCATTAGGCCTTGAATGTGACACCTTTGAATTGTGTAATATCCTCATTTTACAGATGAAGAAACTGAAAAGATAGCTAAGGTTATATCAGGGACCACTGGAAATCATGTCAATCAATGTTCAAAGCAGAAGAACCCCAAACCAGGACTGTCATTGAAGAATAAGATGCTTCAAATTTTAAAAAAATAAAATAAAAATGCTTTAAGCATCCACCATTCCCCTTCTTATCCTTCCCCTCATTACTTTGTTGGTTTTTTTTTTATTTATTTAATAGCCTTTTATTTACAGGATATATGCATGGGTAACTTTACAGCATTAACAATTGCCAAACCTCTTGTTCCAATTTTTTACCTCTTACCCCCCCACCCCCTCCCCTAGATGGCAGGATGACCAGTAGATATTAAATATATTAAAATATAAATTAGATACACAATAAGTATACATGACCAAAACGTTATTTTGCTGTACAAAAAGAATCAGATTCTGAAATATTGTACAATGAAAAGATGCTCCAAGTCATTATTAATCAGAGAAATGCAAATTAAGACAATTCTAAGATATCACTACACACCTGTCAGATTGGCTAAGATGACAGGAAAAAATAATGATGATTGTTGGAGGGGATGCGGGAAAACTGGGACATTAATGCATTGTTGGTGGAGTTGTGAACGAATCCAACCATTTTGGAGAGTAGTTTGGAACTATGCTCAAAAAGTTATCAAACTGTGCATACCCTTTGATCCAGCAGTGTTACTACTGGGATTATATCCCAAAGAGATTATAAAAAAGGGAAAGGGACCTGTATGTACACGAATGTTTGTGGCAGCCCTTTTTGTAGTGGCTAAAAACTGGAAACTGAATGGATGTCCATCAGTTGGAGAATGGCTGAATAAATCGTGGTATATGAATATTATGGAATATTACTGTTCTGTAAGAAATGACCAACAGGATGATTTCAGAAAGGCCTGGAGAGACTTACACGAACTGATGCTGAGTGAAATGAGCAGGACCAGGAGATCATTATATACTTCAACAACAATACTATATGATGACCAGTTCTGATGGACCAGGCCATCCTCAGCAATGAGATCAACCAAATCATTTCCAATGGAGCAGTAATGAACTGAACCAGCTATGCCCAGAAAAAGAACTCTGAGAGATGACTAAAAACCATTACATTGAATTCCCAATCCCCTCATTACTTTGGCCAAAAATCTTGCTCCTGATGAGATATCCACCACTCAACAATTTTTCTTTTCTGGGATGAAGGAGCAGGCAAGGGAATTTGGAAGAGAAAAGCTGTTTATTGTTCAACCTTTGGTTCCAAAGCCAGGCAAATACGGTTATGTGAAACATCAAAAGGCTCTGTCACAGATATCAATCCCACATTGTCTGAGCTTTTGCCAAATCAAATTAGGTTTTTTGACTTGATATTAAATTTGACAAGTAAAAAGACTGTGAAAACCAGAATTGGGCGTGCCCCTGTAATTCAGTAAATTTTTTTTTAATGTCAAGATTCTAACAGTAGCCTCATTCTTCATGTCAGGATTAGATTACTGTCTGTATTTATCTTGTCTGGAAACTCACCTCATTGTATCCCTGACTTTTTTCCCCTAATATTTAAATTCTTCAGGAATGGAAGGGAGACAGCAGACTGTTTGGACTGGCAACTAACTGCAACCCTGAGCTGCCTGGCTGGTCCTCTTCCTAGATACTTGGCTGTGATATTCAGAAACCTTCTATTATGCTCATTTGGGTGGGATACGATTAGTATCTGTCAACCCTGCATGTCATCTACTCTCCAAAAAGAAAATAACCCAATAGGCCATGTTTCCCCAAAACAGACAATACAATATCATCTTACCTCAATTCCTCCTCTCCAACCACATAGCAACTTTACTACTATAGAACATCATCATCTCTTACCTATCTTCTTAAAATAATTTTCTAACTGACCAACCAGCTAAAGTGTCATGTCTCTAAACCATCTTGTACAGAGATGCCAACGTGATAATCTTAAAGCATGGATACTCTTTATACTCAATAAACTCCAATGATCCTCCATTGCCTTTAAGATCCAGTCAAATGGATCTTTTTGTTATTGTTCCTTACATATAACACTCTTATCTGCTTTACATGTGTCTCTGCAATTGTTATCCTTTATATGTAGAAGGCACTCCTTCCTAACCTGTTTTTAGAGTCCTATTGCCTTAAAGATTCCATTCAAGTGCTGTCTTCTGTATGAAGTCTGTTCTGATCTCCGCAGTAGATTTGCAGAAGATAGACCTTCCTATCCACCTAAAATTACCTTGAATTCATTTGTATGTATTTATGTTTATGTATATATATATATATATATATACACACACATACCCATATGTGTATGTGTAGCTGTATATATAAGTAATCTAATTGTTTAACTATATAATATAAGAATATGTAATATTTACTGTATAAATAAAACATTAATATTTAATATGAATACAAACAATTAGCATAAGTATAATAGAGATTTAATAATAGAGAGTTTAAAGTATAAATATAAATAATAAATAAGTATGAATGTATATATGAACTCCCACAATAGAATGTAAGCTCCTTGAGGGTAGGTTCTGTTTTACTTTGTATTTTAAGTGCCTAATATAATGTGTGGCATAATAAGAATTAATTAGTGTTTGTTTATTGACAATTATTGCTTGGGGTGGTTTTTTGTTTTTTGTTTTATATCTCCATGGCATAGTGGAAAAAGCATTGGGTCTTGTATTAAGGAGACTTCAGCTGAAATCTTGGTTCTAATACTTAGTCACATTTGATCACATTAGGTCCTACTCCCAAAACAAGGAGGCAGGACATAAAAACATCCAGAATGACTGATGAGTCCATAATTGCAAAGGAATTGTAAAAGATACTAATTAATCTAGCTATCTATATTCAAATATAGGTAATGGGGTAGAGAGGGAAAAGAAAAACAAAAAACTTGTATTTGGAATCTGAGAATCTAGGTGTGGCTACCAACTCTATTAATTATGACATATATAACAATGAATAAACACTTTCTCTTCTTAGATCTTAGTTCTTTGGCTTCAGAATTAAGAAGTCATGTTTGATTATCTCTAAGAGCAATTGTGAGTTGAGATTCTATTGTTTAATAGTATTTTGCAGGAAATATATAATAAAGGAGAGAGAGAGAGAGAGAGAGAGAGAGAGAGAGAGAGAGAGAGAGAGAGAAGGGGAAAGGGAGAGAGAGAGAGAGACAAACACAAACACAGAGACAGTCACACAGAGAGACAGGTATACAAAGACATAAAAACAGAGAGAAAAACTCAGTCTCATCCAAGGGGATATTTCCTGAAGACTTCCTGAAGTTCAGCCATCTGGAAATAGTGACATGCTTGAGGTACCTGCTTCTCTATATCTGTACTTCTAACCAAACACGCTCTCTTACTGGAGAATTCTCCCTAAATGGAGTCTGCATGAATCCTCTGCCAAAGCTGGAAGTTATAAAATGCACCTCTCCTAAGTTCTTACCATCCTGTGTAGGCATAGATTATAAAGTAATTGTTCTCTTCCTCTATGAAGAGAGTCTTATGCACATGCCCAGGCTAGAACCACTAAATTGCATATAGCATGCTCATCAGATATAGAGACCATACAGTGCTGGGAGGGATGCCTAATCCACTGGGTAATGCCTTACCAGATCTATTTTTAAAGCACCTGGTACATTATTGGCAATTAATAAATGCTAGTTGGTTGGTTATTTGATTTATTGAAATCCAAACAAATTTGGCTATTCCCTGAGTTATTAACTCTACCAAAAAATGAATAAGGTGAATTTTTCATGACCTTTTCTTAATGAAACCATGTTGACTCTTTTTATAAAAAAGTCAATCATTTAACAAGCATTTATTATTTACTACATGATAGATACTGTGGACATTTTGTTTTAAAATATGATTCATTTTTTTAAATGTTATTTTTTATATTTTTAATTTATGGAATAATATAAACATTTCTACAATATAGTGTAATAAAAAAGATAGCACATGAAATTGTAAATCTATTATGTGCAACTTTGCTATTCCTTTTAAATATAAAATAGTTATGTTGTAATTTTCTTTTTTCCCCTTTTTTTCTTCCCTCCTCCCACCCTAGAGATGGCTACACAAATATGCATAAACATACATATGTATATTTATTATAGAAGTGTGTATATATACACATACATATATAATTAGTAAGATCATTCTATACATACTTCTATTTATCAGTTCTTTCTGTACATACAGATAACATCTTCTTCTATGTGTCTTTTGTAGTTCATTTGAGTTCATAATAGTCAAAATTACTTAGTTGCTCAAAGTTGTCCTTAAAGCAATATCGTCATTATTTATAGCACTGTCTTGATTCTGCTCATTTCACCCCATTATTTTGTGTAAGCCTATCCATTTTCTTAAGATCATCAAACTCATCATTTCTTATAGTACAGTAGAATTCCATTACAATCATAAATTATAATTTGTTCAGCTATGCCTCAATTGATGGACATCCCTATAATTTCTAGTTTTTTGCTACCACAAAGAGAGCTACTACAAATATTTTAGAGTATTATAGATCCTTTTCCTTTTCTCCTTAAAATCTTTGGAAATAGATCTAGTGATTATATTGCTGGATCAAAGGTATATAGGCAAATTACTAATTGGTCATAATTCCAGATTGTTCTCCAAAATGGTTGGATCCATTCATAATTTCACCACCAATAAATCAGTGTCACAATTTTCCCACATCCCCTACAATGTTTGTTTTTTACTCCTTGCAATTATTTTAGCCAATTTGGTAGGTATAAAATGACATCTCAAAGTTTTAATTTGCATTTCTCTAATTAGTAATGATTTAGAACATTTTCTATGTGATACAATGTTCTATATGTTACCTTTCTGTGCTTATCTCATTTCTCTCCTTTATAAATTTGATCTAGTCAAAATGAAACTTTCTGTCTCTTGCATTTTCTAATTTCTCATATCTTCTTTATAGTTCTCTCCATTCTTAGAATGTCCTATCTCTTTCCTTTCTGTTTGTTAATCTCTACATATCCTTTAAAATCCAATTCCAATGCAATTCATTGAAGATTTCTTTTAGCTTTCCTCCCAGAATCCACATTAAACTGAAATTCTCCCTTCCCTAATAAACTTTAATATGTAATATTGTATATTATAGTTACTAGTATGTTTGTTTTATCCTCTTCACAGGTTATAACTTCTATAAGTACAAGAGACATATCTCTTAAAAACTCACCTAGTCTGGGGAATAGACACATCACTGGGACTGAAATTAGATTGAGATGAATTCAAATACAGTCTCTAACATTTATTGGCTGTATGACACTGAGCAAGTCACTTAACCTCTATTTGCTTTAGTTTCATCCTCTGTAAATTGGAGATGATAATAATAATATAATAGCACCTACTTCCTGGCTTTGTTTGAGTATCAAATGAGATAATATTTGTAAAACACTGAGCACAGTGCCTGGCACATATTAAGAACTATATAAATATTAACTAGCTATCATTATTTTCCTATTCATCCCAACTACTTAACATAGTGATCTTCCTGCAGTATTTAATAAGTATTTGTTAAATCACTGAATAAGCTCCTTTTAGTGATTAGTACATCAAATACCACAAATTGTATAAACATCACCCTAGGTATTTTGTTTTCATTAACCCAAAGATCTCTATCAGCTTGTCTTCACATCTCTCCCACCTACTCCCTCTTAATCCATAATCATATATCTGTGCAAAGGTTGCAGTTTCTTACTTGTCACATGCAAAAGTAATGTTTTCAAAATCTAGATCAATGTTCTTAAAATTGATTCCCTCATACCAGAATAGAGCAAAATACAGAATTCAGATGCATAAAATCACAGAATTTTAAAATAGCTATCTAGTCCAACCCATAATTGAGAGGAATTCCCATTGAAATGTCAATCAATCAACTGTGTGTCAGGCACTAGAGATATAATAATAAAAATGAAACAGGTTTTAACCTCAAGGAGCAGAAATGAAGAAGGCAGGCAAGCTGCCACATGGCTTATCAAAGATGAATCCTGGACTCTGGAGTCTGGAGCCTGAAGTCTTCTCTCCTCTGTGTGCTGCAGCAGAGAGACTCTGACCCTCTCCCTCAGCCCTCCAATCCTTGCTTCTGATTACCTCATCACAACACATTCAGCAAGCTCCACTTGTGAAGAGAGCCATCACATCACCATATGTTTCTAGAATCATTATCACATATTGAGTAGGTAATCAGCCTTAAGTGTTCTGCTGTCTTAGATTCAAATATACCTTTTTTAGAGTTCCAGCTCTCTACAGTGAGAAATCAATTAATTACTTCATGAAGTTGGATAGCTCTAATTGTAAAGATGTCTCTTGACATTTAAGTTTTAAATTTAATTCTTTGTCATTTCTAAGCACTGCTCCTGAATCTCTTCTCTGGTGCCAAATGGAATAAATATAAACTCTGTTCTATATAATAGTTCTTCAGATACTTTAGATTGTTATCACCTTGAGGGCAGGTAGTGTCTTTTGCTTCTTTTTGCATCATTCATGGTTGGCACGGTGCCTGACACATAGCCTATTGTTGTTCAATAGCTTTCAGTCATGTATGACTCTGTAACCTATTTAGCATTTTCTTGGAGGAGTTTGCCATTTCTTTCTCCAGCTTATTTTACAGATGAGGAAACTGAGGCAAATGATCTTAAGTGACTTGTCCAGGGTCATACAGTTAGAAAATATCTGAGATTTTAACTCAAATCTTTCTGACTCCAGGTCTGGAATTCTATGCACTGCACAGCCTAGCTTATCCAGCAGGTTTTAGTAAATGTTTATTGACTGATTCTTCTAAATCATCTCTTCTTTAAACTCCCAACTCTCATTTTCTCTAATTTACTTTCCCATGCCAAGTACTTAATATTATTACTATCCCCCTTATATTCTTTCCTTTCTCAAATGTTTTCCAGGTTATCTATATTCTTCTTAACTCTTGCACCCAGAATTTAGTACAGTGTACTGAGCATATGTTGTCTGACAAGGCAGAGTACAAATATGCTGTCATTTCCTTATTGTCTCAATGCAGCCTAAGATTACATTAACTTTTTGGCTATTATCTCAAACTCTTGACTCACATTGAAGTAATAATCAGTGAAATCTTTTTTAGGCAAATTTACTAATTATGTCTCCCATATATTGTACCTATGAAGCTGATATTGTCTTTTAACCAAAGTGTAAAACCTTACATTTATTCTTATAGAATTTCATTTTATTAGGTTCAGTCTAATGCTCTAAACTGTTAAAAAATTCTTTTTGGATGAAAAAAATGGCAGTATTGTCATAGAAAGTATATTTACCAAGTGACCAGAAGAACCAGATTTAAGTTGCAAGTCTGGAACTGATTCAGATATTTCTGTTCTATGAAATGTCTACTACCTATTCTGTAGAAAAGGGGGCATATTTAGGTAAAATGAACATTAAGAAACATCACAGTTATAAATGTCATATTTTCTGAAGTTGCTATGTTCTCAGTTCCATTAATTGCTCAGTTACTAACCATTCTGACAGAGTCTTTCCAACAATAAAATTATAGTGACCAAGAGCCGCAACATTTCAAAATCTCTCTTTCTTTTGCCTACATTTAAGGGTAGGACTTCCCAAAGTCTCTTCTGACTTCTGCAAGAAAGATGAGGAATTTGAAGAGAAGCAAAAATAGTCTTTGAACTTCCTCCTTGGTCCTCTAAAAACTCAAGGAATTTGGAGATTTACACATATTTTTTTATTTTTCCCAAACCAACTCTATCATCAACGAGAACCAAGATGTCTATGAAAACTTCATGTCATTCTGTGGATATCATTATGTTCAGAGAGTTATTAGGGTTCTAAAGGAGGAGTTATCCATTTTCCCCTTTTTAATCAAGACAAAGGGAAAAGAGTAGTTTATAATATATTGAATTCCTAAATAGGATTCAAACAGCTTATGTTATTTTGAACCAGGGTATAGTTCAACCTGCATAAGTAGAATTGTTACTATCCCAGATGTTATTCCCAGTGTACATCAAAGATCCCAGGCTGCAGTTTTTCAACCACATCATCATGCACTGTGAAAAGGTACTAGTTTTTACATCCCAGGAATAATATCACTGATATATGATATAGAAATGAGGTTTATCAAGAAAAAGAAAATTGGAGCAAGAATGCAGAAGTGCCCACGATAAGGAACATTTACAAGCTATAAATCCAGTTGTTAATTTTGGGCTATCAAACACAAGAATAGTAGCTTAGTTCTACATCTGATTGTAATCATCACACTGAGAATCAGCCCCCCCTGAATACGAACAGAAACTGAAGCTACTTAAGGGTGTTTGCACTGATTTCCATCACTAAATAAGAACATATGAACTTCATTATAAATCAATTGATGCTCATTGGAAAAGGGGAAGAGGTTGTACAAGATGCCTATGGAAATGTATGTTAGTTAGAAATATGTATACGTTCTGCAGTAGGAAGGCAGAAGGCAGGGCTTACTTTCATAAAAGATAATAATAATAATAATAAATAGAAATATGATTTATATATGCCTACTATATACCAGAATTTTCAAATATCTCATGTGATTAGCACAATAACTCTATAAGGCAGATACTATTATTATTTCTCACCTTACATATAAGGAAACTGAAAGCAATAGTGTTAAATGGTTTCCTGACTCCAGGTTAGTCACTCTGTCTACTGCACCCTTGAGCTCTCTATTGAACCTAATTGATAACTTGGATTCAGTGATTAACAAGTGTTAATAAAGGTATGCCAGGATTTCCAAAAGAAAACCAGGGGAGCAAATTCTCAAATTTCTTTTGAATAATATAATTACCTTGTTTCTAGAGGGCTTTTAGTGTGTATAAAGCATTTTTATACAACAATCCCAACAGGTAGGTAATACAAAGATCATTATGCCTATTTTGCAAATGAAAACTCTGAAAATCAGTTTGACTTATTTGTGTGAGTGGGAGGTAGTGTGGGTACTATTCTATTCATTAATTCATTTTCTCATCTAGAAATAAGGAAACTGAGACCATGAGAAGTAAAGTGATTTGCCCACAGTCATATATCTAGTGAATATCAGAAACAGAATTTAAAGCCAGGGTTTGTGCTCATCCCTTTACTTTCTGTTGCCTCTAACTTTGGGGAGGGGCTTGAGGGAGAAAGTCTGGACCTGTGATTTCAACAATTTAAGAAATTCTCATTGTAGAAATTGATGTAGATAACTATTTCATTTATAACTTCCAGACTTTGAAAATTGAGTATGGATAGAGGGACTGAGATTAAATGGTTTGTCCATGTTCACACAGGGATCTTTGAGAGGAAAACATTAAATCCAAATACTCCTACTTCCAAAGATAGTTCTCTATACACTTTGCTGGGCATATTTCTCTTCTCTAAATTATATAATAATCCTTCTTTCTGTTCTATTTTCTATGTGAAAATATTCTCTTTCTTCTTCTTCTTCTTCAAGACTTCTTCTTCTCCTTCTTCTTTCTTCTTTTTCCTGTTTTGTCCTTCTTTTCTTCCTCCTCCTCTTCCTTCTTTGAAGTGTTTGCTAAACACAGAGTTTTAAAAATTAATTAAATTACATGTTATAGAACACAAATTCCTCTCAAATAACTATATACAAGACAATATTAGCAAAGAGAAATGTTTTATTATGTTATTCTTTTTGAATTAAATATTGAAATTAATTAATATTGAAATAGGTAGGACAATTACTAATGTCTCAGAAGATTCAGTTGAATCATCTCAAACTGAAATTAGGAAAGGAGCAGGAACTTGTTCTAGGTTATATAGCTAGTAATATTTAAAGTGGAACATGAATTTGAATCTCTTGATGAATCCAGCTGGTTGGTTCAATGAAATATTTCAGAAGTCATAATGATGAGTGAATAAACATTCATTAAGTCATTTCTATATGTTGGATTGGAGGAAAGTAGGTACATCAGCGAATAGAGCCTTGACTCTGGAGTTAGGAAGATTTAAGTTCAAATTTAGCTTCAGATCCTTTCTAGCTGTGTTACCCTTGGCAAATCCCCAAATCTGTATTTTCCTTAGGCCAATGGAGAATGAAATGGTAAATCACTTCAATAAATCACTTTGCCAAGGAAATCCCATGGATAATATGGTCCAGGGAATCACAAAGAATCAAATATAATTGAACAATAAATGGGTGGGACATTAACCTAAGTGGATATAAATAGATATAAATTTTAAATGGATATATATGTTAAAAAAAATTAAGTCCCTAAATTCAAGGAGTTTACATTTCCATGGGATAAGACAACATTTGAAAAAGATATTGATCAGGAAAAACATTTTGGTCAGGGAAGCCCCAGAGATAGTAAATGAAGTTACTAAAATTAGTAGACCATTGATAAACTATAGAGCAGGGATGTTGAATACAACTAGAAATGGAAGCCACTAATCTATACATAAAGATACCTGAGGACTACATATTAACTTAATTTTAAAATGTGTTATGATCTATGATTTATTATATTTTTCTTTATTTGGCTAAATATTTCCCTACATCTTAATATGGTCTAGGCTGCACTTGGGAGTATTACAGGCCATATTTGATAACTTTGCTGTATAAAGGAAATTATAAGGATGATAGTAATAGCTACCATTTATATGGCACTTTAAGGTTTGCAAAATGCTTTACAAATATGATCTCATTTATCCTCACAACAACCCTGGCATGTAGATACCATTATTATTATCCCCATTTTACAGATGGGGATACTGAAGAATGCAGAGATTAAAATTACTTATGTATGAATACATAACTTGTAAGCATCTAATTCTGGATTTTAATTCAAGTCTTTCTGACTCCAAGCCAAGAGTTCTATCCATTATACCAAGAGCCTGTTGCTGCTGAAAGCACTTAAGAAGATAATGCCATAAGAGGGTTTATTGAGGGAACTGGAAAAGATTGTGTATCTCACACACACCAGAGGTGGGTGAGAAGGGACAGAGAGAAGGAAAAAGGATGAGAAAAATGGATAGGACATTAAAATACATGGAATCAAATCCTGAACATACCAATTGTGTAACTGAATTATTTCCTTCCATTCACTAAATCTCGTTTTCTATACCTATAAAATGAGGATATTGATTGGATCAGAATATTTTTACTGCTAAGAAAAAAACATCAACCATAAAAAACAATAGGGGGCACTGTGGTTGATTATTTTCTTCTAATAATGTGTAAATACAGATCCAGGAAGAGAGAAGAGTCATTATTTAGAGTCTATACTTGACCTTTTTGTTTGTTTTTTTTTTTTTTGTACTGCTTTTTAAAACTTTAATTAAACCACTCTTCATAGAATTATAAATATGGAGCTGAAAGGGACCTCAGAGGCCATCATCTTTGCCTTGTTAATTATGCTTCTGGTCACATAGGGAAGCCATTCTAAGACAGGAATGCCATTTTATCTAGTCCTCGAAGGTTTGCAACACAGCAACACTGAGGGAAGACGTTCAAAGATTATTATGCCCATTTTACAACGGAGGCACAGGATAGTTATATGGCTTGCACAAAGTCACAGAAATAAATGTCAGATCTGGCATGTAAGCCCATGTCTTCATGGGCAGTTCTCTTTCAGCTATCTCAAGATTAATTAGGCTTTGTTATTGTTGTTGTTGAAATTTTGTCAGAACAATTCTGCCACAAAAGCTCCAACAAATGCCGGCTACACCAAACAATTATTAACTCTAATAAATCTATTCATGGGTGTGGGTGGCTTGTATGTTCATTCTCTTTATACTCGTGTTTCCATGTGTTCCCAAGTTATCAAAAACTGTGCTTAAGATGATTGTTCGAGGTGTTATTTCTCTCCCCATAATAGGATCAGTTTTGATAGAAAATCCTACACTAAATGTAGTATTTTCATTGTTTATAAAAGACCTTATAAAGAGAGGTTAGCAGTGTAGCATAGTGGAAAGAGCACTAGATAGAGGAAATGAGCTTGAATTACAATTCCTTAATTTAATTTGATGCTTTGCAAAATGCTTAGGATTATGGGGCCTCAGTTTCACATTCTGTAAAATGTTGGTTTAGATGACTTCTAGAAGTTGTTTTGAACATGAAATCCTATAACCTTATGCAATACCCACTCTCACCCAAACAAGTGGGCTCAGGAGGGCATGTGGACTGCACTTTTTACCCAAGGTATAGCGAAAAGGCTACAAACTTTGAAGGTATAAGAGATCTAAGTGCAAATTCCGCATTTCACATCCACAAGATTTGTGACATGTGAGAGGATCATGACCTCTTTGAAGCTCCATTTCCTCATTTATAAAACAAAGCTATCGACAGTTGTACTTCCTAATTCTAGACTTGTTGTAAGAGAAGATCTTTGTCAAGTTTGTATTATTGTTATTATAGTAGGGTACAAAGAACTGGGAGAACTTGAAAAAGAAGAAAAGATGCATTCAATAATATTCGTCAAGTGTAAGTCTAGACCATTCTCACCCATTGTTTTTTTATCTTTTAAGAAACAGCTAGGTGGCACAGTGTTTAGAACTTTGGACCTTATGTCTGGAAGGCCAAATTTGTTCACAATAATTACAGTGTTTAGTTTCTATTTTTGTTTTTAGTTGTTTCCATTTGCATTGTTGGGATCATTATGTGTGTTTTTTTCCTGAATCTATTTATTTCATATCAGTCTTCCTTTGCTTCTCTGAATACTTATTATCCATAGTTTCTTGTGCTGGTATTCCACTATATTCCCAGACCAAAACTTGATTGTCTATTCATTCTCCAAGTAATGGATGTTTACTTGTTTTCAAAAAAATCATTTGCTGTCACAAAAAATCATTCATGCTTGTGCTAGAAGAGAAAATGCTGTAAACTTATTTTTATTTTTTAAAATGTTCTCCTTGTAATAATATGGTGACTTGTATAGTATAAGCATTATTACAATTCCAGATATGGGGAAATTTCTCTTAGGAAAGTTAAGAAAAAGTCATTTAACTTATTTTGCAAGCCAGATTAGAACTATTTTTTTTCCCTTCAATTTAGTGTCCTTTCTACTATCTTATGTTACATCAAGGATACTCTGAAAACCATCTCAGATTGAATCTCTTCTATGAAGTTTGTCCTGATTACACCAGCCCGGGGTAATATTTATTGTCAACACTAATCATCTGTCATTTTTCATTTATTGCTTTGTATTGCTTGTTATTTATCTTTTCACCATCAAAAAACATATATTAAGTGCTTGCTCTGTACAGATCATTATGCAAAGCACTGGGAATACTAAGAAAAGCAAAAGCAAATCTGTCTTTGAGGAGTTCACACATTAATGATAAAGAAATATTCAATCAACTATATACATGCAATATAAAGGCATGGAAATGGAGATAATTTGAGAAGGAAAGTACTAGTAGAAAAAGAGGGAAACATTTGAAAATTAAAAAAAAATTATAGAAGGGAATATCCTCCTACAGAATATATAATTTCAGTTGCCTTGAAAGAAGCCAGGGAGGCAAAATGGTGGAAGTGAGGAGGACAGCCTGTAAAATATTTACAGAATTAAAAAATGAATGTTGTGTTCAAAGAACACAAAGAAGGCCAATGTTATTAGATTGTAGAGTATGTGGAGAGGAGTAAGCAATGAAAAGACTGAAAAGGTAGAGAAGGGAAGAAGTTAGAAAGGCTAAAAAAAAAAAAAAAAAGGATTTTATATTTGATCCAGGGTATAATAGGTAACCATTAAAGTTTATTGAGTAGAGAGTGATATGGTCAGATCTGCATTTCACTTTGGTAGCTGAGTTAAGAATAGATTGGAATTGAGAGTGACATGAATTAGAAAGACCAAGCAAAAGGCCATTGTGATAACTTATTCTACTTCTTTGTACCCTCCATAGCACCTGGGATACTTCCTGGGTATCATAAAAGCTCTCTAAATTTATATTTGACTCAAAAACTTAGTTAGTTACTGCCTGAATAAGACTGTATTGCCCCAAAGGCCATTGGGATACATTCCCCTTAACCTTTAAAGTAGCCAATAATTTCTTAGAATACAGAGGACAGATAGCTCTTAGGCCTTGATTCCAAATTCCAATTTTTTTTCCATTCTTATCCCTACCTGTTAGTAATCAGGTAAAATTTTGCTAACACCTGGTAGCTCTACCTACATAAAAATAGTTGCTTATTCCCTAACTAATAAGACTCTTCCAAAAACCTGGTTAAAAAAAAAAAAAAAAGAAACATCTACTTCATTTAGGCTAGGCTAATTACCTAAAAAGCCAATGGAACTATCATGGTGACAATGAATCCAGGTTCCTCAGATTCAAGATTAAGGGGACCTTCATGGTATACATGTAGTGTTGCCTATTTAACCCATTCTCATCAGAAGTTTTTAAAAGCTCTTTATCCTCTGACAGATAACTTTGGCTAGATCTACCAAGTTTAGTTGTCTATTACAACCTGAATTCACCAGTTAATTGCTCCATCCTTCCTTCTATTTGGTCAGATCTAGATAAAACCATCATGGAGTTTTAAGGACTGATGATATAGACCTTCATATGCAAATGGCATTTTTCTAGGGAGAGAGGCTGACATGCTCCTGATTCTGCTTGTCAGAAAGGACTCCTAACTGAAATAAATATACTGCCCACTAGCACCTCCTCATTGGGATCCTAAGATTTCATCAGCTTCACTTGAATCATCAAGCACTGTTTTCACTTGGTGTTATGACTTAATTAATGCCTGTGACTCCAGGCAGAATGCAAGGATATTTTCACCTAGTACTTTTAAACAGAACAGTACCAACGCCCTCTTGGAGGGTAGGAGGAGAGGGATCAAGCACAAGCCTTTCTGGGTGCTAGGAAATAATACAGAGGACTTTTAGAGTCAAGAGGAGAATTGATATTACCCATCATTGTTGCAAGCCCTTTGCCCCCTAGACTTTTTATTTCAGGTTCTCATTTCTTCCTGGTCTAACAAGGCTGCTTAATATCTACTAGCAGCAAACTGGGCCAAGTAAGCACTGCCTTTGTAAGCACAGCCTTTGCCTTCAGGATCCCAAAGTACTCTATATACATCAGGTAACTAATCCTTCAAACAGCCCTGTGAGATAAATAGCATTAGTTCCAGGCTTTAGATGGGCAGGGTGCCTAATACGGTTTTGAATTATGTCACAGAGACTCAGCAAGATGGATTTGAGCAGACCATAGAGACAATTATAGGACTAGTCCATGAGGATTAAATAAGGCTCATTCACAGGTCAGCATAAGATTTGCAGGTCAAAGCTACCTAATATATAATCTAATCGAATAGAGTAATATTAGAGATCTAGAGAGAGCAAATGACTTGGTCACAACCCAAAGTAACTGAGGTGAAAATTTAAAGCTAAGAGTTCTGAATTCCAAATCCAACATTCATTACACTGAACCACCTTTCAACAAGATGAAAACCAGCAGCTCACTTGGAAGCCAGCTCAGGTTCTTAAAGGGATTTTGTTTTTAGAAAAAAAGGGATACACTTTGGAGTGCCCACGATTATGAAGTAGACTTCTACCTCACTCTACTTTAAGTAAAAGTAAGTTTAATTAATTAAGTTTAATGTCCACTCTGAAGAAAGAAGTTAGAATTAAAAGAGGATTCCTGAGATTTCTAAAAAACAAAACAAAACAAAACAAAACAAAAAAAAAACCTGATATGTGATTTCATTAGTTTCCAGAGCTTCCAAAGAGGAACTTCTACCAAGACAAATCCTTTCTCTGCAATTTATACTCTCATGCCTGAGGCACTGAGAGCTCTGGTATCCTCCCTCAGTCAAACAGCCAGTATACAAACTGAAATGGGAAAGGAGTTTGGAAAACAAAAGCAACAGCTATTGAATAAGTTTGTCAATCGATTTCAGCAAGCAGTTCTTAAGCACTTTCTAAGAAAAAAGGCAATAAACCAAATGTTTAGGATCTAGAAGTAGGTTTTACATAGATCTTGTTCTGTAAAGTCTTTCAGGCTAATCTGGGAGATGAAAGAACAAATATACAAGTTAAGTAGTTGTAGTAAATTGAGTTTTGGGTTTGAAGTGAGAAAGATGTGGTTTTCAAATCCTGCATCTGATATTTATTAGCTATAAGACAATGTACCATTAATTTAAACTCTTTGATCCTCTTTTTCCTTATCTATAAAATGGGGATCATTATGTCTTATGGGTTTTATGAGACTTTGGTGAGATAATGCATGTAAAGTTCTTTACAGAATCCTATATGAATGGCAATAATTATTAACAATGATGTAAAAGAGTTGTGAATGAATGCAAGGGAGAGGATCATGTAAAGTTCATGGGGGAAAGTGAAGCAGAAAGATCACTTTCCCTAAATGGGAGGAGGAGCCAAGGTGGCAGAGAGTGGACAGAATTTTTCCTGTGCCGCACTTCCTGGCTTTCCTCAGAATCAATATTAGATCAAGCTTCTGAGCAGATTTTGGAGGGACAGAATCCACAAATATTTGGAGTGTAACAATTTTCCAGCATAGGATATCTTGGAAGGACTTCAGGAAAGGTCTGTCTCAATTGGGAGGGAACACAGCCCAGTGCATATGCAACATGGGGAGGCTCAGGGTAGAGAGACCCTGCATAGGGAATCTAGTGAGAATCTCCTGGACAAAATACAATAGTTTTTGGCTACTCTGTTCTGGTTCAGAAGGCCAGTTGATCAGCAGACCAGCTGTGAGGCCTCCAATGCAATTACAGAAGGCAAAAGTGAGTCCCTGAACCCCATTATAACAAGCAGGACTTGATCAAGCCTACCCAGAGCAGTGGGAAAGTTCCAGGGCAGTCTGTCACCCTGCAGACCAAGAAGACCTCAACCTTTAAAAATGAGCAAAAAAGCAAAAAGAGCTTTGACCACAGAGAACTACTATAGAGACAGGGAAGAACAGAATCCAAACTCAGAATCCTACAACATGTTATTCACTTTTTCTCAGATGGGGAGAGGAGAAATGCTTAGGGAAGACTTTGTAAAGACACCCAAGTTGAGACAACAGAAGGGAGGGATATCAAAAGACAAATGTGGGGGAGTCTACTCCAGGCATGAGTTAGAATAAAGGCACAAATATAAAAAATATATAATATAATGTATAATAAAAAATAAAGGGCACAGGAAGAAAAAAAGATCAAAAGTGTTAGAATCCTAGTGATAACTCACTGGAATTGGTAGAAACAATACTTGAGTTTACACCTTTGAGAATTCACACATTGACTCACACATTGGAGTTCACAAGTACAGGAGATACACAAAACTTTGTAACTTTGTGAATTCACACCTCCCATAATCCCACTCTCAGAGGAGGAGTCAACCTTTGGGTTCACACCTTTAAGAGATCATATATAAGAAGTTCTTAGAGCTTCATTCAATTAGTCAGTCAGTCAATGGAGGAGATTGAGTTGGAGTTAAGCTAGAGGCAGAAGCTGGAAGAGCCAAAAGACAAGCTGCAAGAGCTCTTGGAACCAAGGAGGGAGAGAGGCCTCTAAGAAAGCTAACAGGGCCCAAGGAAAGAGACAAGACTTGGAAGGAGAAAATAAACATTTGAATTTTATCAGCTGGTTGCATTTGAAGTGATTATTACTTTGAACTGAAATTAAGGCTGCCTCCAGAAAATCTCCCCAAGAAACCTGCTCCCAAAGAGAACGATCATATATCATAAAAAAGAAGAGAACACCACACAAAAGTAGTAGTCCAATTTGGCTAGAAACATATTTTGATGTAAACCTTGGCACTGAATGCCAAGATAAGAATTGCATACTTCCTAGATAATCACTGTATAGCTACTGAATGTCTTAGAGGAAAGATGCAAGCATCATAATACTTTACAGAGATTGCTCCTATAGTGGTATGTCAGATGGATTAGAGAACAGACAAGGGGAGAAAAACCAAATAGGAGGTTGTTATAATAGGATGAGAAAACATGAGAGCCATCTGGTTAGGTCGAATGAGAGTATAGTTGTGTTCAAGAGAGATAGGAAAAGACAACACTAGACAATTGATTGGATGAGGAAGGGGCAAAAGATAGGGAAAAAGGGCAGAGAATTCTGATGTTATAAATGTAGGTTCCTCTAAGGATCAAGGTGCTAAAAATAGGGGAGTTAGAAGTAAAGAATGATTTGTTTAGAAGTGGTAAGTTCTGTCTGGGGCAAGTTGAATAGCAAATAGACATTCTGATTGAGATACATGAAGGGAAAGGCATTTGGGGGAATCCATTTTAGGGAGAAGCAAGAAATATAGTTAGAGAATTGGGAATCATTTTCATAGATGTGAAAAATGAAGCTATTTGGATGAGATCAGAAAAGGATATAACTTTGGACTTATACCTTTGGACTTTGGAACTTTGGAATATACCTTTGATTAAGGTATGTAAAGAGGATGGGGAATCCAATAAAGAAATCCATAAAATAATTAGGCTTTTAGGAGAATCACAGTCTTTAATGTCACAGAAGGAGAGTTTATCAAAGAGGTGCCAGTGTCAAATGGTCCTGAGTATTCTTTTTCATTTCTAAGTTGCTGTTCTTAGTGTTTTGTTTTGTTTTTGTTTTTGTTTTGTTTTTGTAGGGGGGAAGGAATTTTCAGTTTCAACAGGAAAGATATGGGCTATTAAAGTTCAAGCAAAGAATCAGTTGAGCAACCTCAAATAATTATACACAGACACACATCAGCTTTTGCAACAAAGCTGAGTTTATTTCAAAATGAAGACAATAATTACTTTTTTTAAGCTATAGGGAAAGTATTCTCTCTTCTCTCCCCTATTCTGCTCCTAGTTCAGAGAAATTGCTAATGTATTAGATTCTCTCATTCTCTCTCTCTTTCTCTCTCTCTCTCTTTCTCTCAATCTCTCTCTCTCTCTCTCTCCATATATATATATATACATATATATATATATATATATATATATGCATTTTTATGATGGTCAGTGAGGCAATGTACTATAGAAAGAAATTTAAGTTCAGAGACCATTAGTTCAAATTTCAATCATTCTCTCACTATGTGACCTTGGGTAAGTCACTTAAGCTCTTTAATGTCAGCTTTTTCATTTGTAAAAGAAGCTGGACTAAATAATTTAAGGATCCTTCTAGTTCTAAATCTATGATTCCATGATCTCTAGTTGATGCTCTGGCTACAATAGAACTTAACTTCTTGACCTGACTGGTTAGATTGTTGAAAAGTACCCTGTTAAATGAAGAAAGAAAGAAAGAAAGAAAGAGAGGGAGGGAGGGAGGGAGGAAAGAAGAAAGGAAGGAAGGAAGGAAAGAAAGGAAAGGAAAAAGGGAGGTAGAATGAGAGAGAGGAAGAAAGGATGGAAGCAAGGAAGGAAAGAAGGAAAGAAGAAAGGAAGGAAGGAAGGAAGGAAGGAAGGAAGGAAGGAAGGAAGGAAGGAAGGAAGGAAGGAAGGGAGGGAGGGAAGGAGGGATGGAGGGAGAAAAAAGAAAAATCTCATTTTGTTTTTTAAAAATTAGTAATTATAGGTTTAAAATTTTTAGCTACCTGCAATTCAGGATTTTGGCTTTTTCAGTTTCAGGGATCCGTTTAGACATTTTCAAAAGTTATAAATACTGCTATGCTCTAGTTCAGTTGACTTCAAAGTGTAATGCGACAGGTCATGAATTTGGAGAATTCAAATCCCAGTCTGTTACTCACAACTTGTGGGATCTCAAGAGAGTCATGTAACCTCTGTGAATTTTGGTGTCTTCATCTATAAAATGAAAGAGTTGCACAAGATGATCTGCCTGTAAGGTCTTTTCCAGCTCTAAAATATCCCTGTTGTAGATACACATTGAAGGAAACAAGAGTCTCCACTCTATATTGTTAATGAAGGGCTGTTCCTGTCTTGCCAAGGGTGTAACTCTCTTGATGCTTCTTGCTTGAGAAAGTCAGGGCTTTGATTGGTTCAAGAGGAAGTATTGTAAATAGCTCCTACCCTATCCAGATGGAATGTTCTATTAGGGCTTCTGTTAATGGGCATGTTCCTGACTGGTTTTACAAACAAAATATCTTTGGCTTAATTTTGAAATGAACTCAGCCTTACCTCCAGGTCTGACTTGTGTTCCTGCATTTAATTAATTGGGCTTGCAGTTGATAAATCATCTGATTTGCACAAACAATTAAGTGTAATTAGTTGGGCGCACACACAGATGTGCTTATAATCTATTATATGTGGCAACTGTGGCCAAACAAAATGAGAATAGCATTTCCAAATCTGCTCCTACTGGGTCTGCTACATTTGCTGCTAACAATCTGCAACAGGGAACAGATGTATTCTTCTGAAGATTGGATTTTATTATGAGAGTTCCATTTATTCTCTTAGCACCAGAACAAGGTACTCATGTGATTGTCTTACCTTGAAAGCTTCAGAAGCTATCCTGCCAGGTTAGAGAGTTGAAGGACCTGACTTTGAATCCCTCCCCCATTTAACAAAAGTGGAGTCTGAGGCCCAGAGAATGTATAAGATGTGTCCAAAGTTACATAGAAGAAATACTATTTGAATCATGGGGTCATAGTTTAGAGCTGGAATAGAGCTTAGAAATAATGGAGTTCAATCCTCTTAATTTACAAATGAGTAAACTGAGGCATAGAAAGATTAAGTGACTAGGGTTACACAGCTAGTAAATGTCTGAGAGGGTCATCCTGGTTCTGAGTCCATTCCAAATCCAGGATCAGGCTTCCTCTAGCAACCTCAGTCCTCTGGCTCCAAATCCAGAACACTTTCCACCATACCATATTCCAGAATCAAATAAATTGAGATTCACAGTACAATTCATGCTCCTTATTACCTGTATGAGCTTCCCTCCTCTGGATTTTTTTTCTTCCATAAAATGAGGAACTTGCCCTAGATGATTGCCGGAATCCCTTGTAAAGCATGTCTGTCCAATATAAGTTTTTGATTTGAACTTTATAGCCTCTGGTTGTTTATTGCCTGGAAATCATTTCCATCTTTGCAACTCTTTAAAAAGAATCAGCATTGAGGACCTTTTTCTAATAAAGGCCCTGTTGTTTTATGAGAGGAGGAGTAAGTAGGTGCTCTGTTTGTCTTTCTAAAGAACTGATTCTTTGATATTTTCCCTGTGTGTGTGTGTGAATTATAAAGAGAAAATGGGAAAGGACTTCAATGTGATAATAACACATTAGGCCCCTTTGTAGAGGAGTATAAAGTCTTACATGTGTGCATGTGGCTAATATGTTTATAGTTTATGGCGATACTGGTAGGCTGTGAGAAGGAGCTGTTAGCCTGGCTCCCTGGGAGGTGTTTCCTCCTGTCATCTCTCCTACCCCAACCACCATTACTCCACCCTGTATATACCATTAATAGGCCTCCTTGTGTAAAGTTGCCAGCAGATGCTGAGGCAGAAGATCAAAGTTCCCCCAAAGTGGATAAAAGGGAGGCTTGAGAGACTATCTGCTGAGGCAAGGGCTGCCACAGATGTTGGAGCCCACAGTGTCTTCATCGTTTGGGATTCAAGGTATCTTAGGCCAGCAGGACCAAAACTCTCATTAAAAAGATGAATAGGAATGAAGACTGAGAGAGTAAAGCAACTGTTCCCTGAGCCAGACTTGGTGAGAGTTGTCATATCTCTCAACTCACTGAGATCTGGTTTTCGTTCCTTCCCAGAAATGCAAAGCCCCAGCAAGAAAGAACAACCAGGCTAGCACACATTTGAAAAACAATGCCCTCCACAGAATTCCTATCAAGTGAGCATCCTTTCATACACCAAGAAAACAGGACTTATACATCAGCAAGTATTTATTTAGTATTTCTCTATGCTGGGTGCTGTACCAGAGCTCCAAAGAGAAGTGAGACCTATTCCCTGCCTTAATGTACTTTGCATTTTATCAGAAAATATGACATATCAAACATCCAAACATATATATACATATATACAGATAGATAAATAGACAGACAGATAGATGGATAATTACTATCTATGTATAGATAGGTACTCATATGTAGAAGAGATGATTGAGCTAAGCTTTGAAGGAAAGAAGGGATTTTGAGAAGAGTGGGAGGAGAGGTGTACAATCCAGGAATGAAGCCTGTACAAAGGTATAGAGATCTTTGAAGATCTACAAAAAGGCCATTTTGGTTGGAATATAGAATATGAAAGGGAAATGATACATAATATGAGTGGAAAGACATTGAAACCAGCTTGTGAAGGGTTTTAAATGTCAAGCAGAGCAATCAGTCAGTCAACCAGGCAGTCAACAAGCACTTATTAAATACTTAATATTTATCTAGAACAGATGTCTTGCCATCTGCCCTGGCATTTCCTCCCTTTATGGCACTAGGACTAATGACTCTCCAGACAAAAATCTTCACACACACAAACACACACACACACACACACACACACACACACATACACACAATACTCTAATGATATGACTTTTAGCCAATACTTTACTGGCATGGAATATGATAACTTACAATTATCTCAGTACCATAATGATGAATTGGAATAGAACTTTGTGAATGAAAAATGAGTTGAACAAAATAAAGAGAATGAATGAAATTGGTTTTAGGAAATTATTTATCTCCTTCAATTTCCTCATGCTCAATATAGAAATAGAACCACAATTTTTAATATGAATATTTTATGAAAATTGCTATATAACAGCAAGATATAAAATACAAAAGCCTCTGAAGAATTAAAAATGTCTATCAGGAGTATAATAAGAGGAGCACAGTGTGTGTGAGCAGGCTGAAACCAATAAAGAACTTTGAAGAAGATGAGGCATAAAAGATATCATCAAAGAAATATATGGCAGAAAGAGATGAAATGGTAATGTTTTGAGGATGAGGGATGACAGATGAACAATGCTCATTGGTACCTTCTTAATGTCAGGAAAAAGCAAGGAAGACATCCAGTTTGCTATACTCTGGCTAATTTACAGACAAGATTACACTGTATGGATAGGTATGGGTAAGTTGTGATCCATTTCATTGATAGAAACTCCCTATTTAATCAAAACCTCAATGCATTTTTAGTATTTGTAAAATAGAGGGATAGTATCAGTGGTGGTAATAATAATACCTTCCCTGCCTGACGACAGATTTGAAGGATGATATCATCTATTAAGATGCCTTAGTCTACAAAGACTTTGTACCCATTGAATAATGGTGAAAAAAGATTCATTAAATTAATAATTACTGAGTACCTATCTGCTACGTACAGAACTCAGTCTATTGGAGATTTCAAGTAAAATAGGACATAATCACAGGATCAAAGGGAACTCAAAGACCATTAGGTCAATATGTGCCTGGCCAAAATCCCTTCTCAACATTTTCAGCAGTCAGCCTTTGTCTGTAAACTGTCCACATACCCCAAGGTATCTAAGTGTGTCCTACACCAAGCTGAAACTTGTCTCTCTGCAAGTAATATCTATTGTCCCTAATTCTGTCACCTGGGAACCAACGTATTCATTTGGCTTCATGCCAGATCTTCAAATATTTTTAAAGATAGCTATTATGCCTTCCCCAAGTCTTTTCTTCTCCATGCTAAGCATTCCTTATTCCTTTGACTGATCTATATATGGAATAACCTTGTGGTCTTTCACCTTCCTCAGGATGGTTTCCAGTTAATCAAAGACCTTCTTAAAATAGAATTCTAAAACCTATACTCAGGCCAAATATGCCTGACTAGGGCACAATTAAGCAGCATTGGTAGAACTATCACTCTCTTCTTTCTGGACAATATCTCTCTTTAAATTCAGTCTGTAATCTCATTAGCTTTAATAGGGGTGTGTGTGTGTGTGTGTGTGTGTGTGTGTGTGTGTGTGTGTGTTTGAGCTAAATTACCAATCATCTTAGAGATGAATGCTCAGACCACAGGAAAAAAGGAAATCACTAAAATACAGAGAAAAGTCAAGAAAAAATCTTAATCAAATAAAATCGTTATCAGAGACAGGGAGAAAAAACATTTTAAAAAATCACATGACTAGGTAATTGTGGTTATTCCAAAAGAAAGATAGGAGAGAGAGCATCTAAGAGATGAGAATCATCTGAAAAACTATGGAGAAGATTCAAAAAATGTCACTGTCTTTAGCAGTCAAGAGATCAATTTAGTAATTCAGAGAAATTGCTGACTCAAGAGTTTTAGCTGAGTAATAGAACAGAAGGAAGACTACAAGGATAAGGGGGTATAAAGGAAGAAAGTATTCAGGAATAGTCTCTGGAAGTACACATGGTCAGGCAAATTTTGAGAATGAATGGTACTGTAAATAGCAGTTGTTAGGGCAAAATCATCAAAGGAAACATCTCTTTTTTTAGGATTAGGGAAACCAGAGCATACTTGTAGGCAAATGAGAAGTAGGCAGTAGAAAAAGGGAAGATAAAGATTCCTGGGACAAGATGACTTGCTGAAGCAAAGCCCTAGAGGAGATGGAGGAGGATGGAATATAGGGCAAAGAGCAGGGAGTTAGCCTTAGCAAGGAGCATCAAAGAACCACAGAATGTGCACTCCCTCCTCGTTTTAAGTTTTTGAGGAAGAGGAGACTGTTTTCCTTACCAAGGTTAACTCCTCCACTTATTCGCGCCTCTGATCCCTCCTGGGAGTTTGACACTTCAATAATTTCCTGTTTCTCAATTTTATGCACTCCACATTCCAGCCAACCAGTCTTATTAACATTTCCCCAAATTAGGCATTTCATCAACAACCTCTGTTCTTCTATTGTGCCCCCAACTTCTTATGCCCCCAAATGTGTCCCTGCCTCCCTTCTTTCTCTTAGAATCCTTAGCTTCCCCAAAGGCTCAGCCTCTTCCTATATTCCACCTTTCCAGATCCCCCAGTTGTGAGGATTCTCTCCTTCCTAGAATTACTATATTTAGTTACCTCTGTATATGTTGTATTCTCCCATAAAGTCTAAGTTTTTTGAGAGCAGGGACTAATTCAGTTTTGCTTTAAGTATTCTAGTAACTATCACATGGTGGTTCCTTGATTATTAAATATTGATTGAAGTAAATGAGGAAATTTAAGCCTGGTGGTATGAAGTGAGTGATGCTAGGGTTTGAAGCTATTCCTTCTGACTTCAAGTCTAATGCTTCCCCTCATTACATAATAGTGCCACCTACACTACATCACCTCTAAGATAGGAGAGATGATTTGATGGTGTTAAGGAGTTTTGAAAACTGGAGAGGTAGAGAGTGTTGAGGTAATTCTTGTTGAATGATATTACACTTATCAACAAAATAGGAGATTAAATCATCTATTGCACTTATGGAAATAGAGATGTAATTGCGGCCTGAAGAAAGAGAACCAGGGAAATAAAGCATTGGTTTCCAGATTTTCTCAAAGATTTCTTCCTACTACAATAATATCTGAATCAATCACAACAAATCAGTATGTGATAAGTATTTGAGAGAGATGTAAAATTCTATGACAGTTCAGAGAAGGATATGCCATCATAACAATTCATCAAAGGTGACCCTGTATTCTTAAATGTTGTATTAATAGAGCCCAAATTCTAGCAAGTCCTTCTAAATGGGACAGACTTTGAGTCTAGCAATGGACTTCATGTCTGTTTCTGAGGATCAACCTAGATAAGAAGAGAGGCTGTCATCACCAAATGGTTGGGCATCTCATAAAACCATCTTCTAAGGCATGTGTTGTTCAATTATATGACTGTAGAAAGATTTCATTCTTATAAAATGTGTAAATGGCACAAGGTTGGGAAAGATAACTGACATGTTGAGTGACTCAGAACTCAAACAATCTTTGACACGTTATAACAATGGGCTTAATCTTACAAGATGAAATTTAGTAGAGATAAATGTAAAATCCCATATTTGGTTTAAAAAAGGCAACTGAACAAGAAGATGACAAAGGAAGTGTGGCTATATAATCCTGAGAAAAAAATCTAGGCAGAGATAAAGGTGATGAGTGGACTGCAAGTTCAAAATGATTTGACATGACATGGCCATCAAAAGAAAGCTAAAGAATTGATGGGTATAAAGGAAGGTAGAACTAGAATTGTGATTTCACTGATATAGGATTGACTCCCAGATGGACACTAATTCTGGGGCACTGAGAAGTTAAGCGGTTTTTCTCAGTATTGATCACCTAGTCAACACACAACAGAAGTAGACCTGAAATCAGGTTTTCCTGACTCTGAGGTCCACTCACTACTCACTTCACCATGTTGCCTCTTAAACTGCATTAATAGATACATCACACACAGAATGTGAGAGATAATAATTCTGCTTTACTCAGAGTACTTCTTGGGGGCAGGGAAGAGAGAAATATTTAAGTACCTACTATTTGCCAGTCATTATCAAAGTGCTTTACAAAAATTATCTTATTTGAATTTCACAACAACTCTGGGAAGTAAGTATAATTAGTATTTCCACTTCACAGATGGGGTAACTGAGGCAATAAGAGGTTTTGTGGTCAAACAGCTAATAAGTGTCTGAGGCTGAATTTGAGCCCTGGCCTTCCAACTCTAGTCCCAGTGCTAACTGTCCACTATCTGGAGTATTGTGTTCAATTCTAAGCACCACATTTTAGTTAGTCAATTAGTATTTATTAAGCACCTAGAATGTATAGACATTGGCCTAAGCACTGAAGAATATTGTGGAAAGCTGAAGAGAATCTAAAGGAGTCTGATCAAAATGTTGAAAACTAGGCATCAATCCTTATGACATTCATTTGAAGGAACTTTTGTTATTTTTCGGTTGTGTCAAACTACTTATGTTGCATGTGGAGCTTTCTTGGCAAAATACTGGATTAGTTTGTTATTCCTTCTCTAGTTTATTTTACAGATGAGGAAACTAAACCAGGATAAAGTGACTTGTCAAGGTCATACAGTTAATGTGTCTGAGACCAGATTTGAACTTAGAAAGATGAGTCTTCCTGATTCCAGGCCCAGTGCTTTAACCACAACGCCAGCTAACTTGGAGAAATGTTATAGTTAGAGGCCGTATAGCTGTCTTTAAGAACTTAAAATAGAGATTTGGCTTTTTCTTTTCTCCTTGGCTTCAGAAGGGGGAGGGGAGGAGACCAGAACCACTGAGAGAAAAGTGCAGAGAAATTATTTTTACTTCATATTATGAATTAAGTCTAACTTAAAACTGTGCTATGGACTTTCTCTACAGGTGATTCTTCTGACACTCTAAATCTTCTGGCAAGATTCCAAAGAGGCTGAGAGAGATCTATCTGACTGAGTACTAGTTGCACCAGATACCTGTTAAGTATATTTCAAGTTCTGAGATTCTCTGATTCTCTAAGTGCTGTAGATCTGCATCAATGGAGAGAGTGTTGCATGAATTCTTGATGCATCTTTCAACAATGAATTTGGAAATTAAGATGATCTCACTCAAAGGGGGAGGGGGGAGGGGCTCACTTTGTTCCAGGCTCTCTACACATGTATCTCCTGGGATACAAGAGAATCAGGCCATTTTCTGAAGCTAGGAGCCATGCATAATTCACCTAGCCTAGCCCTCCACTGCAAACTGTGTCCTCTTCTTGGAGAGCCCACCAGAGTCCTGTTACCTGTCAGCCACTTTGACACACGTCAATCTTCTCAGGCCATCCTGCGATAGGCATGGGGAAGGGAAGACAGCTAGCTGCAGGATGGGTTTTACCTGCCCTGGCCCCCTAATGACAAGCGACCAGGGCGGATTCCGCAGACAACAGGGCTACAATCTAGTTGCCGGGCAGGACGACAAGGCGATAAATCATTAAAAGAAAAATCAGCCCTCAGATCACTTCCTTTCTGGAGTTGCAGCCTGATGCGTCACAGGAGGAAGAGATTTATCAGCACTTGGCCAGAAGCCCTGTTTTCCTGAAATCCCCAGGCTCCGAGCAGGTTGAAGCCAAGCGATTTCTGAGAAGCCTCGGGAGAGGCTTCCTCGAGTAAAGAAAGGCTGGACGAAAAACGGAGGAAAGTGAATGGACATGAGTGGGAGACGGGGACCAAAGAATCCAAACCAAAAAATAAAGAGCCCCAAAATCTCGTTGAAATTTCCTCCCCGGAATCTGCGGGATATTGCCCTCTAATCAGCTAATTGGGATAATTATTTATAATTAAGCATATCGCCGGGTTCACTGGCTGTACCTAGGAGGAGAGAAGGAGAGAAGCAAAACCTTGCCGGCTTGCGATAGTCAGGACTCTGGGAGGTTCAAGAAGCTTGGGACTAATTAGAGGCATTCTCCCCCGGGGACGGGAGGTGTCACGATCTCTGCAACATAGACACCCCTCCGAGTGTCATTTCCCATGTAACAAATCCAGAAGGATGGAAGCGCTTTGATCTGCAGTTCTCCCCTCAGTGCTGTTCACACTGGGAAGGGCCGCTTTAATGAAACCATCTCAGGGCAGTTTGCCGCCTTTGAAGTTGGGGAAAATGAGCTGCCAACATTTCTGGTTGGGGAGGCTGCGGGCCGAGTCACTCAGCGTTGCTTAATGGCCAACCAGAAACTGGAACATCAAGACATCAAAGGTGAAGGTGGCATGTGATTAATAAACTAAGCTATTCATTTGTTTCTGCCTGAGAGGCAATCAGAGGAGTTATTGTCACTGGCTAATTTACATGTTGTGAAGGCTTGCTCCTGCTAGTCCGGCTGGCAGAAGAGCCAGGGAAATGCTATGTATTCACATTGGAGGCTTCCGAGGGAAGGATTTTTTTCCCCTTCCCTATATAGGAGGGGCAGCTAGGTGGTGCACCACGTCTAAAGACAAGGAAGAAATGTGTTCAAATGAGACCTCAGTCATGTACTGTGTGACCCTGAACAAGTCACTTAACCCTTACTTGCCTCAGTTCTTCATCTCAGAAATGGGGACACAATGGAGAAGGAAATGACAAACCACTTCAGTATCTCAGCCAAGAAAAGCTCATGGATTCAGTTGGAAACAATCAAACCATAACAACAACATATAGAAGGAAAACTTTGAAAGGGGATGGGAGAAAGGGGACTGGATTTGGAGCCAGAGAACCTAGATTTAAATCCTGTCTCTGTGAGGCCTATGTGAGTTTAAGTGAACTACCTGACATGACAACTCTGGGTCTTAATTTTGTTATAATCATAGACAAAAAAGATCACCAAGTTGTATCTCTATGTCTCAATCATCCAGAATCTAACATGAAGAGCCTGAAGATACTTTCAAAGTCACTTCGTCTAATCACAAATGAGAAATGTGAAGCCCAGAGGGATGTAGATACTTGTAAGTAGGAGAAGAGATTTGTGTTCAGATTTGCTGGCTCTAAATCTAGGACTCTTTACCCTTATCATTTTACTTTTAAAGTCCCATGCTCCAACATAATGCTTCTCTTTAAAACTTTTTTTCTTTGTTTAGTCATTTTTCAGTTGTGTCTGACTTTTTCTGACCACATTTAGAGATGATAGTAGAGATACTAAAATGGTTTGTTCTTTCCTTCTCCAGCTCTTTTTACAGATGAGAAAACAGAGGCAAACTGGGTAAAAGACTTGCCCAGGGTCATACAGCTAGTAAATTGTGTGTGGTTAGATTTGAACTCAGGAAGATTAGTATTCTAACCACTGTGACACCTAATTGCTTCCTCTCTGAACTAAGGAACATTATTTGGAAGAGTTGCTGAAAGAGAAAAGTGATTAAGTCTCAGTTTCACAGTGTCTTTCCATCTCCAAATCATACCTTCTTTTTCAGGCAGAGGACAAAGAGCACATTTTGGTGAAAAGGAAACATGGTGTCATCTTCAAAGAAATGTATGATTTAACTAAGATTGAATAACAGCAGGGAAATTGGTCTTTATGCCAATATTTATTAATTGAACTTGGGAAATTATTTTATCATTCTGCAAAAAAAAAAAAAATCCCCCCAACAATCCATAAAATTCTAAAGGAACCATTCAAGTTCATCTGATCCAGGAGGAAATGAAAGCCTTTTCATGAAATTATAAAGCCAAGGTCACACAATTAGTAAATGACAGAAAGAATTCAAACCTACTTCCACTGACTCAAACCCAGGATTTTCCCACTATATCCTCCTTCAGCATAGTGTAAGAAACATTTTGTTTCCAGCAAGGAGATTCTTGCTAGACCAGGAAAGTGAAGGTGGCAAAGGATATATCTTTTAGTGGTGTCTTGTTTTATTAGTGTGATCTCAGAATTTACCAGTGAAGGGAAAGGTAACGCAGCATGTTGGAGGGGATGTGGGAAAACAGGGACACTGATACATTGTTGGTGGAGTTGTGAACACATCCAGCCATTCTGGAGAGCAATTTGGAACTATGCTCAAAAAGTTATCAAACTGTGCATACCCTTTGATCCAGCAGTGTTACTACTGGGCTTATATCTCAAAGAGATACTAAAGAAGGGAAAGGGACCTGTATGTGCCAAAATGTTTGTGGCAGCCCTGTTTGTAGTGGCTAGAAACTGGAAAATGAATGGATGCCCATCAATTGGAGAATGGTTGGGTAAATTGTGGTATATGAATGTTATGGAATATTATTGTTCTGTAAGGAATGTACCAGCAGGATGGATACAGAGAGACTTGGAGAAATTTACATGAACTGATGCTTAGCGAAATGAACAGAACCAGGAGATCATTATATACCTCAACAAGAATACTGTATGAGGATGTATTCTGATGGAAGTGGATATCTTCAATAAAAAGAAGATCTAACTTAGTTCCAATTGATTGATGAGGGACAGAAGCAGCTACACCCAGAGAAGGAACACTGAGAAATGAGTGTAAACTGTTTGCATTTTTGTTTTTCTTACCAGGTTATTTTTATCTTCTGAATCCACTTCTTCCTGTGCAACAAGAGAACTGTTTGGTTCTGCACACATATATTGTGTCTAGGATATACTATAACATATTTAACATGTATAAGACTGCTTGCCATCTGGGAGAGGGGGTGAAGGGAGGGAAGGGAAAAGTTGGAACAGAAGTGAGTGCAAGGGACAATGAAAAAATTACCCAGGCATATGTTCTGTCAATAAAAACTTATAATAAAATAAAATTAAAAAGACACTGCCCAGGGAGACACAATAAGTAAAGAGCAAGGTCAGGGTTAGAACTCAGAACCCCTTACTTAGCTTGACCTTCTAAAAGGGTTGCCTGGTTTCCTCACATGCTATTCCAGCTCTCTTCAATGGTCACTTAAGAATTGGATCCACTTCTAAAATGGTTTTTAATTCACTTATTGATAGAGGAGGGCATGTTGGGAAGCAATATTTTTCCACAAAGAAACCACATTAATGCTTCAGGGGTAGAAAAATTGAATAGAATCACTACAAGGAGGACCTGTTGCTGCCATGATGAAAATGGATATTCCTTTTGCCAAAATAGACTCTTAAGTTGTAAAACAAAAATGGTGATACCTGGCACAGTTCTTTGCCCTGGAACTAGAGCCTTCCTCTCCTGAAGAATTCATCCCTTGTCCTTTTTCCTATTTTGGGAAAGAACCCAATGCAGTCAATTATTATTTTCCCAGTTCTGCTGACTCTCCAACCTTTACCACTTTTCCTTCACATGAAGATTCTCTGTTTCTTTCTGTCTCTGTCTCTGTCTCTCTGTCTCCCTGTCTCTCTCTTTCTCTCTGTCTCTGTCTCTGTCTCATCTCTCTCTTTCTCTCTCTCTCTCTCTCTCTCTCTCTCACACACACACACACACACACACACATACACACACATACATACACCATACAAATGTGCATATGTACATGCACAAATGTACATATTCAAGAACACATATGCAAATATGCACACATACCTTCCCTTCTGTATGTTGTCTTCCCCCATTAGAATTTTAATTCCTGGAGGGCAGGAATCAGCTTTCTTTTTATTAGTATTATATTCCCAGTGTTTCACTCAGTTTCTGGTACATAGTAAGGGGGAGGGGGAGAAGGGAGCAAAAATGGCTATTATGTGCCAGATACCATGCCAAGTGCTATACAATTATTATCTCATTTAATCTTCACAGTGACTCTGGAAGGAAGGTGATATTATTATAATACCCATTTTACAGATGATTATGCTGAAGTAAATAGAAGTTAATTGGCTTACCTAGGAAAACACAAACTAGCAAATATCTGCTTGAACTCAGGTCTGACTCCACAACTAGTGCTTTATCCACTGTACTGCCTACCTGATTCAAAAATAAATAAATAAATAATGCATGTTGCCCTGCCTGTCTTAGTAGAAATATGATGGATGTCTTCTGAGTTAAAATGAACATCCAATTTCTTTCTCTCTTTGAAATAAAATTCAGGACTTCTAAGTCTCATTGAGATATCTCTAGTTTTGATGTTGTTTGAGAAAGGGACTACTTAAAGATGAAGTCAAAATGAGTATATAATTATACATATAGAATGGATACAATAAACAAATTAGGAGAGCAATGATTTATTTGTCAGATCTATGGATAAGGCAAGAACTTAGAGCCAAAGAAAAATAGAGAGCATTACAAGATGTAAAAGAGATCATTCTGATTATATAGAATTTAAAAAGATTTTGCATAAAAACCCCCAATGAAATCAAAATGAAAAGAAAAACAAAAAACTAGGGGAGATTTTTGCAACAAGTATTTCTGATTAAAAACCTGATTTCAAATATATAACTAAATTTAATTTATTAAAATACAAGTCATTCCTCAATTGATAAATGGTCAAATACATGAATACACAAAAAATCAAGGCCTATTATTATTATTATGCTTTAAATCATGATTGATTAGAGAAATGCAAAATAAAACAACTCTGAGGTATCCATCACACCTATCAAATTAGCTAATATGACAGAAAAGGAAAATGGCAAATATTGGAGGAGATGTGGGAAAATTGGGACACCAATGTATTATTGCTAGAGTTGTGAACTGATCCAACCATTATGGAGAGCAATTTGAAACTATGCCCAAAGGGCAACCAAATTTTGCATAGCCTTTGATCCACTAATAATATTACTAGGTCTGTATGCCCAAGAGATCATTAAAAAAAGGGAAAGAAGGGGCAGCTTGATGGTGTATTGAAATGAGCACCACCCCTGAAATCAGAATTACCTGAGTTCAAATTCGGCCTCGGACACTTAGCACTCATTAGCCGTGTGACCCTAGGCAAATCACTTAGCCCTAATTGTCTTACAAAAAAGGTAGGGGAAAGACCCATATGTGTGAAAATATTTATACTAGAAATGGTTGCAAAATATTGAAAATTGAAGGGATGCCCATCAATTGGAAAATGGCTGAACAAATTGTGGTATATGGATGTAATGGTATACTATTGTGCAATAATAAAATGATGAACAGGCAGATTCCAGAAAAATCTGGACTTACATGAACTGATATAAGGTGAAATGAGCAGAACCAAGAAAACATTACACACAGTAGCAGTAATATTGTAAGGTGAAGAACTGTGAACAACTCAGCAATACAATAATCCAAAACAATCTGAAAGGAGTAATGATATAGCATACCATCCACCTCCAGGGGAAGAACTGATATTGTGTGAATATAGACTGAAGCATGCCATTTTTCACTTTCTTTTTTTTTTTAATTCAAGTCTTCTTGTACAAAATGACTAATATGGAAATGTTTTACATGATTGTACATGTATAAGCTATATCAGGTTGTATATTGTCTCAGGGAGGAGGAAAGAGGAAGGAAAAAAAAACATACAATTTGGAACTCAAAACTTTAAGAAATTCTGAAAATTGTTCTAATTGGTGAAAAAGAAAATGTCATATATCTTTTAAAAGAGAGAGAGAAAGAAACTACTCAAAACATAAGAGAAGTAGATTGGGAACTCCATTCAAGTAATCCTCATTGTCTTCTTTGTTAGGTGCTAAGGAGAGAATTCTCTAAACCAGAGGGCTTTTCTCTTAAGTCAGCAGGAAGTGGGTGATTCAAATAAATGACTTTATAAAATTATTCTTTGGAAATATCATGTGTTAATTAATGCTGATCAGTCATAATGACTCAATTGTCTGGTTTATAATTTCAAGAAGCAATAAAAAACATTTAAATAAAACCTTGGATGTAATTTTTAAAATTCACATTTCTTTCCAACTTTCATGTTTATTAAATGCTTCCTTCACAACAACCCAATAAGACAGATGAGGCAAATAATACTGTCTCCTTTAATAAATGAAGAAACTGAAGTTCAGAAGACCTTAAGTACTTTGCCCAGTGTCATTATAACTATTAAGTTAAAGCCAGAATTTGAACATAAGTTCCTAACTCTAGATCCAGCATACTTCCAACCATACCATACTGCTTCTCCTTTGGCTATGGGACTTAATGTTTTCATAACTTTTTGACCTGTCATGTATACTTATTGTGTATCTAATTTATATTTTAATGTACTTAACATTTACTGGTCATCCTGCCATCTGGGGGAAGGGGTGGGGGGTAAGAGGGAAAAAATGGAACAAGAGGTTTGGCAATTGTTAATGCTGTAAAGTTACCCATGCATATATCCTGTAAATAAAAGGCTATTATATAAAAAAATAAATAAATAAATAACTTTTTGACCTGTGAGATTACTAGTTATACTAGCTAGAGAAAGTTATAATTTTATTTTTAGTAAATCTCTTTATATATTCACATAGCTTTTAGATCCAGGTACATGCATAGTATGTGCTAAATAATCCTTCAACAAATGTTTACTGAGTACCTCCTCCAGACAGAGCTCCAAGCTCAGATTCACGTAACCTTCTTTACTCAAAGAGTTTATTTATAATTTAGACGTTTTGAGTGAAAGAATGGAAGTTACTTTACAGAACCAAGGAAAAATGTATCATCAATATCCATAAAGTAGAGTTCATCGGGGAGTGGCCATTGCCTGGTACCTTTTTCTCAACAGATATTTCTTATATATAAATCAACCTGAGGATAGGATAGGATAAGATAGTCTATTAGAAATGGCCCAGATTCATGTCATTCATGGTCTAGAAAATCTCTGGAAGATTTATGGGTTCTAGAGATTTGTCTAGTTCTTCTATCATATCTTCCCAGGATAACTCTCAGTTAATTTAGACATAATTCAAGATTGAAAGGTCATAGAATCATAGAGTTAAAGTTATAAAAGATCTTCAAAGTCATCTTGTCAAATGCTCTCATTTTGTAGGTAAAAAACCACTTGCCTAAAAAGGTTAAGTGACTTGCCTAACATCACACAGACAGTAGTTGTAGTAGTAAAGGACATAATTCAAACAGATCCTTTTGACTCTGAATTCAGTTCTCTTTCTACTAGACTAGACTAGATTTAATTCAGGTCAACAAGCATTGAAGTGCTTACTTATGTAGAATGAAACATGCTAACCAATACAGAAATCAATATACAATATACTGTACTGCAATACAATAGACAAAAATCAATAATATGTACAGCCATAATCCTAATTCTCCCAATTCCAAACATTCTTAAGAACAAAATACAGAGTTTTCTGATGTCTGTAACCACTCAACCACCCTCTCCTAGTGCTAAAGGGTCACCACTTCAAAATATCTGAAGATGAGTCTGGATAAGGATCTCTCATATTTGAAGGTTTATCCAAACCTCATCGGACCCCCTGGAGTCAACAAGCAACTTGTACAACTTCTAATCTTTCTTGTTCTGGCTGGCCAGACAAGAAATACCACAAAGACAGTATCAACATACAGTACTGAGTCACTGTCTCTCCCTCAAGGAACATGATGGGAGGCTGAAAAATAATTGCATCCACAAAAAAACAATGAATTGATCTAGTTTGAACTTTATTGGGTTGATATTTCTCTACCATCTCTTCAGGAATCTTATCATTCTACAAGATTTTTATCAGTCTTAATACTGATACCTCACCAGTATGCTCTGCCCCTGGGATCCATCTGACTGAAGGGTAGAGTGGAGAGCTTTTTCTAAAACCTCTATTTAAAGAGGGTTCGTGGGCCAGAAATCTCTTCATTTCCCAATTAGCTAGGTTTATTTTTGTTTTTTTTCCACTTATATCCCCTATATACCTAGCATAGCTCCCGGCTTATAGTAAGCTCTTTATAATGTTTATTAATTGACATTATTTTGAATGGAAGTTGAAGTCATTTCTGATTTGTACATGATCTTAAAAAGGTTACACTGGCAGATGGTCCAAAGGACACCAGAAGAGCTAATGAATCCATGGCACATAAAGAAATCATAATATAAAATCAAAAGATTGAAAATATCAAAGAAAATATGAAAAAAAAATTATGCAGAAAAAGCAGCTGACCTGAAAAATAGACAAAAGAGAAATTTTTTTCTTTCAAATATATATTTTATTTATTCTAAGGTTTTTTAAAACTAGAGTTCCTAATTATCTTCCTCCGTCTTGCTCTTCCTCCTGAGAAGGAAAGCAATATGATATCAATTATATAAATGAAATCATGTAAAACATAATTTCATATTGTCATGAATTTCATGTCACAAAAAAGCATTCTCCATGCCCCCCCCCAAAAAAAAAACACCAGTAATATTACAGCCAAAATGCAAACCTCCCAAGTCAAGGAGAAATTACAGCCAGAAGAAGTGCAAGAATTATGAAGGTACAATCAGGTTCACACAAAAATTAGCAACCATCACTGTATAGAAAAGGAAGGTTTGGAATATGATATTCCAAAAAGCAGAGGATCTAGAAATATAATTGATAAAAAACTCTCTAGTAAAAATCATTACATTTCTACAGGGGAAAATTGTAAATTTCATTAGATAGAAAACTTTCTTTTGATGAAATATTAGAGAAAATTTGACATGCAAACACAGAATTCAAGAAAAGCATTAACAGGTAAACAGGAGGGAGAAATCATAATAGACTAAATTGTTTGCCTCCAGTCATATGCAACAACACTCTTTTTCTCTTCATTCTTCCAAAAATCATGGATAGCATTTCAATAATTTCATTTACAAATTATTTTAATACCTTTGGGTAAAATTTCTCCAGGCCTGGTGACATGAACTCATATAAGCTCTATTAAGTAATATTTGACTATCCTTAGTTGTTACCCAACCTTTCTGCTTTTGCATATGGGTATCTGGAGACCATAAATTAAGCTATTTATATCATTGCATGCAGAGGATACATGTAACCTCTCAGAAATTTATCATCACCAGGTGTCTTAGAGACAGTCTAATTAGAAATAGAGTTCGGATGTGATTCTTTCACGTTTGGATGGTTTTAAAAGAAAAATTGAACAAGGTGGAAAAACAATACACTAAAAGAGAGAGGGAGAAAGAAGAATGGGAAAATTAACTCACAAAAATGGAGTCTACAAGGAAGAGTTTATATGATGAAGGGAGCAATAATAGGGAGTTGAGTAGCAATTAAACCTTACTCTCATCTAAGAATAAAAACACATATGGTTGGGGATATAAACTCATTTTGCCCAACAGGGAAATAAGAGAGAAATGGGGGCTTGTAGAAAGGGAGGAGGAATAAGAGAGAGATTATATAAAGGGGAAAGTCTTCAGGAACAAAACAAATTCTTAGGGAACAAGTTAAAAAAGAGAGAGAATATAAGAGAATAGGATGAAAGGAAATACAGAGTTAACAATAATAATTGTGGATTTGAAAAGTATGAACTCATTCATAAAATAAAAGATGATAGCAGAATGAATTATATACTAGAAACCAATAATATGTTGTTTACAAGAAATACACAAATCACAAAAAATATATACAGAATTTTTTAAAAAGTCAAATTTATCATGTTTCTGCTGAAGTTAAAAAAAGTCAGGATGACAATTATGATCTCAGACCAAACAAATCATGACAAAAATGATCATGTAAAAATGCATAAAATAAATGAAAGAAAGCAGAAAATTATTTTTTCTTAAAATAATTCAACAAAAAATTGCATTTGATAAGAAGCCCTTGAAGCATAAATTAAATGGAAACTAAAGAATTTAAATCTAAAGAATGGGTGGGTAAAAGAATAAATCATACAATTTAAGATAATAGCAACAATGGGATAACCAAAATTTGCAATATTTAGAAAAAATTATCTCTCTAAATATTTATTTCAGTTTTAAAAATTGATAAACAAATTGGGCAAGCAATTAACAACTAAAAAGCCAACAATGCCTTCCCTCCTTCCAATTAAACATGAAAACAAAAATCCTGAAAATAAAAAGAGAGTTTAATAGGATTTAAAAATAAAAATGTAAACTACTAAACTAATCAATAAAACAAAAAATTGGGGGGGGTAGCAAAATATATAAATCACTAACTCATTTGATTAAAAAAGAAAAACAAATAATATAAAGAAATGAAAAAAGATAAATTCATAATATAGAGGAAATAAAAGCAATTATTAGGACTATTTCTTTCAATTATTTGTTAATAAAATTGACAATCCAAATGAAATGTGTGAATATTTAGAAAAATATAAGTTTCCAAGATTAACACAATAATAAATAGAATAATAATCTTATTTTAGAAAAATAAATTGAACAAGCCATAAGTGAACTTTCTAAGGACAAAAACAACCACTACCATCACAAAAAACAACCAAGCATCAGATGTATTTTCAAGCAACTACCAAACATTTAAAGAGTAATGAATTCTGATACTGCAGAAAAGAGTAAATAAATTAAAAAAAAAAAAAAGAGTCCTACAAATTCTATCAATGACACAAATGTGGTCTTGATAACTACCCCAAGGAGAAAACAGAGGAGAAAAAGAGAACATACTATAGACTAATTTCCTTAATGAATATGAATGCCAAATTTTTAACTAAAATAGCAAAGATATTATAGTAATATGTCACAAAGATCATTCAGCATAATCAGACTGGATTTATATCAAGAATGCACAATGGTTTAATCCTGGGAAAATTATAATCACAATTGACAACAATAAAACAAATCATACACTTAGTAGATGCAGAAGAGGCTTTTGAAAAAATATAGTACTTATGTCAATTAAAAAAAAAACCCACCAAAGTAGAAGATTAAACAGAGCATTGATTAAAATAGTAAGAAGAATCTAACCAAAATCAAGAGCAAGCATTATCGCTAATAGGGATAAACTGAAGCTTTTCTATTAAGATTAGGATGAAGAAAGGATATTTATTATCACCATTACTATTTATTGTTGTGTAAGAAATGTTATATATAAGATAAGGAAAATAAATTGAAGGAATAAGCATAGACAATGAAGAAACCACACTATCGATTTTTGTAGATGATAAGATAGCTTATGTAACAAATCCTAGAGAGTCAAGTAAAAAACTAATTGAAACAATTAACAACTTCATCAAAGTTGCAGGATATAAACTATACTGACCCAAATCATCAACATTGCTGTGTATTTCAAAAACGAACAAATAAAAAAAAAAACCAGGAGGAAGAGATAGAAAGAGAAATTCCATAATTGGAGACAATATAAAATACTTGGGACTTTATCTGCCAAGACATACAGGAACTACATGAATACAATTACAAAAGACAAAACCTATAAAGTCAGCTAGGTGCACAATGGATAGAGTCACTAAGACTCAACTTCTTGAGTTCAAGTCTGACCTCAATACTTCCTAGTCATAGACCCTGAGCAACTCACTTAACTATTTGCCTTAGTTTTACTCATCTTTAAAATAAGCTGGAAAAGGAAATGGTTAACTCTCCAATATTTTTGCCAAGAAAACCCCAAATAAGGTCATAAAGAGTTAGTCATCTATGACTGAACAGCCATCACAAAAAAAAGACAAATCTTAATAATTGGAAAATATTATTTGCTTAAGGACAAGCCAAGATAATAAAAATGGTTATTATAAATATAAAAATTGACTGTGAGGGATATTTGAGGAAAGATGCTATCTGCATCCAGAAAAATAATTGATAAATAAAAATACATGTGCAATGTTTTATATATGTACATATACATACATAGATATATATTTGTGTCTAATGGTAGTGATCATTAGCAGGGAGAGATGGGAGAGAAAAAAGAAAGCTATATGATAATTTTATTATATATTTCAAAAGAGTAGCAAGTTGTACATAAAAGATTTGCAGTTTTGAAGTCATCTTTTTCCCTGTTCTATTATAGAAATGCTTGTTTTCTTTCTTAAGAATAAAATAATTTTTTAAAATTTTTTATTATTTTATTAAAGCTTTTTATTTACAAAATATATGCATGGGTAATTTTTCAACATTGATCCTTGAAAAACCTTCTGTTCCAAATTTTCCCCTCTTCCCTACCCCCTCCCCTAGATGGCAGGTAATCCAATACATATTAAATATGTTAAAATATATGTTAAATCCAATATATATATATATATACACACACACATATATATATAACAATATGTATATACATACATATATACAGTTATCTTGCTGCACTAGAAAAGTTGGATCAAGAAGAAAGAAAACTAAGAAAGAAAACAAAATGCAAGCAAACAACAGAGAGAGTGAGAATGCCATGTTGTGGTCTACACTCAGTTCACACAGTCCTCTCTCTGGATATAGATAGCTCTCTTCATCACTGAACAATTGGCATTGTTTTGAATCATCTCATTGTTGAAGAGAGCCATGTCCAGAGCACCATCCCTGAAGTCAGGAGGAGGACCTGAATTCAAATCTGGTCTCAGACACTTAACAATTCCTAGCTGTGTGACCCTCATGCAAGTCACTTAACCCCAATTGCCTCAGCAAAAAGAGAAAGAGAGAGAGAAAGAGACAGAGAGAGACAGACAGAGAAACAGACAGAGAGAGAGAGAGAGAGAGAGAGAGAGAGAGAGAGAGAGTCAGTCCATCAGAATTGATCATATAGTCTTTTTCTTGCTGTGTATAATGATCTTCTTTTTCCACTCATTTCACTTAGCATCAGTTCTTGTAATTCTTTCCAGGCCTCTCTGAAATCATCCTGCTGGTCATTTCTTACCGAACAATAATATTCCATAACATTCATATACCATAACTTATTCAGCCATTCTCCAATTGATGGGTATCCATTCAGTTTCCAGTTTCTTGACACTACAAAAAGGGCTGCCACAAACATTTTTGCACAAGGGGGGTGCTTTCCCTTCTTTAAGATCTCTTTGGGATATAAGCCCAGTAGTAACATTGTTGGGTCAAAGGGTATGCAAAGTTTGATAACTTTTTGAGCACAGTAAATAAATTTTTGAAAATGATAATACTATCTACATTATTTATTCAGTGCCTCACTAATCAAACTACCTGAGAATTATTTTATAGAGCTAAAGAAAAATAACAAAATTCATCTAGAGGACCAAAAGTTCAAGAATATCAATGGAATAAGTGGAAGGGGGAGGAGGGTATGAGAAATAAGAGATCTTAGCCATGTCAGAACTCAAACTATAACAGTATAAAGTTGTAACCATCGAAATATTTTGATACTGCATAAGAAATTGAGAGAGATCAGGTACCAAATATAAAGAAGCAAATGAGCATAGTAACCTAATATATATATATATTAATATATAATAATATAATAATTAATATATAATAAACCAAAATATTGCTGATATTAAGACAATAATTCAATATTTCACAAAAACTGTTGAAAAAACTGGAAAATAGTCAAGCAGAAACTAGGCAGAGACCAATATCTCAAACTATATGCCAAGATAAACCAAAAAGGGATATATGATTTAAATTTTTAAAATGCTGCTATTATAAGTAAATTAGTAGAGCAGAGAACAAATTATTTATCAAATTTCTGGATAGAGGAAGCATTCATGGGTAAAAGATATAGAAGTTTACAGAAAGTAAAGTGGATCATTTTGATTATAAATTTTTTTTAAGTTTTGTACAAACAAAACCAATAAAGCTAAAATTAGAAGAAAAACAGGAAATTTCTGGGAGGAGGATCTTTGAAGTTTTTCTTTAATAAGGGTCTCTTTTCTAAAACATAAAGGAAACTGAGCTAAATTTACATGAATAAAAGTTATTTCTCAATTGAAAAATGGTCAGATAATATGAATAGGCAGTCTCAGAAGAGAAAAAAGATCAAAGCTACCAAAAGTCACATAAAAGAGATGCTAAATCGCTAATAATTAATGAGAAATAAAATATTAGAGAAATAAAATTAGAACAACTCTGAGGTACAATCTCATATCCATCAAATTGGTTAAGCTAATTTTAAAAAGGGGAATGATAAGGGAATTGATATGAAAAATAGAGGGAGCAGAGAACCAATAAGACTTGGCAACTAATTGGATAAAAAGGAGTGGGGAGTGGACAAATAGTCTAAAAGAGAGTAAGGAGTTAAAGATAATTTTAATGTTATTAACCTGGGAAACTGAAAAGATGGTAGTACCTCCAACAGAAACAGAGGAATTTCAAGGAGAAAATGTATAAGATAATGGGCTTGGTTTTGAAAGTGTTGAATGTCAAATGCTTAGGAATATTTTCCTATTGGATAAATATACTCAAAAGGTAGTTAACATTTTGGGACTGTAATCCAAATAAAACTTAAGGGAAAAGGAGAAAAGATTAAGCATTTATATAGTACCAAGTATATATCAGGTGCTATACTATACATTTTACAAATATTGTCTTATTTAATGTCTACGTATATATTATATATGTGTGTATATATTTGTGTATATATAATATACATTTATATACGTATATATATATATAAAGAGTCATGTCATATATATAGAAGTGACAATTGAATTTATGAGAACTGATAAGATCAAAATCAGAGGTGACAGCTAAATGAGGCAGAAGATAGAGTCCTGGCTTTGGAGTTAAGAAAATTCATTTTCCTGAGTTCAAATATGACCTCAGACACTTCCTAGCTGTGTGATTATGAACAAGTGACTTAAATCTGTTTCCCTCAATTCCTCATCTGTAAAATGAGCTGGAGAAGGAAATGGCAACCATTCCAGTATCTCTGCCAATAAAACCACAAATGGAGTCACTAACAGTCAATCACAACTGAAATGACAGAACAACAACAATATAGCAACATGAGAAAATTCAAAATATACTCTTGGAGGATATCCAAAGTTAGGATCAGGCCCTTAGAAGACTGGTCTTAAAATGAGAAAAACTAGGCTTTAGACTCAACTCCAATGTTTATTAGTAGTGTGACTTTGGACATATTTCTTAACCTCTTTAGGAATCAGTTTCTTCATTAGTAAGATAGGGGCGAATAATACTTGGACTCCTTACCATATAGACTTGTTTTTTGAGAAAGATCTTTGTAGTCTTCAAAGTTCTATAGAACATAAAATGCTGTTGCTGCCATCGTTAACCCAGTGTGGTTATAGTCCTGTTACAGGTCTCCAGTGAGGCTTGACTGTGTGGTAGCAGTCTGGTATAATGGAAAACACATTACTGTAGAATAGGGTAATGGAAAACACAGGGTTTAGAGCTTTCAAAACTTAGCTCTGTCATGTTAATTCCTGCATAACATTGCTTACACAAATCAATTCACTTTTCCTGGTTTCCCAGGTTTCCCATCTGCAAATAAGAGGATTAGACAAGATGGCTTCCAAATCCACAGACCTTGAGCTCTGTGAGTTCACCAGAGAGAAAATTCAGTATGAGCTTGGTTGGTCAGGAAAGAGTTTTTTGAAAGACAGTTCAGTAAAATAGACAATAAGTATAGCAATCTAGTGTTTTACAAACCCAAAAATCCCAACTTTTGGGGTAAGAATTCATTATTTGACAAAAACGACTGAGAAAACTGGAAATTAGTATGACAAAAATTAGGCATGGACTCACACTTAACACTGTATACCAAGATAAGATCAAAAGGGATCCATGATTTAGGCATAAAGAATGAGATTATAAATAAAGTAAAGGAACATAGGGTAGTTTACCTCTCAGACTTGTGGAGGAGGAAGGAATTTGTAACCAAAGATGAACTAGAGATCATTATTGATAACCAAATAGAAAATTTTGATTATATCAAATTAAAAAGCCGTTGTATAAACAAAATTAATGCAAACAAGATTAGAAAGGAAGCAACAAACTGGGAAAACATTTTCACAGTTAAAGGTTCTGATAAAGGCCTCATTTCCAAAATATATAGAGAATTGTCTCCAATTTATAAGAAATCAAGCCATTCTCCAATTGATAAACGGTCAAAGGACATGAACAGACAATTTTAAGATGATGAAATTGAAACTATTTCCACTCATATGAAAGTGTTCCAAATCACTATTGATCAGAGAAATGCAAATTAAGACAACTCTGAGATACTACTACACACCTGTCAGATTGGCTAAAATGACAGGAAAAAAATAATGATGAATGTTGAAGGGGATGTGAGAAAACTGGGACACTGATGCATTATTGGTAGAGTTGTGAATGAATCCAACCATTCTGGAGAGCAATCTAGAATTATGCCTCAAAAGTTATCAAACTGTGCATACCCTTTGATCCAGCAGTGCTACTACTGGGCTTATACCCCAAAGAGATACTAAAGAAGGGAAAGGGACCTATATGTGCTAAAATGTTTGTGGCATCCCTGTTTATAGTGGCTAGGAACTGGAAAATGAATGGATGCCCATCAATTGGAGAATGGTTGGGTAAATTGTGGTATATGAATGTTATGGAATATTATTGTTCTGTAAGAAATGACCAGCAGGATGAATACAGAGAGGCTTGGAGAGACTTACATGAACTGATGCTAAGTGAAATGAGCAGAACTAAGAGATCACTATATACCTCAACAACGATACTGTATGAGGATGTATTCTGATGGAAGTAGATTTCTTTGACAAAGAGATCTAACTCAGTTTAACTGATCAATGATGGACAGAAGCAGCTACACCCAAAGAAAGAACACTGGGAAATAAATGTAAACTGTTTGCATTTTTGTTTTTCTTCCCGGGTTATTTTTACCTTCTGAATCCAATTCTTCTTGTGCAACAAGAGAACTGCTCAGTTCTGCACACATATATTGTATCTAGGAAATACTGTGACATATTTAGCATGTACAGAACTGCTTGCCATCTGGGGGAGGGGGTGGAGAGAAGGAGGGGAAAAGTCGGAAGAAAAGTGAGTGCAAGGGATAATGTTGTAAAAAATTACCCAGGCATGGGTTCTGTTGATAAAAAGTTACAATTATTTTTAAAAAATAATAAAAAACAGTCCAGTAAAGAAAAAAAGAGCTTTGTATTTAGATACAGGAGATCTAGATTTTTGAATTCTGGTTCTGATAGTTATTAGCTATGTGACCCTGGAGTCAAAGAAGCTGAATTTGGAGCCTGAATTGCTTCAAGAAGCTTCATTACTTCTGGGCCATGAGACTTTGGGCAAATAATTTCATTTCTTTTGGAGATCTTTCTTCTATTATAAAATAAGGATATTAGGCTAAATGATTCACAAAGGCCTTTCCTATCCTAAATGCTATCATCCTAGCACCTCTTATATATCTCCCAACTTTAGATTTGATGATCCCATACCTAGTTAAGCATGTTGAGTCTACTGTTGACAGGATGGAGGTAGGGAGTTGGGGAAAATGAAGGGAAAATGGTCAGACTGATCTTCCTTAGAGCATAAAATCATTACAGGCCTGAACTAGCCTCTACAGCACTAGTCTGCCCAAACCTGATCCCTGAGGCTAGAGGCCACTCCAGACCAGAAGACAATTTAATTTGCAAAATCCTGGCTCTGCCACTAATGTTAATTTAAACAGACCACTTCACATCTGAAACTTAGTGTTCCTCATCTGCAAAATGGAGATGATAATACTCATATTATCTACCTCAGAAATTTTTTTAGGAAAGTGCTTTGTAAATCATAAAAGCAAAAACTTTCATTTTTGTCTACATATCTCCAGTATCTAGCACAGTGACTGACACATAAGTGGTAATAAATGAAATAATAAAATAATTGTCTGCTTCTTTTCCTGCTTGTTTGATCTATTTTAATTACACTGGGGTCATAGAGAATAAGCATCATCCCCAGACAATGTTACTTGGTTATAGACTACTCAGGGCCTCTTCAAAAGTTTCCTCACAGGTAAAACTGAGTTAATATTTGTACCATCTGTCTCATAGGTTTATAAAGAGAAAAAGTCTTTTTAAACTTTAAAAGGTCCATATATAAATGCAAATCTTTATCATCATTACCATAAAAGCTATTAGGAAAACTAGAAGACTTTTTTTTTAAAGTCACAAAAGCCCAGTCCTCACAACTGATATAATGTTAAATCAACAGGCTGCCTCCCCTGTCCCCTTTATTAGTAGACTGAGAAGATTCCAGAGAGGGACCAAATGTTATCTGAGGGCCATAGCCCTTGGCACAGAACAAGGAAAGTGAATTTGAAGCCCTCACTACATCTGGAGTGTATCAGTTCTTTTCCTGGGTAGTATTACAGTAAACAATTATCTGTAGATCAGGAGACAGCAGGGACTTTAAAGGCCCAAATTACAGGAGGAGTGAGAGAGGGGAGTTGGGGGGAAGGGAGAATCCAGGAGATGAAAAGACTCTGCAGGCATCTTATCTTTCTAATGAAACCAACCTGACAATCATGCTTGGCTATGCAGGAGGGTATTACACTGTCTGGAAGTATATAGTCATAGCATAGGCTTCCCAGGCAAATAACAAAAAGCCCCCCTGGAGAAGAGGGAGGGAAAGTACTGGAGACTGAAGGAGATGGTTTCTACTGGGGGAGTTGGCAGATCAGCTGGTCAGTTTTCAGACTTTCCTGTCTAGGATTAAGATCCTATTTTAGGGCCTACGTTATTTCTTTCAAGAACTAGAAGATTGAAAAGCCACAGATGCAACCTCAGGAAGCATCAGAAGAAAGCTAATGAAGAAATGATGCTATAAATGGCAACCATTCTTACTATCATAGAGAAGATTCTCCATTGCTTTCCATTTATACAAATTCTAATCATTAGGTCCTTAAACCACCTCATTTCCCCAAGCAATCACTGTTGCTTCAACCTTCACTTCTCAACTGTACTATGACAGTGGATTCCTAACTGATTCTTTCTTCTCCCTCCAAAAAAATTATCCTCCAGCTATGACCAAAGCAATCTTCCTAATACATCATTAGGATCATTATCCCTTGTCTACTCAAAAGGCTTCCATGATTCCCCAGCCAATAGAACAAAGTAACAATTCTTGGTTTTGCCTTTCAAATCTCTCCATAGACTGTCTTCCACTTGCTTTTCTATCTTTATCTTAAGCTATTCTCCATTAAATAAAGACATTCTAATTAAAAGGAACTACTTTCCCTTCCCTTTTTTTGCCCTACCATTCCAACAGAACAATTTACCCTCTCTAATTCTAGGTAATTTGGCTCTACTCATGTTGTCTTCATTCCATAAATGGATCCCCCTCTTCAATGCTTGTTAAATATCCTTCTCCTTTTATAGATTAACTCAATTGCCATCTCCTATATGAAAATTTATCACTGAAAATATTTATTTCTTTCCTCAAATTTCTCAACTGTTTCTATTATTTTCCTCCACTTATCTCATGCTGCTTTGCATAATTGTTATTTATATATATCCATTTAAATTGTGAATTCCCTAAAATCAAAATGTACATCATATTTATCTCCAGCATGCAGTACAATGCTTAGTATATACATTATTTACTTTTTAAAAGTTTGTCAAAAGAATGGAAGAATAGAAGAATGATTCTTTTCTGTCTGTCCTATTTACTTGGTCCTTGTCAAATACTGCCAGAGTTTATTAGTTACATTTTCAAATATCTGAGCTTTGCCTGCCTAAAAGAATGGCTAAATTCCATTTTTATAGCATCATTAAGTAACTGAGAGTCATAGTCAACAAAATTGTCTGGTTTTTATATATATTGGACATGAATTATGGATTTTCCAAAATTTAAAATAATTCAATTGCTCTCTAATTTTTGAAAATAGGAAAAGTTCTAGCTTAAAATTCAGGAGACTCAGCTACCAACTCAGCTACTAACTTGTTGCTTTATTACACTTTCCTTCTCTGGGGTTCAGTTTTCTCATGTATGAAATGAATGGAATTAATTAGTTGAAATCAAAGGCCCTATCCAGTTCTAAAATTCTATATTCTCAGGCTACTTTTAGCTCTGACATTTGACCCTAAGGCTCTCTCAGCTATGGTAGTGTATAATTTTAAACAAGCAACCTCATAATGTCATGATTTTTTTAAGGACAACTTTTCAAGCATATTCTAGGGTCAGCACAGATTTAGCCCAAACTTTATTATCATCCCTGTCCAAAGCAATGTATTATACACAATGTGCAGCATCCAGACTTGGAAGAATTTGCCACATCTTTCTATGTGACTCTTGAACAATCACTGATTAAACTGCATATAATGCTGTTTGTGTTAAGTACATTTTATTGTATTGTTAATCCTCAAAAAATCCACATAATTACATCACTACATTGTAACCTACTATTTTTGTCTTCATTTACTTTATCTTATTTTTATTTTTTTAAATTCAAATTTATTTTTTGTTTCAAATTCTTTCCCTTCCATTTTTCTCCTCCTTACATTTTGAGAAAGCAAGTAAAACAAAATCCATTACAAATATGGATAGTCAAATTCCCACATTAGCCATCTCCAAAACAACAAAGAAATGAAAGAAAACATACTTTAATTTATACTTTGGGTTTATACTTTGAAAGAATGTTTCATTAGGAATCCTTTGGAAATGAAAACAAAAATAGGTTACAATATAATGATGTAAGAAGGTATGCTAATTATGATAGGTGTGTTTTGACCAATATCTTTTTTCATGTTATTAATATTTATATTGATTGGTAATCATTCAATAAATCTAATATGTTTTTTTTTCAAAAAATTAACAAAGTATGTCTTCCCTAAAATCATCATAGTAGATCCACTTAAAGTTTGTGATAACTTTCTCCAATTTCTCTTGATTTTATGAGTATCAGGAATATAGAGTTGTCTCAAAATAAGGAAAACTATAAATATAATAAATCATCTTAATATAAATAATGTCACATAATTATATCAATACATGATACATTGTAATGTAATCTAATATCTATTAAAATACCATAAATATTTATTAAAATTCTATAAATTATGTGGAAAAATAGACACTCCTTAATAATTATTTGATCAGATAGGATTTATCTGAATCCAAAGAAAATTTGCAGAAAAATTAGAAGTTTTTCCATTGATATCAGGGGGTAAACAAAGATGTCCATTATAAAATTACTACTTACAAAGTGCTAGATATTCTAATTGTATCCATAAGATAAGGAAATTTAATTGAGGGAATATGCATAAGTAAAGAAGAAATAAAATTATTGCATTTTATACATAATCTAATAGAGGTATTTAGAGAACTCTAGACTGAACTAAAAACTAATTGAAATCATAATTAATAAGGTTTCATGATATAAAACAAACCCCTATAAATCACCAACATTCCTATATACAAAACCAAGCAGAAAGAGCTAAAAAGAGATACTTCATTCAAAAGAACTACAGTAAGTACAAAATATTTGGTAATATACCTACCAAGAACAGCCCAGGGACTCTATGAATATAACCATAAAATGCTCTTTGGAGAAATAAGGACAGACAAAAATAATTAGGAAAACATTCATTTCTCATGAATAAGTTGAACCAATATAATAAAAATGACAATACTACCTAAATTAATTTACTTGTTCTATGCTGTACTAATCTAATTCCTATAAGAATATTTTATAGAACTAAAAAATAGGATAATAAAATTCACATGAAGGAATAAAATACTAACAATCTCAAGGATAGTGATGGAAATAAAATTTGACAGAAGTTCTATCCTCACCAGATCTCAAACTGCTCTATAAAGAAACAATCATCAAAATGATTTGTTGCTAGTTTTTTAAAAAGAGGTTGATCAAGCAAACAGGTTAGACAGACAATATACAGAAGCAAATAAACACAAATAGAATTGTGTTTCATAAATTTAAAATTCCCAGTTGCTAGAAGAATATTTTTTTTCACAAAAGTTGCTATGAAAACTGGAAAATAGACTAACAGAAATTAAGTTTTGAGTAACACCTCATACCATACACCAAAAGAGGCTCCAAACAAAAACATGACCTAAATATAAAGTCATGTCATAAACAAACTAAAGAACAAAGAAGGAATTATCTTTTGTGTATATGGATAGGGGAAGAGTTCATGACTAAACAAATGATAGAAAAATCACGCATCACAAGATGACATTTTTGACTGTGTAAAATTTAAAGCTTATACAGAAACAAATGTCAAATAGTAAATATACATCTATATATGAAAATTGGTAATTAGCGTTGGGGCAGAAATATCTTTAAAGCAAATTTCTCTGATAAAATTTTCATATCCACGATATATGAGGGACTGATTTAAATTTACAATACTAAAAATCATTCTCCAAAAATAAATGGTCAAAGAAAATTAACAAGTAATTTTCACAAGAAGCAAAGTTATCAGCAGTCATAGGAAAATTTCTCTAAATCACTAATAATTAGAGAAATGCCAATTGAAACAACTTCAAGGTTCTACCTCATATCTGTAATACTGGCAAAGATGACAAAATAAGAAATCAACAAATATTGGAGGGGCTGTAGAAAAATGGGTGCAGTAATGCACTATTAATGAAGTTTTGAATTGGTATATTTGTTATGTAAAACAATTTGAACTATATCCAGAAAGTAACAAACTGACCATACCTTGTGATGTATTCTACTATTAGTTTTATACTTCCAAGGAAATCAAATCAAGAGAAAAATATCTATATGTTCAAAAATATTTATAGCCATTTTTGTCATGGTAGCTAAAGACTGAAAAGGAAAAAAAGGATATTCTCGTATTAGGGAATAGCTAAACAATTTGTGGTATGTGAATATAATGAAATATTGTTGTGCCATAAAAAATTATGATATAAACAATTTCAGAGAATACTAGGAAGACCTTCATGAATTCATGCAGAGTGATGTCAGTAGAACTAGGAGAACAATTTAAATATCAATGATAATATTATAAAGAAGGTGACTTCGACAGAATTTAGAACTCTGATCTGTGCAATAATAAAGCATGAATCCAAGAAAGAGAGAGACAGAGACAGAGAGAGATTCAGAGAGAGACAGACACACACACACATACACACACAGAAAGAGAGAGAGAGAGAGAGAGAGAGAGAGAGCATGATATTCATCTCCAGACAGAGGTGATAAATTTTAAAAGTGTAGAAAGAGACAGAGATTTTCAAACATGACTAATGTGAGAATTTGTTTTTGCCAGATTATGATTAATACAGAGAGAGTATGGGTAAGTAGGCTGTGTGAAGAACAAATTGATAAAACAAATTCTTGTAAATGAAATAAAAATAATAAACTTTTAAAAATAAAAGAGAATACCAATAAAATAAATAAACTATCCATTGTTTTATGCTTCCTTCTCATTATATGATTGCCATGTCTTCTATTCTTATGTTTCTTTTATTACATTTTTATAGCATTTCTCCTGTGTAATTTCTTTTTGATATACATATACATACATATATACATATATTTATAAATCATATATATGGAATTGATCTCTGGGGAAAAAGGAAAAATGTATATTTGAAAATGTAAGAGATGTAAAAACAAAACATCAATCACATTTTTAAAAGATAGGTCTTAGTTTTAGAGAAAAGCTCAAGTACATGCCTTATCCCATGAAATGCTTTTTGAGGCTAACACCTATGTTACTAGAATGACCTCAGAATTAAAAGGTAGCTAAGAATCCATCTAGTCCAGAGCTTCCTAAAGTCCACAAACTTAAAAAAAGATAACTGCATCTGAACATAATTGATTCCTTCACAATCCTATGTATTTTATTATATGCATTAAAAATATTATTCTACAAAGGCTTTATGAGGTTCCCAATTGTAACCTCAATACACACACACACACACATTAAGAACCCTTCCTCTAGTTCAATTACCTTTAAAATATCTCAAACAAATGGTCCTACAATCTTTGCTTGAGTTCTAATTGAGGGGTGGGAGTGGGGTGGTGAGTAGCAGGGTGTATGGTACATTCTCTCTCTGGGCAGCCCCATTATGCTTTTAGATAATTCTCCCTGTTATGAAAATTTAGCTTTACATTAATCTTTAATTCTTTGCTCCTTCTATAACTTTGTTCTTTGTTCTTCCCTCTGAGGACAAGCAGAAAACCTTATCCATATGAAAGCTTTTAGATACTTGAAAGTTCACCAGCCTGCAGTTCTGTTCCAACCTGAATATGACCAATTCCTGAAACTGATGTGGTTGTAATTTATTGTCTTTGCCATTCTGTTCTTCTCCAGCTTATCATCGGCCTTTGTATATAATTATTCCCCAAATTAATTATAATAGTGAAAATGGGTCTGATATGGTTGGGGGAAAGCAAGATTCCTATACACCACTATTTTTCCTAATGCAACATAAGATTGTGTTAGCTTTTTTTTCCCTGTACTAATAGCTCATCCTATATTCAGACTTTCTCTTTATTTCTCTGGAACTGCTACCTATTCACAACATTCCTCTCACTTCTTCCATTTTGCTTGTAAAGCTGATTTATTTTTAAAGTCAGGGTTAGGATTTTACATTTATATCTATTAAATGTCATCATATTTGATTATTCTAGACTCTTGCAGAATGTCTATCTGAAGAGAACTCCCCCAAATCTGTCATCTTATATACTAGACAGAGTTACCAGTTCTGTGTCATTCGTGAATTTCATGTGTGCCATATATCCCTACCTAAGTCATTGATGAAAATATGGTACAGTCATACTCTGATCCAGCTATGTTTCTTTTGGGTCTGTATCCCAAAGAAATGATTAAAAAAAAAAAGAAAAAGAACTTACATGTGCAAAAATGTTTGTAACAGCCCTTTTAGTAGTGCCAAGGAACTGGAAATTGAGTGGATGTCCATCAGTTGGAGAATAATATATGAATGTAATGGAATATTATTATTCTATAAGAAATGATGAGCAAACAGAAGAAGAAATAAATTATTTAAATAGTCCCATTTTATAAAAAGAAATAGAACAACTCCCTAATAAAAAATTTCCAGGGCCAGATGGATTTACATGTGAATTCTACCAAACATTTAGAGAACAATTAATTCCAATACTATATAAATTATTTGAAAAAAAATAGGGAAAAAAAGATTCCTACCAAATTCCTTTTATGACACAGATATGGTGCTTATACCTAAACCAGGTAGGGTGAAAACAGAAAAAGAAAATTATAGATGAATTTCCCTAATGAATATTGATGCAAAAGTCTTGAATAAAATATTAGCAAAGAAATTACAGAAGGTCATCCCCATGGTAAGACACTATGTCCAAGTGAGATTTATACCAGGAATGGAGGGCTGGTTCAATATTAGGAAAACTATTAGCATAATAGACTATATAAAACTAACAAAAATCACATGATTATCTCAATAGATACAGAAAAAGCATTTGATAAAATGCAACACCCATTCCCATTAGAAACACTAGAGGGTATAGGAATAAATGGACTTTTCCTTAAAATGATCAGTAGCATCTATTAAAAATCATCAGCAAGCATCATATGTAATGGGGACAAACTAGAATCATTTCCAATAAGATCAGGGGTGAAACAAGGTTGCTCACTATCACCATTATTATTCAATATTTCATTAGAAATGTTAGCTTTGGCAATAAAAAAAGAAAAAGAAATTAAAAGCAATAAGTAAACCAAATTATCACTCTTTGCAGATAATATGATGGTATTCTTAAAGAACCCTAGCAAATCAAATAAAAATCTACTAGAAACAATTCATAACTTTAGCAAAGTTGCAGGATTCAAAATAAATCTGCATAAATCAGCATTTTTATATATTACTATCAAAGTCTAGCAACAAGAGATACAAAGAGAAATACCATTTAAAATAACTGTCAAAAGTGTAAAATATTTTGGAATCTATCTGCCAAGGAAAAATCAGGAACTATGTAAATATAACTACAAAACACTTTCTACACAAATAAAGTCAGATCTAACCAATTGGAAAAATATCAAGTGCTCGTGGGTAGACCTAGTGAATATAATAAAAATGACAATACTACCAAAATTACTCTTATTTAATGTCATACCAATCAAACTCCCAAGACATTATTTTACAGATCTAGAAAAAATAATAACAAAATCCATCTCAAAGAACAAAAGGTCAAGAATTTCAAGGAAATTAATTAAAAAAAAAATACCAATGTAGTTGGCCTAGGGGGGACAGACTTAAAACTTATAAAACAGTAGTCATCAAAACCATTTGGTACTGGATAAAAAACAGAGTAGTCAATCAGTGGAATAGATTAGATTCACAGGACAAAATAGTCAATAACTATAGAAATCTAGCATTTAACAAACCCAAAGACCACAGCTTTTGGGATAAGAACTCACTATTTGACAAAAACTTCTGGGAAAATTGAAAAGTAGTATGGTAGAAACTAGGTATTGACTCACACCTAACACCATATAACAAGATAAAGTTAAAATGGATTCATGATTTAGACATAAAGAGTGACATTATAAGCAAATTAGAAGAACATAGAATAGTTTACCTTTCAGATCTGTGGAGAAGGAAGGAATTTGTGACCAAAGAAGAACTGGAACTCATTATTGAACATCAAATAGATAATTTTGATTATGTTAAGTTAAAAAGGTTTACAGACAAGATTAGAAGGGAAGCAATAAATTGGGAAAACACTTTTATATTCAAGGATTTTGATAAAGGCCTCATTTCTTTTTTAAAAAATTTTCTTTTATATTATAGCATTTTATTTACAAAACATGCATAAGTAATTTTTCAATAGTGACCCTTGCAAAACCTTCTCTTCCAAAATTTCCCCTCCTTTCCCCCACTCCCTCCCATAGATGGGAGGATATATTACTAATATAATACAAGTTAAAATATAAAGTTAAATCCAATATATATATATATATATATATACACATATACATACAGTTATCTTGTTGCACAAGAAAGAGCAGATCTAGAAAGAAAAAAGAAAAAAAAAAAAAAAGCCTGAGAAGGAAAACAAAAATAAAAGCAAACAACAATAGAAAGAGTGAAAATGCTATGTTATGGTCTACATTCAGTTCCCACAGTCTTCTCCTGCGGTATAGATGGCTCTCTTCATTACTGAACAATTGGAACTGGTCCAAATCAATTCATTGTTGAAGATAGCCATTTCCATCAAAAATGATCATTTTATAATTTTGTTGTTGCCATGTATAATGATCTCCTGGTTCTGCTCTTTTCAGTTAGCATCAGTTCATGTAAGTCTCTCCAGGTTTCTCTGAAATCATCCTGTTGGTCATTTCTTACAGAACAATAATATTCCATAACATTCATATACCATAATTATTCAGCCATTTTCTAATTGATGGACATCCAGGCAGTTTCCAGTTTCAATATATAAAGAATTGACTCAGATTTATAAGAATTCAAGCCATTCTCCAGTTGATAAATGGTCAAAGAATATGAACAGACAATTTTCAAATGAATAAATTGAAACCATTTCTAGTCATATGAAAAGGTGCTTCAAATCACTATTGATCAGAGAAATGCAAATTAAAACAACTCTGAGATACCACTACACATTTCTAAGATTGGCTAAGATGACAGGAAAAGATAGTGATGAATGTTGGAGGGGATGTGGGAAAACTGGGACAATGGTATATTGTTGGTGGAACTGTGAATAGATCCAGTCATTCTGGAGAGCAATTTGGAATTATGCTCAAAAAGTTATCAAACTGTCCATACCCTTTGACCCAGCAGTGTTTCTACTGGGCTTATATCCCAAAGAGATCTTAAAGGAGGAAGAGGGACCCACAAGTGCAAAAATGTTTGTGGCAGCCCTTTTTGTAGTGGCAAGAACCTGGAAACTGACTAAGGCCCATCAGCTGGAGAATGGTGAATAAGTAATGGTATATGAATGTTATGGAATATTATTGTTCTATAAGAAACAATTGGCAAGATCATTTTAGAAAGGCCTGGAAAGACTTACATGAACTGATGGAAAATGAAATGAGCAGAACCAGGAGATCATCATACACAACAATAAGATTATATGATTATTAACTCTGATGGACATGACTCTTTCCAACAATGAGATGATTGAGGCAGTTCCAATGATCTTGTGCTGAAGAGAGTCATCTACATCCAGAGAAAGGACTGTGGGAATTGAGTTTGGATCACAACATAGCATTTTCACTCTTTTTGTTGTTATTTGCTTGCATATTGTTTTCTTTCTCATTTTTTCTTCCTTTTTTATCTGATTTTTCTTGTGCAGAAAGATAATTGTATAAATATGTATACATATATTGGATTTAACATATGTTTTAACATGTTTAACAGATATTGGATTGCTTGCCATCTAGGGGAGAGGATGGAGGGAAGGAAGCGTAAATTTGGAACACAAGGTTTTGTAATGGTCAATGTTGAATGCAAATGTTTTGAAAATAAAAATCTTTAATAAAAGAAAAGAAAAGAAAAGAAAGAAATGACAAGCAGGCTGAATTCAGAAAAGCCTGGAAAGACTTGCATGAACTGATCTTAAGTGAAGTGAATAGAACCAAGAAAACACTGTACATAGCAACAGCAAGATTATGTGATGATTAACTGTGATGGACTTGGCTCTTTTCAACAATAAAGTGATTCAAGGCAATTCCTATTGGAAATTATGGCTTATGATGGAAAAAACCATCTGGATCCAGAGAGAAGACCATAAAGACTGAATCTGGATCACAGCATAGTATTTTCATCTTTTTCTTACTATTTGTTTGCTTGTTTTTTTTTTCCTTTTTAATGCCCCCCCCCATTTTGATATGATTTTTCTTGTACAGCATGATAAATTTGGAAATATCTTTAGAAGGAATGTACATGTTTAATTTATATTGGATTACTTGCTATCCAGGGAAGGGGAGAGGTGTAGAGGGAGAGAGGAAAAATTTGCAACGCAAGATTTTGCAAGGATAAATGTTGAAAATTATCTTTACATATATCTTGAAAAATAAAAAAAAAACACTATTATTATATTTTTTTAAAAAAGAAAATATTGCATAGTCAAGTCAGAGAACAAAAGTTTGAAGAACTCCACTGAAGAACTCCCTCCAATTGACATTAAGTCATCATGTCTCCTGGGATCTAAACATTCAGCCACTTCTGATTTTTCCTGACCATAGGACCATGGAGCCAACATTTCTTCTTATCTATATGTGTAATATTCTTCTCTAAAATATAATGTTCTCTGGGAGCAGTTGTCTTGGGAGGCTTCTAGAGGCGGCCTTCCTTTCAGTTCAGTGTAATCACCCCAAATGCAAGCAGGGATTAAAGTCCAAATCCTTTGTTGTTTCCTTCACTTGGGGCTTGGTTAGCTTTTCTGGAGGCCTTCCAGATCTTAATTTCAGTATTCTCCACAGGACAACCTGCCACCACTTCTCAATTCTCTTTAATTCTCTCTTAAAGGTGTGACTCTTGTGGAACTATAATAAGTACTAAGTACATGTAAATTAGAGAATCATTATCTCATCAATTCCACTGACTTAGGACCTTGTAAGAATCCTAACATCTTCCACTCTCTTTTGATTTATAACATAGGTGGTCATGACCTGCCTGACTTCTCAAGGAGGTGAGAACCCCAAAAAAGAAGGTGATCACGCCTTCCCTTACTGGTCAAAAAAGGAGTGAAAACACCATAAAAAGGAGGTGATCACATCCTCCCTGACATCTCAGGAAGGAAGATGAAAACACTGAAGGAAATGAGAAATCAAATTAGATTAGCGGGTTTCTAAAGGGGCTCACTTGAAACAGGTACACATAAATCTATCAATATAGGAGGTATTACACATAATTATGTAAATTACATAAGCACATAGCAATGTAACACAGGCCAGTAATGATGTCACAAATAATATGAAGCAACATGAGGATTTATACATGTCCATAAGTCCTAGAAATAGTCCAAAAGGAATCTATTGTCCATTAGCTCATGTGCCAGGAATCCAACATTTCCTGCAAGTTTTGAAGTCTTGCAATAGTCTCATAAACAATTTTTCATCTCAAGGAATCCAATGATTCCTGCTGGTTTTCAAGTCCTGCAACAGTCTTATCTTGTGTTAGGGAATCCAATGATTCCTGCTGGTTTTCAAGTCCTGCAACAGTCTTATCTTGTGTTAGGGAATCCAGTGATTCCTGCAGATTTTGTTCTTAGGTCTTCTCCTTTGTTTCCAGATTTTTCTTTTTTTCTGTCTCTCCAGGTGCTTGTTGCCACCCATATGTTTCCTTCTCCATCTGTAGGAATATAAGCAAACCCTTTTTCCCCAAGCAGTTAACCTATCTAGTACCTTCTATTTACCACTTTCTAAATCTCTCCTCATCATTTGGCAATTACATTGGAGCTGTTTGCACTGGACACTGCCCTGTTGGTTTAAAAAGCCTGTATTCTCCCCAATTGTAATCCCTTTCTGCTATCTGATTGCTTTTCTGCTGACTGATCATGTAATCCCTTTCTCCCATCTGATTGCTTTGTTGATGATTGATCACATCAGAACCCTGAACTTCTAAAAACTCTCTGGGTGTAAACTCAGCTGCCATCATGCCCCATCTGTCTTTTGTATGATATCTTGGAGCTGGGCCCTGCCTCTCATTTCTCTGGGTCAATCTACATTCTGAGGCCCAGTGGAAGCCCTTGTGGCATTTTGGACATAGGGTTTTGGGTCTTCTCTCATCCTGTCTTCTCACTCTGTACCTACACTGGGCTCTCAGATATCCTATTTTTCCACACTGAAAACATCAACAATTTTCTCTAGAAGTCTCTTGCCAAGAGGGACTGTCTTCCCATGTTCATCATAGTCTGAGTATAATAAGCATTTGTGCCCACTGTGGCACAGCATCTTATGATCTCCTCTAAAGGAGCATCCTTGTGTAGTCCCCATATAATTCTTCTGCAAACCTTATTGCCATTTTCCTTAGCCACTTGTCTTATCATAATTCTTGTAGCTGCATTTTCTCCAATGGTTCTGATTACAGCTGTTTGCAAACAACCCACAAAATGCGCAAAGGGTTTATTGGCACCTTGCTCTATTTTTGTGAAGGCTTTATTTCCATCTTTCTCTGGGAGGGATCCCTAGGCTTTTATTGCAGCAGTAGCAATTTGCTGAATTCTCTGTATATTGACCTTCACCTGATAGTTGGTCAAAGGTGATTTGTATATTAACTCCTGATTGCCTATTGCATTGGACTTGAATCCTGCATAATTCATGATATTCTGAAAGCCACAACAAATTTTGTCCAGGTTCTAAACATGTCCTTGCTATGGATTTCCAATCACTAGGGGTTAAGATTTCATAAGCCAAATTATCTAGTAACATCTTAACATAAAATGATGTATCCCCATAAAGAGTGCAACCTTTTTTCAAATGCTTGATTTTTTTCCAAATCAAAAGGAGTATATCTTCTCCTTTTTTGACCTGAAAGTCAAGCTCTTCAGTCACAGGGTATGCATTTATTTTTAAATCGGATATATTCTGTCCTTCTCTCTTAGCTTTTTGTAATTTTGTCATAGGCTGCTTCATAGGTGCTACTGATTGTGTCACTGTCTCTCCCCCTTCTCCTTCTCCCTCCACCCATGAAGGGTTTATTGAGGGAAGTAGGTCAGGGGATGGGAAATGCTCCTGCTGTGAAGTACCATACTCAGAATTGTACTTAACTCCATTCTTATCTGATTCTTCATCCTTTTCACCTAGTTTATTTAGATCCTCTCCCTCCTGCTCCTTTGTCTTTTTCCTTATTCTATAACTTATATAATTTCTTAAAGCCAGTTGTATTAAATTATATGTATTAAGTGTGTCTTTGGAAATTGAATCAGGTCCATTTTCATTGTAGAATTGACATAGTTGTTCTCCTATGAATTTCCATTCTTCTAGATCCAATTATTTTCTCATAGTGAACCAAGAATATGTGTATTGTACAGTTTCTAAAAGTTCACCCAAATTATAATCAAACCTTGGCTTTTCATAAGTCTGACAATGCTCTGTACACATTTTCTTTGAATTGGAAAAGAAGGATGTTTTCTAAACATCTGTCCCATTTTAGCTGAAATATTAGTTTAGCCCTTTAACAAAGTTTCCTTGTCTGTTTTTGTACTCACCCTAATTTCTAGATTGAGGAGACTTTTCCACTGAAGTCAGGATCAGAGACTTTTCCACTGAAATCAGGATCATGTCTATCCCATGTTCAGACACCAAAATGTAATATTCTTCTCTAAAATATAATGTTCTCTGGGAGCAGGTTTCTTGGAGGGCTTCTGGGGGGAGCCTTCCTTTCAGTTCAGTGTAATCACCCCAAATGCAGCCAGGGATTAAAGTCCAAATCCTTTGTCATCTCCTTCACTTGGGGCTCAGCTAGCTTTTCTGGAGACATTCTGGATCTTGGTTTCAGTGTTCTCCACAGGCCAGCCTGCCACCACTTCTCAGTCCTACTTAGTTCTCTCTTAAAGGTGTGAATCTTGTGGAATTACATAATTCCACAAGATTCACACCTTTAATTATATTAATAATTACTATTATATTATATTAAGTTTACTTATTTTTCATTATTTATTTAATTATTTAATTTTAATTATTTTAAATTATAATTATATATAATAATATAAATTAATAATTATAATTAATCAATTATGTAATAATTATTTATTATACTAAGAAATTATATTAAGTACTAAGTACATGTAAATTAGAGAATCATGATCTCATCAATTCCACTGACTTAGCACCTTGTAATAATCCTTACATATATGGATTAGACTGTGAGACTTTTTCCAATGCTCTTTTTAAGTCTAGTGATTATCTGATCTGCCCAATAAATTGACAATTACATGAAATATTTCTTCTGTCTTCAGTATGGAGAAGTCTTGATGTTATATCTTTTCCACCAAACCAAATTAAAAAACAAATGTTTAAGATTTATTAATTCCTAGGGCATTCCTTGAAGTACATAGAGGTTAGACTGTAATCTTCTTAAGAATAGGGATTGTTCCATTCTTTGTATTTGTATCCACAGCAACTAGCAGTTGGAACATAATAGGTAGTTTAAAAAAATGTTTTTCATCAATAAAGGTCAAGTAGTTTGTCTAATGTCATACTGATAATAAATAAAATACTGCTCTGTCAAGAGCACAATTTGAATACAGTTCTTTTAAACTAAAAGTACTGTTCTTTACCTACTAAATCTTGTTCCCTTTATTAGTTAAATAACCCTGTTCAGAAAAAAAAAAGAATTATATATATATATGACATGACTCATTCTTGATGAAGCTCTACTTGTTCAGAGTGATCAGCACTCTCTGGCCCAGTTATTCACAAATCATCCTTTAGATAAAATATGCTAGAATTTCTGTCAGAACATATCCTATACCAAAATGAAGTCAAAATGGGATCATGATTTAGACATAAAGGGTGATACTATAAGCAAATCAGGAGAGCAAGGGATAGTTTATTTGTCACATCTTTGGAGAAAGGAGGAATTTATGATCAAACCAGAAATAAGGAACATAATGAAATGCAAAATGGATATTTTTTATTACATTCAATTAAAAAAGGAGATTTTTCCACAAAGACAACCAATGCAGACAATATTAGAAGGAAAGCAGAAAGCTGAGAATCAATTATTACAGTCAGTGAATCTGATAAAGGCCTCATTTTTAAAATATATAAAGAACTGAGTCAAATTTATAAGAATACAAGTCATTCCCTAGTTGCTAAATAGTAAAAAGATATGAGTAGACAATTTTCAGAAGAAAAAATTAAAACTATCTATAGTCACATGAAAACATGCTCTAAATCACTATTGATTAAAAAATGCAAATTAAAAATATCTGAGATACCACTTCACAATTAGCAAATTGGCTAAGATGACAAGAAAAGATATTGATAAATGCTGAAGAGTATGTGGGAAAACTGGAATACTAATGCTTGGTTGGTGTAGTTGTGAACTGATTCAGCCATTTTGGAAAACAATTTGAATCTATGACCAAATGGCTATAAAACTGTATTTACCCTTTGATCCAGTGGTGCCACTACTAGGATTGTTTCCCAAAGAGATCACAAAAGAGCTAACATGTGCAAAAATATTTGTAGCAGCTCTTTTTGTGGTGGCAAAGAATTAGAAAATGAGTAGAAGTCTATCAATGGGGGAATAGCTGAATAATTATGGTATTCAAATGTAAAATAATACTATTATTCTATAAGAAATGATGAACAGATTGATTTCAGAACACCTGGGAAAGACTTAAATGAGCTAGTGCTCAATGAAGCAAGCACAACCAGGAAAACATTGTACCCAGCAACAGCAAGACTGTATGAGGATCAACTATGATAGGCTTATATTTTCTCAGCAATTCAATGATCCGAGGAAATTCCAAAAAAAACTTGGATGGAAAATGCTATCTGTATCAATAGAATTATAGAGCCTGAATGTAGATAGAACATACTATTTTCTTTTGCTTTTTTTCTTTCTTGTATTTTTCCCTTTTGTTCTGATTTTTCTTTCCAATAAGAGTCATATGGAAATATATTTTAAATGAATGTATGCATGCAACCTAAACTAATTAAATAAATAAAGTTAATTTTTTTTTAATTTTGTTAAAAATTAGAATCAAACTCACTAACCTATAATTTGCAGGCTGTACTCATCTCTTTTTTTAGAATCAGGACGTTTGTTTTTCTCCAGTTATTTGCAGCAAGTTTCTTGTACTCTCCAGACTTACTAAAATCATGAACAGCATTGCAATAATCTTGTTTACCAGTTATTTCAGTACCTTTGGTTATAACTACTCCAGGCCTACTGGTATGAGTTCACAGAGGCCCCCTAAGTAAAGTTGACTATCCTTACTTGTTATCCAAATGTTTCTGATTTTGTGTATGGATATTTGCAGCCATAAGTTTTATTGCTAAATCCTTCCTAGAGTTTTGTCTCCTCAAATTACTGGGCATATCTATTTATTTTTTTTGGTATAACTTTTCCTCTTTGTGGTATCTGGTTTGGGAGATATACAGAACTGGCTTTCTCCTCCCTTTTTTTCCTGTTTATATCCACTTTCATAGGCTTACAAAATCAAACAATATATTTTTAACTAACCTTCATTATAGATCATCCTTATACTTAAATTCAGAATTCCAAATCCCATCCTCTTACATCTTCTGAACTAGCTGTTTACTTCCTAAATTGGGATTTTCCAATGAGTCCCTTGTCTTTAATTGTAAGAAGTGGTCAAAACATCACTTTTATTTTCAATTCTTAAGTTTCTTGCCCAAAATCTAAATTGCTTACCCATAATCTATATTTCTTCTTCATAATCTAAGTCTTCTCTAGCAGAAAAATCAATATTTACATGTTCCCATTTTTGTAAATGTATTAAAGTATGACAATTTCCCCCCAAAATATATTACTAGAGTGTTTAATGGAATCAGTGTTATTCCCATTTGACTTTATTCATAAAATCTGAACAAACTCTTGGAAAGGGGATAAATTTAAAGCTGAAAGGAATCTAGAAGTATCACTTTTTATCCCTCATTTATAGAAGGATCAGGTATATCAATTGTGTCAATTGACATAAAGAATTTAAAATAATTTTGCTAGAATTTCTTATCAGCAAACACCACTGAAAATACAGATAATTACATGCATGTGTTATAACTTAACCTTAAAATATATATTTTCATCATGCTATCTCTAACATGCACTCAACAATGTGCTGAGTGTTTCAGCTTGGTTCTTAAAAACATGCTTAAATTCATGTCCTTTAAATTAACATCTGAGAAAACAGAGGCCCAAAAAAGTAAAGGGTCATTTGCCCAGGGTCACTATCTGGGATAAGATTCAATCCCAATTCTTGATCCTACCTCTGGTATTCTAACTATTATATCCTGCTGTCTCTCAAAGTTTTCTTTTCCAAGTAGAGTGGAAGACTTAATAAAAATGGCTTGGGATTGAAATCCAGATACTAACACTTCTTTGAATAGCATTGATATCATCGGCCATTCCTAACTTCTGGCTAAAAGATGTTTAAACCTCACCTAACTTGGCTATTTGATCCATCTTGATAAAATGATGCTCAGTCCTCAGGCAATTCTATCTTTGGATGTCTGGATTTTTCTGGGGACCTATCTGCTCCCAGGCAATCTGTATTTCTGATCTTGTTTAAGCCACTGCCGGTCTTTATCTTGATCTCCCCAGTAGTTTCCAAGTGATAACATTTTTATTTGAAAAAAAAGAGTAAATTATATGAGGGCCATTGCTAAACTGGTTTTTCAGCTTGCTTTTCAATCTGGGCAAATGACCTGGTGTAGATAACAAGAAAGAATCAATTTTTTCCCATTTCCCCTCAGCTACTAGTGTCTTCTCACCTTAAATCACCTTGTTTCTATTTTGGATACATTTATATGTGAATACATTGTCTCCCAGAAGGCAAGGGATGTTTCTTTTCTGTATCCTCAGCCCCTACCACAACATCTGATAAATAGCAGATACTTAATAAATGCTTTATTGAGAGGTGATCAGATGATGTAATGGATAAAGCACCAGCTCCATGTCAGGAGGATTTGAGTTCAAATCGGCCCCAGATGCTTAACACTTACTAGTTGTATAACCCTGGGCAAGTTAACCCTGATTGCCTTGCAAGTCATTAAATGCTTTATTGATTGAGAAAAGAGGATACTTGAAAAGGAAATAAAATGTTCTTGTTCAAGAGTATCTTACCTACAAATAGCTAAGCTGGAATTTGAACCCAGGTCTTCTAATTTCAAGAGCTAATTTTCTGTCCATTATACCATTTTGTTTTTCTCTTGAAGATGTTTCTGCTCCTATCTTTGGTTCTACCTTCAAAAGTGATCTTTCCAGATTTCCTAGTCCCCTACCCCTTCTTGTACATTAGCTTGAAAGGTTAGATGAACAGATAAAAATTTGAAATGTTTCTAGATGATGCAGCAGAGTTCAAATCTAGCTGTGTGACTCTGGGAATAGCATTTAACCTCTGTATGTCCCAACTTCCTCATTTGTCATATGAGGATAACAATAATACTCACCACCAAGGTTTTTATGAAGATAAAATAACATTTGTAAGGTAATTTATAATCAATGTACTATATAAATGCTATTATTATTAACATTTAATTATCATTACTACTACTACTATCACTACCACTGCTATTACTACTACCATTACACCATCATTACTACCACCACCACCACCACCATCATCCCCACCACCACCACCACCACCACTACCACCATCACCACCACTACTACTATTACTATTACTACTACCACTACTACTATCACTACCACCACCACCACCATTACAGCTACTCCTCAAATACTAGGTCTTCTTGGTTTTAATAAACATTGACATCTATAATAAGAGAATTCCTATGAAGTTCATTTAGTTTGTTTTGGGGAAGAACTGAAGTGCCAAGCAAAGTGCCCTGAAGGTAGGGGATTTTGTAGAATAAGGTGTCCACTCTCTTCCTCTCTTCCTTATTACTCACAATGCTAGTTTCCATTTATATCTCTGTATTCTCTGAAAAAGAAAACCAAATATGACTGCTTAGATATTGTTGATGATCATTTTTAAAAGATTAAAATTGTGTACCCTGAGGAGGGTAGATAACTCTATCCCAATCTACTCCACCAACCCTACTCTACCATTTTCTCATAATGACTCTGGGAGGGAAGAAATGAAAATCTAAATAACCCCCTTTGAAAATTAATTTTTTTCAATGAATAAAATAGGACTTTACTCCAATTTTACTTCCAATGAGGAAGGGGTGGGGGGAGTTCCCAGCAGCAAAAATGCATCACACAAACTAATTCCCATGTTGTCCATGTCATAAATAAATAAATACACACACACACACACACACACACACACACACACACATCCCAATCTATACTCAGCTTATCACTTTTTTACACATGGAAAAATGGAGGCTTACAAGGGGAAGTGATATAGCTTTGGTCTACCAGCTAGCTAGTAAGTGTCATATAAATGTCCTGAATTTAAGAAAGCCTTTCAGGACCAAACTGTGTCACTCAACATAGTGCATTTGTACATACTAGAGATAGTAGGATGAAAATTTTTATTTCAAGATAAAGTTTGTTTTGTTGTTTTTATCATTTTTAGTCATGTCCTACTCTTCACTAACCCTATTTGGAGTTATCTTGGCAAAGATATTGGAGAGATTTATTGTTTCTTCTCCAGCTCATTTTACAATGAGAAATTGAGGCAGAGTTAAGTGACTTGCCCAGTGTAGCACAGCTAGTGTCTGAAGTTATATTTGAACTCAGGAAACTGAGTCTTCCTCACTCCAGATCTGGCACTCTGTCTACTGAAAAATCTAGATGCCCTAAAAGTTATAATATATGTTTGCTATCATCTATATTTAAGTGGCATTTGAAGATATAGGAAAAAATTATAGCAAATTATAGCAAAATTATTTTTAAATCCTTATGGCAATTAACATAACTGATGTACCTATTCCTTCTAAGGGAGTAATAGTAATACTTATAATGCCCCTGCCAGTTCTAACTCTAGTAACATTTAAATCCAGTTCTTACGATCCAAGATTCCTTCTACTGCACAATGCTGCTCACCTACATGAAATTGAAGATAGAAATTTTGAGACTCTCTCTCACCCAGTTTTATTGGTTTATTTGCCAGGATATAGATTGATTCCCTCCTGGGAGATGAGACTACTGGATACAAACTGCTTCTGTATTAGTACACTCTGCCAGGGATCACAGTTGGTTCTAAAATAGAAACTACCTACTTTCTAATATGATACAGTAGGTAAAATACTAGATTTGGAATAGAGGACCTGATTTCAAATTCTGATTTTGCTACTTATTTGAATCAACTTGTAACACTTCAACTCTCTGGGTCTGTTTATTTTTCCATCATCTGTAAAATCCATTTCAGCCCTAGTTACTATGCTCCTATGTTAGGCCCAGTATAAATGGTCATGAATTCAAGTCTACCCATTCCCTATGAGATTATGGGCTGAAGTAGGAATAAAGAAGGGAAAAATAAGAAAGATAAATACAGATCTGTGAGCAAAGTTGTATAGCATAGTTGTTCATATTACTTCAGCTTCTAAGGTGAACACTCATACACACACACACACACACACACAAACATATACACCATCCTCTTCTAAATATGATGGACTGATTGATGCCTTTTCCAGAAAGCCAGCAACAATGAAACTTCCCCACCCAGTTTCCTTCAATTATCACTCACATACCTCATCTTCTCCCATATCTTATCCCCAAAACATAGTTCACAAACTTGCCTTAAAAAGATGAAAACCCCATCTGGCCTCAGGGTCAGTTGTTAAATGCATATTTTCAACTTTCCCAGATTCCCATGACATCTTGTGGACACGCCCCAACAGTATGACTGACACAGTCATAGCTTCCTATTTGACATGATATATTTCCAAAGGCCCCATCACCCCAGGGTGAGGTGGAGGAGGGAACAAAGTGAATCAATGTTCTCTCCAAAAATATGGGTACAGTAGAAAATTTGAAAAGGTTTTTTTGTTGTTGTTTCTGACAAGGGAAGGGCAGAATAAAAGACTTTTCACTACATACCAGAAACAAAAGTGGGGAGACAGCTCATCCTAAACATGTCTGTTCCTGGTTGTTACAGACTATGGTTCTGTGACCACATGTACTTAGGACATGATACTAATATATCCAATAGAATAAAATCCCTCCCTATTCTAGCCTATTAGGACTAAAATGATGGCTAGAGACAGCAGTTGTCCTGAAAAGGATCTGGGGGGTTAAATGAACTGCAAGCTCAAAAATGCTGTGGAAGCTAAAAAAGCTAATGCAATCTTGGGCTTCCTTAGGAGGAGTATAATATCCAGGAACAGAAAAGGGATAGTCACACTCTTCTCTGTCCTCATTAAATCTCAATTTGAGCCCTGTATTCAGTTCATGGAGCCACAATTTTAAAAGGACATCAACAAGTTGGAAAATGTACAGAGGTCAAATAGGATCGTAAAGGCTCTTACATTCATGACAAATAAAGACTGGTTAAAGGAAATGGACATGTTTAGCCTAAAGAAAAGAAGAGTTGGAAAGATATGATAACTGTTTTCAAGTATTTGAAGAGTTGTCACAGGAGAAGAGATTAAACTTGTTTTGCTGGACCCCAGAGGGTAGAATCAAGAAAAATGGGTGGAAAATGAAAAGAAAGCAATTAGACTTCTTGTCAGAAAATTTTTTTCCCAAATATCTGAACTGATCAAATGTGAAATGAGCTTGCTTAAGAGATAGTGAGCACCTCTCCTTGAAGATCTTCAAGCAGAAACTGTTTAACCACTTGTTGGTATGTTATAGTGAGAATTTTTTCATATAAAGTTAGAACTGAGGGGTTCTTTCCAGCTCTCAAATTCTGGATTCTGTGAGACACTAGGTTATTATAAGCATTGATAATCAAAGAAAGAATATCCCCCAGAAGTCACTAGAACCTTATTCTTTGCATGTAATAGTCTTCAGGGTCTGACAGGAGGAGAATTTAGAATATCTAGCTTCAGTGCCTCTCTTATTTTCCTCAATAAGTGTGGTATATGGATGGGATTCAGCTATGCTCCTGTGCATTCTACAATAGAACAGCTCAATGACACAGGTGGAAATTTTATAAAGAAAAAGATGTCTTCTCAGCAGACCTTCTGACTGGTTTCCCATCTCTGATGTCACAGGTATGGAGCCATTAGGATATGCCTGGTGAAGTCCCAGATGGAGCATGGAAATTTCAAGATCAGAACAGAAGAAGAGAATGGGACAGGCACCTGTTAAAATTAGCTCAGGATTCCCAAAGCAGAGCTTCCTGAAATAATCATACTCTAGTTATTGACTCTGTCTAATGGCCAATGATGACTAGAACTTAACCTATTTTAAATACATGTGGGTAGTTACCAGGGAAGAAGATAGATATATGTGTAGGTGTGTTTGTGAAACATCAGATAACAAACAGAAAAGTGTCTCAACATAGCCAATCTTTTTCATTTGAAATACAACTCCCAGTTCTAATGGGAAGAATAGAATAAGAATTTATTAAGCACCTATTTTGTGCTAAGTGCTTTAATATGATTTCATTTGATCCTTATAACAACGCTGAAAAAAAGATACTATTACTATCCTCTTTTTACAGTTGAGAAAAGTGAGGTAGAGTTTAAGTGACTTGTCCTGAATTATATAGTGGGTGTCTGGTGCTGGATTTTAACTCAGTAAGATTTACTTAACTCCAGACCCAGGGACTTATCCACTGTCATATCTATGTGCCTCTAATAGCCTCTTATGAGGCAGAGGAATGTGTTGAAAAGTGGCTTTGTGTAAGAAAAAAATGGCATATAGGAGATAATGTTGTGACCTTAGGCAAGTAAATTGTATAATGGTATTTAGAACAAGAAGAGGCCTGGAAATCACAGGAAATCTGGAAAATCACAGAAATCACAGGACTTAAAGAGTCAGAAGGAATGCCAGCAGTCACATAGCCCAGAGCATCTGAAAGAAATTGCTACTGTAAGATAATGACAAGTTATTATCAATTCTGTGCTTGGAGATCTCAAAGCAGGAAGAACCCACCACTGGCTGAGAGGCACCTCTAAATCTAAGCCAAGAAAACCTGAGTTCAAATTTGGCTTCAGATATTCTTAGTGGTGTGACACTGGCCAAGTCATTTAAACTCTGTTTGCCTCCACTTTCTCAACTATCAAATGGGGATAATAACAGCACTTATCTTGCAGGGTTATTACAAGAATTATATGATGCAATATTTGTAAAGCACTTAGCATAATATCTGGCACCTTGTAGAGTCTGTGTAAATGCATATGTCCTTCTCTTTCTCTTCTGAGGCAATCCATTGGACTTTTGGATGTCTCCATTAGGCTTTTCCTAATATCAGCCTTGAATCTGCCTCTTTATAACGTCTATTCATTGTTCCTGCTCCTACCTAATAGGGCCAAACAGGACAAGTGAAAGTCCTCTTCCACATAGGCAGATCTTCAAAGACATGAATACAGCTATGCCATCTCCACTGCATCTTCCTTGAAGGTCAAACACATCCACTTCCTTTTTTTAAATCAATCAATTAGCTAATCAACAATTATTAAGTACCTAGCATGTTCTAGACACTTTGCTGGGGTCTCATGATACAAATACAAGAATGAAACAAAACCTATTCTAAAGGAACTTACTTTCTGGCAAATGAAAAAAAAAAATACATATATAAGTATATACTAAATAAACATGAGGAGAATAACCACACAAATATAGAGTAGTTAGATCTAAGGTAGTATGGGAGGATACACACAGCACTTAGGGACATCAGGAAAAGTTTCATGCAAAAGGTGAAGCTTGATCTGACTCTTGAAGAAAGTATAGGAATCTATGAGGTAAAGATAAGAAGGGAATGCATGCATTCTAAGCATGTGGGATAATCAAAACAAAGGCACTGCCATGGAAAATGGAACATGCAGAATAAAGAGAAGATTTATTTGGCTAAATAATATAATAATAATAACATTTCTATATTACTTATTTGTGTCAGATATAATGCTAAGCTCTTTTCTTAGAAATAATAAGGAGATTATTATTTCTTTCACTTCTCACAATAACCCTATATAATAGGGTTTATTATTATCCCCATTTTGCAGATGATGAAAGTGAGACAAACAGAGATTAAGTGACTTTCTCAGAGTTAAAAAAACTAATAAGTGTCTAAGATATATTTGAGCTCAAATCTCTCTGACTCCAGGGACCCAGTGCTTGATCAATTGTATCAATTATCATAGAACATAAGAGGGGGAGTGATATGTGATGATCCCACAAAGAGAGATTAGGGACATATTGTGAGGGGCTTTAAAAGTTAAATAGATGAATAAATACTATATACTAAAAGTAATAAGGATTTTATTAAGTGGGGAAATTACAGGGTCAAATCTTCCCTTTAGGAAAGTCACTTTGACAGCTAATTAGAGAATAGTGAAGAGAATGAAGTAAATGATGAAAGATGTGAGTAAGGAAGACCAATTAAGAGTATTGTAGGGGCAGCTAGATGGCGCAGTGGATAGAAAACGAACCCTTAAGTCAGGAGGATCTGAGTTCAAATTTCACCTCAGACATTTAATACTTTCTAATTGTGTGACCCTGGGCAAATCTCTTAACCACAATTGCCTCAGTTAAAAAAAAAAGGGGGGGGCGGGGGAGGGAAGACTATTGTGGGTCAGCCAAATGGCAAAATAGATAGAGCACCAGCCCTGAAGTCAGGAGAAACTGAGTTCAAATGCAGCCTAAGACATTTAATAGCTGTGGGACCTTGAGTAAGTCACTTAACCCCAATTGACTGGAGAGAAGGAGAGAGGCAGAGAAAGGGAGTAGGACTAGACATATGACAAGGAAATGTAATGAAACCCAAGGGAACTGCTGGATAGATCCCTAGGGCATTTCACTAGATATTTCATACATTGAATTTAAATCACTATTGACTAAACTTTGAGTCTCATCATTCAACCAGAATTAAATCCATCTAATTCTATTATCCTCTACTTCAAACTCCTCCTTTTCCTCCACAAGTATAGATGAGGTGTTTTATCAAATATTTTAATAAATCAAAAATACACTATATCTATAACATATCCTTTTATTAATTTAGTACCAAGTATATACAATTAGTCTGATCTGACCTGCTCTTGATGAAACCATGTAGACTCAGTGAGAAGTAGTCATCATTTTTCTTTAAGCTTTTTCACTAAACATATCTTTAATGATCCTTTACAGAATTTTGAGACCTTCTCCAATTTTGTGGTACCTCTCTCATGTTCAATGATGTTTAAAGTATTAATAGCTATTATTAGCTATTGTCATTTCAAATATTTACTGACAACTTAGCAATCACTCAAAGATGTAGTTCCTCTGGTTTCAGTAACCTAGATCAATAAAAATGGACTAAATGTTCTCCTGCTATTTCCTTACTTATGTTGGGCATCAATTCCTAATACTCATTTTGCTTCTGACATTTCTAGTGTATGGTTGATTCTCCTTGGCAAAGGAAACAGAAGCTAAATAAGAGAAGAGTGGTGCTACCTTCTTCCAAATGTCAGTTATCATTGTCCTATCTGTTTTTTTTTTTTTTTGATGCTCCTTTTTCTCATACAATTTTTTAAAACTATTTCCCTTAGTTTATCCAGCCAGCTTCATTATATTCTGAACTTTAACATTACTGACATTATTTTATGACTGTGTTAAACTCACATATATTCTCTATTATCCACACTTGTTTCTATCTTTTGTACATTTATTTTAACATCTAATTCCTCGTGTATCCATGCATGGATTCATCAGACAAACTCCTTTTCATCCCATCGTAATTGTTTCCTACCGTGCCTTCTTATTTATATTGCTGAATATCACCCATGTCTCTTTGGGCTGATTTTACTTGTAGAATTTGAATCAATTGGATATTCCTATTCCTTCAAATTCTTTGAAATTAACTTCTCTATAGATTTAGGCTTCACTAAACTATGTCCAAATGTTCTCTTCTTCTATAATACAAATTTGAGGTTTGTATTCATCATATAACGTGCTAATCATATCCATCCTAGCAACCAGTTTTTCCTAATTATTAAAAATATAATTCAGAATAAAATTTCCCCTTGCTGGTTCCTCTAACTTTTGAAAGATTGAATGATTATTAAGATTAAAGTAAGAACTAATTAACTGATATGCTTTTGGCAAAGAGACACAGAGAAAGACAGAGAAGTAGACAGAGACAGAAACAGAGATAGAGACAATGAGATGTAAAATAGTAAGACAGTAAAAGACAGTTAAATAGAAAGAAAGACACAGAAAAAGTTAACAGTTAATTAAATACACACACATGCTGTCATTTTTCTGTACTGTTTTTTAGTTTATGATCTGTTTTCCAATCTTCTTATATATCTCTTTTTTCTGTCCAGATGTTTTGCAGGATATTTGATGACAAAATCATTTTTGGATCTTGACCTTCATCCACCATTGACCTTCCCTCTATTGACCTTCATCCACTTGTTTGTCATTGTGCTTTTCCTTTCTGGTTCCTGGATATTTTTATATGAGTAAGATCTTTTAATACACAGAGTTATTGTTTGTTTGCCAAGCTATTTCTCCTAAGTAAGATAAACTAATCCACAGTTTTATTTCAGCTTTGTGTTCATCTCATTAAATGTCTACGATACTTATTCACTACAATTTACATTCTAGAGTTAGGACTTCTACTTCCACTTGTTTGTTGTCTGAACTTTGAGCAATTATGCATAAACATTTGGAGCCAAGGGTCTTACTATTAATTTTTATATTAGATTTTTGTGTCTTGTTAACTTATAAGTGTATTCTACCTTCTGTAGCAAGAACTGTCCTCCCATGCAACATGGGTGTGTTATTGTGTGACTCAAAGAGAAGCAAAATAGACATTTTTAGCTTCTTCTTACTTATACTTCTCTAAGGAAGACATTCCTTCCAGGAGGGGAAGCAGGAGGTTGGACTATGTGCTTGACCATTTTGTTCTCCTCAGAGAGAGGTGTTGCTGGGCTAGAATTATATCTATCTACTTCTTTAAATATCATTAGTCTAGGAAATGTGGTTTTCAGATTCAAACTTACTTCTAACCATGGTTTCATTAATGGGGGAAACAGAATCCCAAGTTTTATGTCCAATATTTGTTCTCTTTGTCATCAAATAATAGTTCTGCAACTTATAGGTAGCAGAAGGGCTCATTTATCCAATTCAATAGCAAACAGAGCTCATACAAAGTATACATAAGATAATATATATCACTCTCCCATTGGGAGTGAGGTAACTCAGCTCAACCCAGAAAGAAAGTGTTATAAATCTCACACAAAGGAAAGTTCCCTGAAGTCTCTATTATATAAGCTATGCAGAGGGATCATGGAAACTGCCAGCTCCACTCCTGTTGGCTTCTTTCCATAGTCTTTTCCTTATTTTGGCATCTTGCATATTCTCTCTCAAAGTCTGAAGCCAGAAGAATCTAAAGTGACTGCAAAGCTTGATAATACTCAGAGAGGAAAGTCTTCTGTTTTACTTTCATCAACTCTGCTCTGAAGGTTCAAGGCATTGATCTCTACCAATCAAGAAAGAAACCCATGTCAATAGACTTTGGGATTGGAGTTACATTTCTTTTTAACTACTTTGTACACCAGTAATATTAAACTCCAGCTACAGGTCATTTGATGTAGCCCAAAAGATTAAAATGTAAGTGGAAAATATTTAACAAAATAAATGAAAAACATAATATAACAGGAAATTTTAATTTGTGGTTTTTAAAATCAACTTGACTTTGACACTACTGCTCTCACTCTCCTGTCCATTTTATTTTAAAATTCTTTTGTTTAAATATACAATGCCACTAACATATACATTCTTAACCAGTCTTTGATGTGTTCCATTCCTGCTTAGGAAACTTTCAACTATGCATTTTAAGTTATGGTTCAAAAGTCTAAATCTCATTCTCAGATACCACCATCTCATTCAACTGGTCACTTTCCAAATCAGTTTTCCTCTTCTCCATCCTTTTTTTTTTTTTTTTTAAATAACAGGGGTGAGGGAAACATAAGCCATAACTCTAGGCTCTTGAACACCTTGTTCAAGAATTTATAATCCTTTGCAATACATTTTAAGGTTTTTTTTTCCAGTTGTATCATTTTTATCCAAATGAATCACCACAAGTGGGTACAAAACATCTATTCTGGTAATTCTTCCAAAGTTCTCTGTCATAATGTAGATATATGCCCTAAGAAGAAAATAAAATAGTTCCTCAGGATTTTAGACCAAGGAATCACCTCTACTTTCTGAATCATCTTACTACTCCTCCATTATCTCTGAGTCCCTGGCTTTTGTGGCTCAATCTCATGATTCTATGGAGAACAAGAGGCTGAAGACAATAGAGTAGATATAGCTCTGAATTTTGAATTGGGAAGACTGCATTTGAATTCTCCATCAGACATGTTGTGTCTGACCCTAAGTAACTCACAGTCTCTCAGGTTCAGTTCCTCCATCTTTAAAATGGAAATAATAATGGAATTGATCTCACAAGGTAATTGTTGATTTAATAACATTTTCCAAATATATGTGAAAACAATTCTAACATTTATATTTTATAAAATTTTGAATTCCAAATTTGTCTCTCTCTTACTCCCCTTCCTAAAATGGCAAGCAATTCAATATATTCACAGGATTGTTATAAGAATTAAATAATATATGTAAATTTTTATGTAAATCTTACAGCACTCTTTCCATGGTAATTATAATAATGATGATAGTGATAACATTTCCTCAGAGCATTCATTTGTCTCTTCTTCAAAAAGGGCTTCACATTTACTTGTTAACTCTCAGAATATAGTCATCCTTTTTCTTTCTTTTCCTTCTCTCTTTTACTCTACTATACTCTTCCACACTCCAAGACTCATAGTTCCTCCACCTTTAATTCCTTTCTTTTCTCCCCATTGAATATCCAATTCTTTTTCAAAGGATCATAGATATAAAGTTGGAAAGGACTTTGAAGGTCATCAAATCCAATTATTTTACAAATAAGGAATTTGAAACTCAAGAGAGTTAAGCAACTTGATTAGTATTTCATAACTAATAACTATCTGAAGTATCCCCATCACTGTCCTCATAAATGTCCCCCTTGCTGTCTCCAACTTGGGGTTTAGAAAGACATTCCTTAAATCTCTTTACCTTTTCTTCAAGAGGTAAATTAGTGTATATTTTTAGAGCAAATAATAGTTGTTCAGTTGTGGTAAAATTAAAAAGATCACACTTAATGAAATTCACTGTGAAATTTCCCCAACTCTCCAGATGGGTTAATTTTTTATCCTTTTAAAAAATTACTAGTTTAACTGTTTCATTTTATACAAGAGAAAATTGAGGCCCAGGAATGTAAAATGACTTTCAAAGGCTAGAAATAGAAGAGTTTGGATTGGAGTGCAAGCACTCAGATTCCAAGCCCAACATTGTTTTCACTATGTCATTTTGTCTCCCATTTCTTCAGGTGAATAAGTTCAATTGCAGATTTTAAAAAAAGGTTAAGTAACTTGCCCTGAGCCTATCTCAAATTTGATGTGTCCCAGCTATGTCTATTGCTTCAAAAAGACTGAGATTTTAAACTATTAAACTATTCTTCCACTAGTTTGGGTGCAATCAATTCAACAATATTTACTAAGGGAATCTCATTTGCAGGACCTTATGCTGGTACTGGGAATATAATCATAACAAAGTAGTCTATGCTAAAAGAGATTACATATTAGTGGAAGAGGGTCATACTTAAACAGATCAACAAATACAAGGAAAATCAAGAAGGGAAAGAGCATTAAGAAATGGGAAGAAAGAACAAAGACTTCCTGCTGAAAGTCAAGAAGTCAAGTCAACAATCATTTATTAAGTACCAGGCATATAGTACTGAGTGTTAGGGATTTTGCTAAAAGACAAAAACAATGGTCCTTGCTCTTAAGGATCTCAGAATCTAAAGGGGGCAGGGGAGCAGCTTGTAAGCCATCACAAACAAATAATAATTGATATACAGGACACTTTAGGGGTAACCTCAGAGAGAAACAAGTAGCATTAAGGAGAATGGAAAAGCATTCTTGAAAAAGGCAGGATTTTAGCTGAGAATTCAAGGACTCTAGGAGCCAGAAACAAGGAGAACATTTCTGGCTTGAGGAATAGCTAGTGAAAATGCAGAGATGGAAGATAGTGTCTGAATCAGAAAGTAAGAAGAGCAGTAAGAAGGTGACCCTTGAGTTTAGCCTTCAGGGGATTTAAGCATTTTGAAAGGTAGAAGTAAGGGGGGTGTGCATTCCTGGCAAGAGAAATAGATTGTACAAATGTTCACAGGTGAGAAATGGAATGCTGAGCACATAGACTAAGCTGACTAGAACATAGGTAGAGATGTGAAGAGGATTAAAATGAAATTAGACTAAAAAGATAGGCCGTAACCAGATTATATAAGTATTTAAAGGTCAGGTTAAGGAGATTTTCATTTTATCTGATTAGGGAACCATTGTAGATTATTGATAATAAAGATCTGTACTTTAGGAAGATTACTATAGCAACTACGGTGAAACAATGGATTCAAGAAAGAAGAGCTAGTGTCAGGGAGACTAATTGGAGACTATGTGTGAATTAAGGGCCTAAAGGACTACAACTGCTATTGGAGCAAGGAAGAGAAGTAGACAGGTGAGAGAGAGAGACAGAGAGAGAGAGAGGTGTTTGGAATCTTCAAGCCATAATGAACCTAAAAATTTGTCAAGTCCAGTAAAATACTTGCTTGGTTATAAGGAGAACTGAATTCTTGTTTTTGTTTTTGAAGAACTGGATTCGAATCCCAATTCTGTTCCTCACTAGTTATGAAATATTGGACAATTTCCTTTCCCTTTCTGGAGCTCAGTTTTCTCATATATTAATAATGAAGTTGGACTAAATGATCTAGGGTCCTTCATCATTTTCCCATATTTTAAAGATGAGGAAACTAAATCCAGAACAGAATCAGCAAAGTGTAGCAGCAGCTCTGGATATGACCCCAGAGTATTTGGATTTGAATCCTAGCTCTGCTGTTTATTACCTATATGAATTTAAGCAGTCACTTAATTTCTCCAAATTCCTCATTTGGAAAATGGTCCTATGTGAAAGATACTCTCTAATGTCTTTCCTAGAGTTCTAATCCAATGACTAGCTCAAAGGTAGTGATAGAGATGGAATTGGAACCAAGGTCTGCTATGGAAGAGCAAAAGTATCCTGATAAAGAAGGCTTTTTTTGTTTTGTTTTGTTTATTTAGGGTCATATTAATTCTGCTGAAAGAATTGAGCAAATCATAATTAGATGGTAAGTGGCCTAAGGTTTGTTCCTTCAGTATATACTATTCTGAAACTATAAAATACTAAACCGCCTGGCTCATACCCAGGTAGACCCCTCCATTACTAAATTCTTCACATTGTAGCAATCATCTGCTCATAATTTGTGTCAGCCAGAATTACAGGCTTTTCAATTGCCAAGAAAAAGAGATGGGCAGAAATCAAGCTAACTCTGGGGTTATCCAGTCAGTTTCAATCAATCTCACTATTCAGAAAGTCAGCTAACTACAAACCACTGTAACAAATCCAAATAGGTTTAACATCCAATCCTTTGGAGAAGTCTTTTTAAGGTAAACTGTCACCATTGAACTTCCTTAGCTTTATGTAAATTTGTTTTCCAAACTGCTATGCTAAGGAAATTGCCATTGCCTCTAAGTTTCATACAAGGTGACTTAATGATAAAAGACAAGTCATTTTCTCATTTCTAAGTTCCAGGATACATTTCCAAAAAAATAAGTCATTGAACCAGATGATTTTTAAAGGACCTCTGACATTGCATGTTCTATGTTCTAAGTCTCTTCTAACTTTCATATTCCATACTTTAGGATCTGGAATTCTGTATTATGTATTCTAAGACCCAGCACTCAAATCCTATAATTCTATAATATATTTAAAAACTTTAAAGAGTAACCCTCACACATAACTTTTTTAAAATTTCCTTTTTCCCTTGGGAATGCCAAAATGCCCTAGAAATTCATGTTTTACTAATTAGATGTCAGATTTATATTCATTACATAAAAGATGACTTTATATATTTTTACAGTCCAAGGTTCTGATAAAGGCCTCATTTCCAAAATATATAGAGAATTAACTCTAATTTATAAAAAATCAAGCCATTCTCCAGTTGAAAAATGGTCAAAGGATATGAACAGACAATTCTCAGATGAAGAAATTGAAACTATTTCTAGTCATATGAAAAGATGCTCCAAGTCATTATTAATCAGAGAAATGCAAATTAAGACAACTCTAAGATACCACTACACACCTGTCAGATTGGCTAAGATGACAGGAAAAAATAATGATGATTGTTGGAGGGGATGCGGGAAAACTGGGACATTGATGCATTGTTGGTGGAGTTGTGAACGAATCCAACCATTTTGGAGAGTAGTTTGGAACTATGCTCAAAAAGTTATCAAACTGTGCATACCCTTTGATCCAGCAGTGTTACTACTGGGATTATATCCCAAAGAGATTATAAAGAAGGGAAAGGGACCTGTATGTGCACGAATGTTTGTGGCAGCCCTTTTTGTAGTGGCTAAAAACTGGAAACTGAATGGATGTCCATCAGTTGGAGAATGGTTGAATAAATTGTGGTATATGAAAATTATGGAATATTACTGTTCTGTAAGAAATGACCAACAGGATAATTTCAGAAAGGCCTGGAGAGACTTACATGAACTGATGCTGAGTGAAATGAGCAGGACCAGGAGATCATTATATACTTCAACAACAATACTATATGATGACCAGTTCTGATGGATCAGGCCATCCTCAGCAACGAGATCAACCAAATCATTTCTAATGGAGCAGTAATGAACTGAACTAGCTATGCCGAGAAAAAGAACTCTGGGAGATGACTAAAAACCATTACATTGAATTCCCAATCCCTATATTTATGCACACCTGCATTTTTTATTTCCTTCACAAGCTAATTGTACAATATTTCAGAGTCTGATTTTTTTTCTACAGCAAAATAACGTTTTGGTCAGGTATACTTATTGTGTATCTAATTTATATTTTAATATATTTAACATCTACTGGTCATCCTGCCATCTAGGGGAGGGGGTGTGGGGGGGTAAGAGGTGAAAAATTTGGAACAAGAGGTTTGGCAATTGTTAATGCTGTAAAGTTACCCATGTATATATCCTATAAATAAAAGGCTATTAAAAAAAAAAAAAGATGACTTTATGCTATTATAACCCAAAAAGTGGAAAGCATTTTTTCTCTTTGTTATTACAATCCCAATGCATTGGAAATGTCATTACGTTATTATTATTTTTCCTTCTATTACTGCTACCAATATTAATGAATAACATAAATCCTTTACAGAGCTGCTACTCAATAGAGAAGATGCAGGACACATAAGACAGTTTAGATGTTACTGTGTTTTCTCTCCCCTTATATTTCAGCCCATTTCCACTTTATTAAAAGGAAACAAAAATCAATTCATCTTGTTTTAGTAAATAGTATTTTATTTTTTCCTACTTACATGTAAAGATAGTTTTCAAAATTTATTATTATGAGATTATGAATGCCAAATTTTTCTCCCTCCCTTCCATTCTCTCTCCCCATATCAGCAAATAATCTGATATAGGTTTCACATGTGCTATCATGTTAAACATATTTCCATATTAGTCATGTTATAAAAGAAAAGAAAAAAAGGAAAAACCATGAAAAACAAAAAAAAAGTGAAAATAGTATGTTTTGATCTGCATTCAAACTCCAAAGTTCTTTCTCTGGATGTGATAGCGTTTTCATGTATGAGTCTTTTGGAATTGTCTTGGATCATTATATATAGTGAAGAGCTAAGTGAATCATGGTTGATCATCACACAATGTTGTTGTTACTGTATACAATGTTCTCCTGATTCTACTCACTTCACTTAGCATCAATCCAAGTAAATCTTTCCAGGATTTTCTGAAATCTTCCTATTCATCATTTCTTATAGAACAATATTATTCCATTATATTCATATACCACAGTTTGTTTAGTCATGTTTTCAATTTTACAATATTTTGTCACCACAAAAAGAGATGCTATAAACATTTTTGTACATGTATGTGCTTCCCCTTTTTTGATGATCTCTTTGAGACATAGACCTAATATCTGTATTGCTGGATCAAAGGGTATGTACAATTTGTTTGCCATTTGGTCATAATTCCAAATTGCTCTCCAGAATGGTTGGATCAATTCATAACTCCCCAAATAATATATTGATGTTCCAATTTTCTCACATCTTCTCCAATATTTATCATTTTCCTTTTCTGTTATTTTAAGCCATCTGAGAGTTATAAGGTATTACCTCAAAGGTAATTTAAATTTCTCTAATTAATAACAATTTGCCTTTATCATCTAAACACCAAGTCATATGTTATTTTGAAATCCTTCCCCATGGTAAAAACTCCTCAAATACTGAAAAACAGACAAATGCTATTCCTACTGAATTGCTTACTGAGTTTAGTGAGGAGAAAGAAGTTATTTCAGAAAATTTGGGATTGGTAGAATTAGTAGGAGTCAGGATCCTTTTCTTCTTTACCAAAAGCTTACTTGGTTTTATGTGCAGCTAGATAGATAGCATACAAAGTCTGAAGTCAGGAGAACTAATCTTCATGAGTTCCAATCTGGGCTCATAAAATTTCTAATTATGTGACCCAGGGTAAGTCATTTAATCCTGTTTTTCTCAGTTTCTTCATTTATCAAATAAGCCCATTTAGAAAATGGCAAACCAGTCCAAGACTTTTGCCAAAAAACAAACAAACAACAACAACAACAACAACAAAAAAACCATAAAACAACAACTCCAAATGAGCTTATGAAGTCAAATGATTAAACAACAAGCCTATTTATTCCCCCTTTATCCTGGTCAAGGGGCTCCATTTTGTTCTCTTCCCAATTCATTCCCCATTAAATGTATGTTTACTTTGGGTAAAACCAACTTAACTTACAGAGAAGTTATGGTCTAATTTGTACCCCAGATTTGAAATAAGCAAATGGAATTCTTTGGTAGGATCCAATAGCCTAAAATTCTATAGGTAAAGGATGCTCAAGTGGTATGAGCAACTCTAATGAATAAAATTCTGAAGACATAAAGAGAAACCATTATAATAAGGAAGAAAAATGGAAGCATACCTATATTATAAAAATGAACAATTTTGAAGTGCTTAAAAACTCTGAAATATACAAAGGACCAACTATGAATATAATGGAATAACATTGTTCTATAAGAAATGATAAGTAGGAAGATTTCAGAAAAGCCTGGAAAGATTTACTTGAATTGATGCTAAGTGAAGTGAGTAGAATCAGGAGAACATTGTATACAGTAACAATAACATTATGTGATCATCAACTAGGATTCACTTAGCTCTTCTCAACTATATATAATGATCCAAGATAATTCCAAATGAATGAAAGGACCCACATTTTGTAAGAGAGGTAATGGATTCAATATGCAATGGATTCAATACACACATTTTTGGATAAGATTAATGTGGAAATGTATTTTCCGTGACTAGGCACTTTTGTTATGTGAGTTTTTTTTTTCCTATTCCCCCACCCACCCACACTCTCTCTCCCAGTAGTGGGAAAAGATAGAAGAAAGAGAAAATAAATGCTTCTTAACTGAAAAAAAAATAGTTTTTTTAAAAAATGAAACAAACATGACAAAATTTCAGTAAAATGTAAGTTCTTTGAGGGCAAGAGCTGCCTTACATTTGTGTTTGAACTTGTAAATTTCAAAAGTGCATTTGAATTCCAGTGTAACTCATAAAACCTAAGACATAATAAATATTATATAATTGATTGATTATAGAAAAGTATAGCAATCAAACTATTTACAATTCTTTTAAAAAATATTATCTGTTTCAAGTGCAGACTAAAGCATTTTTTTTTACTTTATTTTTCTTGCTTTTTTTTTTTTTTCAGAACATCCTTAATGTGGAAATGTGTTTTACATGACTTCTTATGCATAATGGGCATTATATTTCTTGTTTTCTAATGGATGGGGGAGAGAATGGAAGGATGGAGTGAATTTGGAAATGAAAATAAAAATATTTTTAAATAGAAAAAAGGGACAAGAAATTCATCAAACAATTTAGATTTTAAAAGACATACATAGAAGATGAAAGTAAAAGCAAGTAATTCAAAATGAATAGATGTGACTTGGGGGGAGGATTCTGGGAAGATAGAGTAGGTTGGTAAATTTCAAGTTCTCCTGATTTTCCTCACAAATAACAAATTTGAGCCTCAGGGCAAATATAGACACATGAAAAATCAAGAAGACTTGGGGAAGAACTGGGGTCCTTCTGATACAACCCAAGGAGATGTGAAGAAAGACCCAGGATTGGGGATAAACCTGTCTGAAATGCAAACACCTTTGGGTAGTATGGCAAAAACATCAAGTAGGGATCTTTAGGGCTAGCTAAGTGTGGCTAGAGCCACAGCAGGAACCAAGACTTTCACCATCCTGACTGTTGAGTTGGAGTCTAAGTCTGAAAGGCTAGAAAGGACCTCAGTTTATTGGGAACGATAGGCCCAGCTGTGCTGCTGAGACACAGATCTGGGTGAAAAGGAACCATCACCCAGTGATTGCAGAAGCAGTGGGCAGGGACGCTGCTGGCTATGGGCACCTGCAGGAGAGTGGAGATCTTGTTTAGGGTTTCTAGTTAAAATGAAGAGCTGAAGGGAAGCCTGAGGCATCATCCCCCCACCCTATGATTAGAGATGCTTACACTAATACCTCTTCTTAAAAAAAAAAAAAAAAAAAATGAATTTGCAAAGAAGAAAGCACCTTCCCATTGAAATAAATCATGAGAACAGGGAAGATTGGGTTCATCTTCAGAGAACACTTTACTTAAAAAAAAAAAAATAAAGGCTTCTACCCCAGAGAGTAATATGAAATGGAACCCTACCCAAAGAGAATTCATAGAAGAACTCAAAAAAGATTTTTAAAAATCAAATGAAAGAAATTGAGGAAAAACTAAAAAGAAAAATAAAAATCATCCAAGAAAATTATGAAAAAAGAGGTTAACCAACCAGAATAGGAAACACAGAGTCTCAACGATGAAAATAATTTTTCGAAAATTAGAATTGGACAAGGGAAAGCCAGTGAAACCATGAGAGATGAAGAAATAACAAAACAGATTATAAAAATGAGAAAATAGAACAGAATGTAAAATATAAGAAAAATTATAGATCTGGAGAACAGATCAAGAAAAGAAAATAAAGAAAAATTGGACTGCCAGAAAGTTCTGACCAAAACGAGAAGCTTGACACAATAATGCAGGAAATAATCCAAGAAAAATGTTCTGAAGTGATAGAACATAAGGGGAAAGTAAACATAGAAAAAATCCACCAATCACCACCTCAAAGGGATCCTTTGTGGAAAACACACAGGAATATTATTGTCAAATTTCAAAATTCCATTTCAAAGCAAGAAACAAGAAAAAAACCAATTCAAATAAGCTGGAGCTAAAATTAGAATTGTACAAGACATATAGGCAGCTACAATAAAAGACTGCGTGTCCTGGAATCATATCTAGTGATAATAAAAAGAGTTAGACCTGCAGCCAAAAATGTCATATCCAGCAAAATTATCTATAATTTTGAATGAGAAAAAAAATGGACATTCGACAAACTTGAAGATTTTCAGGATTTTCTAGTAACCAAACCCAAATTTAACAGAAAATTTAACATATGAGTCAACATGAAGGATCAATTTTAAGCAATTTAAGATGGACAAACTGTTTAAACATGAACAAATTATTTGTTTTCTATACATGTATATATGTATATTATATGTTTGACATTAACACCAACCATAGGATAGCTTAAAAGAAAGATTGGCTAAAAATTGTTTTGACATGTAATTAAGACAAAAATAAAATACTATTAAAATAGATAAAAATACCTTCTACATGACATGAAAGATTCTGCTCATGTAAGCACTAAAAAGTGGATATTTAATCAAAACATGTATAACCATAGTTTTTGTGGTATAAAAAAAAAAAAAAAACTAGAAACAAAGTAGATAGCTTGACAGTATAGTGGCCATAGTTTGATATCACCCCTCCATATTCCCTAGAAAACACAAGTGGTAGTAAAAAATGAAACTCAAATGATACTATTTTAGCATGCTTAATATGGGGGTAGTAGAGTTTATAATTCCTATAGCAACTAGGTGGATGATATTATGTTTTTTGTCTAATCTAACCTTGTATGTAAACATTCTTTCCAGTGATATAGACCTGAGTTTCCTGTCTTTCTCCAAAATTCCTTTGCCTTTGCTTGGGCATTTAACCCATTCAGCAAAGATACACATATTGATTTTTAGCTATGAAAAATAATCCTCATGTCGCTTCACATTATGAGTCTATGTTCTTTCCTTCATCCTATTTTCCTCCACATGAGTTAGTTAGCTTTTCCCCTTTACCAGGATAATATGTATCAAAATTGTATCCTTCAAACCTATCACATCAGTCAACATGTCATCACTCACTGTTTCCAAATCAAAATAGTTTTCCTTTTTCAATAGTTGTCCAACTTCAAATTTCCCCATTCTACCCAGTATGTTACACCCACTCCACTATGTCCAGAAGTAATGGAATCCAACCTTTGCTTATTGTTTGCATTGTACCTTTGTTAGTGAATTCTTTCCACTGCCACCAGTGCTGCCTGTCTCAAATCTGGACCAAACCATTTGAAGAATACATGCAGGTGCTTGAAATATTTAGCATACCAGGAGATGACTCATTTTTAGTACACTCTGAATTGTCCCATATTAATGATTTCCCTATGAAATTTGAACAGATGATTGAGTTAATTGCCAACAGGCCTCCAGTTTCAGGTAACAAAATTAGAAAATATGATGAGGAAAGGATCAAGAATTGGCTTGACAAAAAACCCACTGAGAAGTTTGTCAACTTCCATCCCATGAAAGGAGATACAACCATGTGTGACAAACTAGCAATTAGATATAGCCACTGTTGATAAAAATCCCATACTAGTCCAGATGTTGACTTCATTGTTGAGAAAGTGATGGAACTCTCATCCACCATCAATGTAAAGTGACATGTAATAGAACCATCTTTTACTGGATGACCTAATCCAGGTCCTCAAGCAATATTGCATTTGTTCTTTGCCATCACCTGCACTTCTCTTCTTGGTGCAGTCTAAATTCTGTGTTCCCTTCATTCTTAATGGAGTTGGAATTGGACAACACTATTGAAAAAGGAAAGCTAAAAAGGGTTTGAAGGATAATAATTTGATACAGATTATCTTGGTAAAGGGAAAGAGCCATCTAACTCATGTTTGAGGCATCATCCTTTGTGCAAGCCTTTATTCCTTATTCATAGAGTGAATATTACAGGAAAATTTCCCAAACTAGTGGTCTTATACACCTTGCTGACAAAACACTCCTCCCAAAAAGTTAATTGTATTGTATAAGAACCATTCTGGCCTCTACCTAGGAATCTCATATTTTCAGGCATATTTCCAGTCTCTTTTCTATCATCATAAGGAAGGGGAAAATAAGTTCTGGATAGTCAACAAGACATTCTGTCATCATGGCATGGAACTGCTACAAGATAAAGGATGTCTAGACCAGGAGTCAAAGTAGCACAGGTAGAGAAATTGAAAAATTGTGAAGAGTTTATGAATCTCTAATTCCTAATAGCTAAAAATATTTCCCTTTACATTTTCTAACTCAAATGCCTTTGAAATATAGAATAACATTTTCTAAAAAATGGAAAATTGCAAAGAGCAAAGGAGAAACCTATAGTAGACTTATATAGTAGGCTTCAATGAAGTATCCACAAAGAATTATGCAGGAAAAGTGGCATAACAATTTTATCAATGAAATGTATGACTAAAAATTAGTTCAGTAGTTTGGTTACCCTCCAAGTTATTGAAAGGCCTTGACTCCATGATCTTCTAGGATCAGTTGAAGAAAACAAGTTCAATAAAAGTAAGTTGAAAAAAATAAGTGTACTTAGTTTGGAGAAGAAAAAACCAAGGGAATAAATGATAACTATCTTTGAGAATTTGAAGGGCTATCATATGGAAGAGAGATTGGTTTAGACTCCTTCTGTTTGACCCTAGAGAACAATGGGTAGAAGTTGAAAGGGGGTAAATTTAGGTTTTATGTGAGGAAATTAGGAAATTTCCTAATAATAAAATAGAACTGTCTGAAAGTAGAATGAAGATGCCTCAAGAGGTGGTGGAGTGACTCTCCTTATACATCTTGGAGCAAAACTCAGATAACCATTTATTAAATACATTCTGGTGGGAATTTCTTTGGGGTAAAGACTTGGACCAGATGGTCATTAACGTTCCTTCCAACTCTCAAATTTTGTGATTTTGTTATATTATTGTACTTTATATCAGTCAGTTGGCCTAAATGTTATACTTTTTCACCATGCTGGCACTATAAATAATCATTAACATAAGATTAATAAGTGATTAGATGGCAATTGCATCCTAACAAAATCCTTTCAAAGCCTTTTACTCCTATATTCTTAGCTCTGATTTTCCACCCATATACTTTGCATTTGCTAGACTATTCCACCATGCTATGGGCTGTCAGTTGTAGCTCATGAATCAGTATGACAGTGACTTGCCTTCTAGGTTTCATCCTTGGTGTTTTTTTTGTTTAGTTTTTGTTTTTAATATACTGCTCCAAGCTCAATCCTTTGGGATGATTTACTTTCCCTTTCATCTCATCATTAAACAATTTTTGGTGGGAAGTTGTACATATCTGAGAAGCTCTATCACATTCAAATAGGGCTGTCTCTGAGACAGAAATAATTTCATTTTTTTTTCCTGTTGACTCATTGTAGAGATTATAGTATCAGAGACAGAGCTAAAAGAAATATAAGAAACCTAATAATTCAACCCCCTCCTCCTCATTTTGAAGATATGGAAAGCGATAATAGAGCAGTAGGGAGCAGATAGGGTCCATGATTTATCTAAAGCATGTTTTGAATTTAGGTTCTCTGATCCTAGAAACAGTGCTTATTCCACTACACTAAAGCAGGAACTGCTGAATATCTGTCTAGCAGTGAAGGTAGGTGCTTTGGAGATATATATACATATATGTGTGTGTGTGTGTGTAGAAAGATACACACACACACACACACATATATATATATATGAAATATACATCTAATTTACTAGTGATGTTGAGATGAGGTCTGTTCAATTCTCATATATCATTTGCATTTGATAATACAGTATTGATAAAGGATGAAAGATATGACATTACCAGACTATAGCTGACTCAGGTCTTATAGTCATCATGTGTTCATTAGTCTTAGTCTCTATCAGGTCCATATAACAGGCTAATAATTAATTTTGCTAGTAGTAATAATTTTTGTAGTAATCCCTCTTTCTAAAAATAGAGATGTCAACAACAGATACGGTTCAATACCACCTTTGCAACTTAGAGTCTTAAGAGAGTTGTCCGAGGCACTAAAATTTAAGGGATTTGCTCAGGGTTACCTATCTAGCACATATAAGAAGTATTTGAACTCAGACATCCTAGCTCTAAAGTCTTTTATCCATAGACTACTCTTTGCTGCCTCATAAAGGGCATGGAGCATGATGATGATGATGATGATGACATCATCACCTTACACTAGAAACCCAATGTTACCTTCTTTTTCTTTCTAAAGGATACCTTTTAAAACTCCAATATTGCATTCTGATCGATCATTGAGATTGCAAATATCATGTGATATGTGAGGAGAGGTGGAGGAAGAAATAAAAGACAGGGATATCTTAACCACAGTACCTGTTAGAGTTCTTGTTCTTGGGGCAATCCTCATTTTAATAAAACAACTTTTCTGCTTTCCAGAATATTGGCAGCTGGTGGTGCAGTGGAAATCATATCAGAATTGGGGTTAGGAAGACCTAAATTCATATCTGGCTTCAGATACTTTCTAGATGTAGGACTCTGGGTAAGTCACTTAACCCTGCTTTGCTTCATTTTCCTCATATATAAAATGAGCTGGAGAAGAAAATAGGAAATGATTCCAGTATCTTTGCTAAGAAAATCCTAAATGGTATCATGCAGAGTTATACACAACCAAAACAAAGGAAAACATAATAATAGGATCCCTAGATGAGTAATGTGTTATCATAACCAGAATAAATTCATTGAACATTGAGCTTCTTTCTCATGAGTTAGTTGAACAAAATGCAGCATATTATTCCTAATTTGACTAGGACTGTCATAATATACTCCTGTGTACTTGACTCAAGGAATTTAACCTTAGTTTGAGGTCTTCATGTCTTTTTGGGATAGTAGTCTACTCTCATCCTTTAATCGATTCACCAGACAAGAGTCTTTGTGTTTTTGAAGTTCATCTATGAGCATCCCATCATTGGAGTCCTATGCAAACATGTCTCAGTTCACAATACTAACTGATCTGTCTCATAATAGACCATCTTAAGAGACACCACAAGAGAAGCAGCACAATTAGACCTTCCTTAGCTTGTTGAAGGCAAAACAGTTATTTATTTAGAATATACAGGAATCGAGAAGATGAAATTAGTCTGTACCTGCATACTATTCACCAGGGCATATACCCTCTTATTTCAATAAAGGTTCCATGTCCATAGGTACCATAGGGCTGAGGTGCCAGTAGTGAATAGCTATCCATATCACAAGATTATAAAATTACAGGAACAATAAATTCCATGCTGGAAGAGACAGTATAAGTCATATGGCACTAAATTTTTTCTTTATAGAATAGGAAATTAAAAGTGATAATGGATAAAACATTAAGTCTTTGACACTTACTAGTTGTGTGAGTCTTGGAAAGCCATTTAAACTTTTTCATATTAGTTTTCTCATCTATAAAATGAAGATTATAAAGTGGTGCAGTACATAAAACATTGAACTTGAAGTCAAGAAGTACTGAGTTCAAATTTTGCCTCATATACTTACTTACTGGGTAAATCATATAACCTTTGTTTGTCTTGGTATGCTCATGTGTAAAATTAGGATAGTCATTAATTCTTACCTCTCAAGAGTTGTTGTGAAGATCGAATGAGATAAAATTTAGGTGGCACACTAGAGAGAGTACTGACCTGGAGTCAAGAGGACCTAAGTCAAATCCAACCTCATGTACATATTAGCTGTTTAAGGTCTTCCTGACTTTGAGTTCACTGCTTTATCCTTATTTTGTCTTGTTTTTTATACTAAGCAGGTAGAAGAACTAGTTGAATGTCAAAATACTTAGCATTTCCAACTTTCTCCTTAAGCTCAAATATTTTCATATTTGACATGTTGTGCAACATGGAGAAAACTATGAGAAAGAAAAAGCAAACAAAAAAAATATGCTTCAATCCAAATTCAGAGTTTACATTCTTTTAGAAGGGACAGCATATACACATGTATATATTAAAAAAATGAAGGTGCCATAAATAAGTGAAAGGTATTTTTATAAGATAAATTGGGAGAGTACCAACAGCTAGGATAATCAGGAAATAATAATAATAATAATATCTAGCATTTATGTAATACTTTAAGGTTTGAAAAAACATTTTAGATATCTAACTCATGGTATCTTTATAACAACACTATGAGGTAGATATTACTATTCTCTCCATTTTAAAGAAACAAGCATAGAGAAGGCAAGTGACTTTTTCAGCATCATACAGCTAGTAAGAGTGTGAGGAGTCTTCTTGATTCTACATCCACACTTTATCTATTCACCTACTCATCTTGAGGAAGGATTTTTTTTTCACATAGAACAGGGCTCTTGAGCAGAGTTTTAAAGAAAATAATAGATTCTAAGAGGAAAAGAAAATATCTTGTAGTCATAGGTTATTGCTGATATAAAAAAAATAAAAATGGGAGATGAAGTATCTTCTATAAGTAACAACAAGAAGACCGGTGTGACTATATTATGGAATAATTTTCATACTGAGCACAGAAATGAACATATTGGACATACAGAGTGAGAATTCAAGAATGACTCTGATGTCCTGAGCCTAGGTGACTACAAGGCTGGTGTTGCCTTCAAAAAAAATAGAGAAATCAAAAGAATGGTGGATTTGAAGGAAAAGAAATCCACCAATCAACAAACATTAATTAAACACCTTACTATCTTCTGGGCTAGGTGCTAGATAGAGATAAATATAATATATAGAATCCTTATAGGAGATGACAGTTAAGCTGAGTTTTGAAGGAAACATGTCGATGGTTGGAGTGAAGCTAAAGATTATCTCAAGAATGGGGAACAGCTAGTGAAAATGCATAGAAATGTGGAATGGAATATCATGTATGGAAAACAGTAGGAAGGCCATTAGGACTAGATTTCTGAGTGATGGGGGCAAAATCTGGAAATGTGACTTACAAACAGGTAATGAAGGACTTTAAGAGGAAAATGGGGGCTTGCCATAGGGAGACAATGGAATTTAATAAATCAGGTCTGTGCTGGTAATATCTATTCTTTAGAAATAACAACTTTGTTAATTGCTACAAGGGTTTTATTTTTGTTCTTGTTTTTCCATTGAGGAATGGGAAATAGGAAAAAAAAATGCTTTCTAACTGAAAAGAAAAAAAGAAGTTTTTAAAAAATATCACGTTAGTATCGGTGTAGAGGAAGGATTTAAAAGGAGCAGGGAAAGCTCCAGTCAAGGGGGGAAAAAATGAGTACTTGAATTAGAGTGATAGCTATTTTAGCTCTCTAGATTTGGAATCGGGGTCAAATTTTACCTCAAATATTTGCTAGATGTGTGATCAATGAAATGTCAAAATGTTTCTTTTCTGTACAATGGAGGCCATAATACCACATTCCAATTTCATAGTAAGGAAAGTATTCTCCAAACAATAAAACAATATAGAATGTAGGTTATTATTATTATTGGCAACTCAGTGGATCTGAGTGGTATAAGAGAGGAGAGTGTTAAAATAACACCAAAGTTTCAAACACAGGTGATTGGGTAACAAAAAGCCTGAAATAAGAAAAAGGAACAGATTTAAGGAAAAAATAAGTTTATTGGGGGGCATGGTGAGTTTAGGATACCTAGATAGTCAGCAAGATAGAAAATCCAGAAGGGAGTTAGAGGTCTAACTCTGGGAGTCAGACAAGCTCCTGGAGAACCTAAGGTCAATATAACACATGGTATCAGAGAAAGCCATCTCTATGGATGCTGTTCAGATCATATATTTAAAATAACAAGAAGTTGACTAGTTAAACAGTTTCTTCTTCAAAGCAACTGCTTCTCTTGCCTAGAATTTCTAAACTCATTAGAACCTAGAGTTACTGTAGTATCTCATGTTTTTTTAAGAGACATGCTTCTAATCCTCCCTTTTTTTGATTTAATTTTCGATGGAAATCTGGGAGGGAAACTTGGCTAGAGTCAGAGCCCTCCCAAGCAGCCTCAGAGCCTCAAATGTTGACTGTCTAGAAGACAAATTTTTTTAGTTCTATCATTTGACCTAAATGTTTATTTTTCAAAATAAAGATTAGCCTCCCAGGATTTCTTTTTAAATCCCTCAAGTTTCAAGAACTGCTGAATCTATTTAAAACTACCTGGCTAGCCCAAGCTGCCAGAAAAGTTCAATTAAGAATATTTCACATATATAATATTGCTATGTATGTAAAATATATGTAGTAAGACTAAAAATGCTTAGCTGACAGAAACATTCTGGCTTTTTTTAGTGTAGGTATTATTATCCCATTTTCACAAATGAGGAAACTGAAGTCCAGAAAATAAAAGGGACTGGCCCAGGTCAAAAATAATAGGTAGCATTTATACCATAATTTAAAGTTATTAAAAGCACTTTGTATTTATTAGTTCATTTGGGCCTCACAACAACTCTGTGAGAGAGTTACAATCAATATTATTCTCATTTCACAGATAAGGAAGTTGATATTCAGATACTCAGGTGACTTGCCCCTATTCACACAGTTTATAAAAGTCAGAGATGGAGATTTGAACCTTCAGCTTCCTAATTCCAAGTCTTCCACTCTGTCCCCTAGAAAACAGAATTCTAGCAAAACCAAGAATAAAACCCAGGACTATCTGACTTTAGGCAAGTATTCTTTCTATTTACCATACTAGCTTCTCCCACAACCATTTAATGAATCTTCTAAAATTTTACTTTTATTTTTAATAGATGTTATTTATTATTTTAAGGAAAACTCCAATAATTCCTATGTTCTCTAGTGTTTTTATTAGGAATGGGTGTTATATTTTGTCAAATGCTTTTTCTGAATCTATTAAAATAATCACGATTTCTGTTAGTTTTGCTACTGATATGGTCAATTATGCTGATAATTTTCCTGATATTGAATGAGCTCTACATTCCTGGCATAAAGCTCACTTGGCCATAGTATATTATCCTAGTGATAAATTGCTATAATCTTTTTTCATTTTCTAATTCAATCCAGTTCCACAAATATGAGAAAACTTGCCCTATGTGCAATCTTATGCTGAACTATATAATATACAGAGATAAAAAATTGAAATGATCCCTGATCTTAAATATATATATATATATATATATACAATCATCTGAAGATAAAGCATTCTGGGAACTTTTATATTTCCTCTTCTTGTCCAACATCTATCTCCCTAGACCTTTTAAAACTAAGATCTTCAACAGGTCTCAGTTTGACTGAGGAGTCACTTATTCAATGATTAAGACTAGGCAGCAGCAATTGAGGCAATGAATCTCTTCTTTCACCTAGTCCAGAAAAAAAAAAAACCTAAACAAAAAAATAATTAAACCCTAAGGTTTTCTAGTCAAAGCAGGAATGATTATCATTTTTATTTAATTTCAGTCAATCAGGGCCCATACAATGACAAAATGAAGCTTGGTCTAGGACTTATTGGTAACCAGTAAAAATCAGATTGGTCTCCTATTCCATACAGAGACATCTCCAGGTGTTTTGATCTATATCTTGCCACTGGACCTTGATGGCTCTGGAGGGAAAAGTGAGGCAAATGACCTTGTACAGTAATACCTCACTTAAACTCAATTAATTTGCATGTAATTGCATCATCTCTCTAATATCATGTTCCTCTTCAAGATTGAAGGATAAACAACAACAACAGTAACAACAACAACCACCTCCCTAGAGATGGGTACAGATATTTTTCTGTATTTTACTTAAATATTCTTTTTTAGTAAAGCTGTTTATTTGCGATATACATCTAAAGATAGTTTTCAACATTCACCCTTGCAAAAACTTGTATTCCAAATTTTTCTCCCTCCCTTTTCTCCACCCCCTTCCCTAGAAAGCAAGTAATCCAATATATGTCAAACATATGCAATTCTCCTACACATACTTGACATTTATTATGCAGCACAAGAAAAATCAGATCAAAAAGGAGGGAAAACGAGAACACACACAAAAAAGCAAGCAAACAACAACAAAAGGTGAAAATACTCTGTTGTGATCCCTCTTCAGTCCCCATAGTCCTTTTTCTGGATGCAGATGACTCTTTTCCAATAGATATGATATATTGGAATCACATCTATTGGAAAAGAGCCAGGTCATCGGAAATGATCCTCATAGTTCCCAGTTCCTTGCACTACAAAAAGGGCTGCCAAAAACATTTTTGCACATGTTAGTACTTTCCCCTTTTTTATGATCTCTTTGGAATACAGACCCAGTAGAGACACTGCTAGATCAAAAGGTATGCACTGTTTAAAAACCCTTTGGGAATAGTTGAACATTATTTTTTTTAAAAAAAGACAACACCTTCACAAGGCCAAAAGTAATCAATCAATTAGTATTTAGTAAGCAATGAAACAGTCACTCTTCTCAAAGAGTTTCCATTCTCTCTCCTTCCTTTCTCACTTGCCTCATGGTCCCCCACTGGCTTGCAGGAAGCTCTGCAAAGTATCTTAGAATAGATTTCTCCCTTCCAGACCACATACTAGACAAGCTTCTCCTTTTCCCCTCCTTTGCATTTGCCCCTGATAAATTTCTTTCAGATTAATTTACTGCTACTAATGAGTGTTGTGCTATGTGCATTGAAGCATTCTAATGAATATATCTTAAAGATATCCTTGTTGTTTGCAATAACTTACATTTTCTCACTCACCTTTCCAAGTATTTGACCAAAAGGACTAATAATGAAAGCATGGTACAGAGAGGAGGTGGGTGACTAGCATGTGTATTTTGGGGAACAGGAAATGTAACTGATGGATTATTAGACTAATGGATGACTAAATGAGATAAGAGATCTGAGGGAGGGGACAAACAAGAAATATAAGAACAATACTTCTCATGATCCATTTCTACAGAAAACAACAGAAATAACAACTATGGTATGTTTAAGGTTTCTTCATAAATCCATGAGATTTAGATTTGGGAGGAATTGAGAAGTCTCCTAATCTGCCCACCCCCTCATTATACAGATAAGTAAACTGAAATTCAGAAAAATCATTGTAGAGTTATTAGGCATTATGACACCAATGGCATAGGAATATTTGAATATATTCCAAAGGTTATTTTTTTCAATGTGAGATCTACGATTAAAAGGTATCATACGAATCATAATGTCTAAGCACTCTATTTTTATATGAAGAAACAGATCCAGAAATGTAAAATTTCATGTTCAAGGTCACACAGAGAATAAATTCTAGAATCAAGGCTTGAACCCAGAACTATTCCCAGTAAATTAGACTGAATACCAAACTTTTTTTCTTAAATGGTTATAATTGATTATATTTATCAATTATAATTGATCTATTAGCAAGTAAGTTTCTAGAGGATCCACTTCTTAATTAACTTTTTTCCCTCTTCCATAGCACCTGGCATGATGCTTGATTCAGTGTAATCATTTAATAGTTGTGAGATCTTGTGTTACATATATTGTATTACGGACTTTTAAAAATTGGGAAACATTTGTGCCTTTTTTTTTTTCTTGAGAGACAACTGGAGTTAAGTGACTTGTCCAGGAAAGGGACTTGGAATTAAAAAGGGCCAAGTGACTGGAGCTGGATTTGAACTCAGGCACTCGACTCCAGGACCTGTATTCTATCCACTGCACTATCTACCTGCCCCACAGGGGATTTACTTTTTTAGGAATCCTCCCCTCTACTCCACATACACTAGTTTATGTTCCAACTAGTCTATAGCTATATGACTGACTAGAGAAGTTCTAAGGAATTATTTGAGATCCAGAAATATTAAATAATTTGCCCAAGGTTATATAGCTTAGTTAAGTGTCAGAGATGGAATTTGAAACCAGATTGTCCTGATTCTAAACCAACATTCTATTCCCTAGGCTGTAATACCGCTATTACAAATAATAATAATAACAACTGACATTTATATAGCACAATAAAATTTACAAAATACTTCACATACATTATTTCATCCAAGCCTCATAACAACTCTATGAAATAAGCACTCAAATATTCCAATCTGTTATCTCTTCAATGGGAATTAAATATCTCCAATGATGCAGATCTCTACTCCTCCCTGCCTTTTTACCCTGCTTGATTCTTGTTCAAGTTTTCCCATGAATTCAGGAGTTCCTTTTATCCAATATCCTGCTTAATTTCCATGGACATATCAAGGATGCCAGTGGAACCCATGGACTCTCCCCATTGGTTATCCTCACTTTCATCTTGAGACCAGTTGATCTCCTTTTTTGATTGTAGATTACTTTTGATGACATCATTTACTCCATTTCTCATTTGTAATTAATTCCTTGTTTGTAATGTGTTACAGCCTGCTCACACCCACCCTGTGCCTCATCATTACCCTTTGGATGATATTCATCATGAATTCTTTAGAGGCTGTAGTGTTCTATGACTCACAAGGCATACAACCCTGATAGAACATTAATATTAAAAAGAAGAGCCTTTGTTTCAGGGAGAAGTTTGGGGTACTTAAAATACCTTTGTAATTTCCTAAAGGAAATATCTCTTATTTTCTTCTGGTTTAATTCAGATCTGATTCATCATTTCTTTTTGGTATTTCTCCAAGATATAATAAGGTTGTATAACTAACCTCGTATCAAAGTTGGGCAATAGACAAGAAAATATTGGAAATAATGGAATATTATCACTTCCCTTTTTACAAATGAGAAAACTGAGGCAAAGCTAAATTAAATGGTTTTCCTGAGGTCACAGAGTCAATAAACATCAAATTCTAAGCTCAAACCTAAGTCTTCTAACTCTGAGTCCATTCCTTTTCAATTAAGATGCATTATTTTCAAAGTAGAAGGCTTTTAGCATGTAAAATTATTTCATAATCCTGTTTTTTGATTAAAAAGTGAAATTTTTATAGCACTGATAAAATGAAATAGCAATGGTATGGAGATGTCTATGATAGAAATACCATATAAAACACAAAGCTAATTAATTTTTGTCAAAAGCCCTAAAATAAAAATTAACATTTATGCAATTATGTATAAGAATGGCAAGAATGTTTTGTTTTTTAGTTATTTTCTAATCCTATCCAACTGTTTGTGATTCCTTAAGGGGAGGAAATTCTTGGCTAAGATTCCAGAGTATTGTGCTGTTTCCTTCTCCAGATCATTTTACAGATGAGAAAACTGAGGTAAACAGGATTAAGGTACTTGCCCAGGGTTACACAGCTAATAAATGTTTGAGATTGGATTTGAATTCAGGAAGAAGATTCTTCTTGACTGCACATGCAGGAACTCTATTCACTGTACCTGCTCCCTAATAGCTTACAATCTAGCAAAGATGAGACATACTCTCTCAAATAACTATAATGTACCATAGGACATAATCAAAATTCAATTACACAAGAATTTCTTAATTCTTTACTATGTACCAGGTGTTGTGCTGGGCTCTGGCAAGAAAAAGACAAAATGAAAAAAAGGGGAAGAGAGACAAACAGAGGTTAAGTAACTTGAAGGAGCTATTCAATACACTCCAGAGGTCCTCAAACTTTTTAAATAGGGGGCCAGTTCACTGTCCCTCAGACTGTTGGAGGGCCCGACTATAGTAAAAACAAAACCTTTGTTTTGTGGGCCTTTAAATAAAGAAACTTTATAGCCCTGGGTGAGAGGAATAATCGTGCTCAGCTGCCACATCTGGCCCGCGGGCCATAGTTTGAGGACCCCTGTAACTGGACTGACCACAGGGGCTAAAGTCAAGAAGACCTGACTTCAAATTCAGCCTTACACATTTATTAGATGTGTAACCCTGGAGCTTAAGCCTTAAGCCACTTAAGCTCTATCTGTCTCAATTTCCTCAACTATACACTGAAAATCATAACAGCATTTACCTTCCAGGGCTGTTGTGAGGATAGATAAGATAATATTTGTAAAACATACCTGACATATAAAAGACTTGTTGCTTTCACTATCCACTATCCACAGCTGCCTCTAGAAGGCAGATATCATTTCTACCCAAGAGCATCAAGGAAGATTTCATGTAGAAGGTAGCAAATGAGCTGCGCCTTGAAAGAAAGGGAAGATTTCAACATATTTGGAAAAATTAAAGAGATGTTCATTCAAAGCATGGGAATGATCAATGACAATACATTGAAGTAAGAGAAAAGATACCAGGTAATCCAATTTGACTAGAATTGAGTAAAATCATATATTAGAATTAGCTTAAAGGAAGTCTTGAATAACATATTAGAAAGATTATGTGTGTATATATATAAATATAAGTACCTCTATATTATATTTAGTTAGCTATGGGGACACACAGAAAAGATTTGGGCCAAGGAGTGATCATATTCTAGTTTTAGAAACATTACTTCTGAAGATTTAGAGAGAGATGATAGATGAGAAATGAATCATGTTTTCAGACTTAGCTGATGTTTTTACTTGTTTTGCTTGAATATATTCATTTGAAATTATAGGAAACAAATGATTCCATTTGTTTGTGGGAAGGAGTGCTGGTTAATAGAAATGTAAAAAGGAAGGGAAGAATAAAATGAAAGATTTCAAAGTACACCAAAGAAAACAAAACAAAAAGAACAGAACTTAAACAGTTTAGATAATGTCACTATGGTGTTAAATTTAAATTTAATATATAATTTTTTTAAATGTTCCAGTCTAGGAAAAGGAAAGACCTACATTCAAGTCCCATATGCTACACGTACTTGAAGTATGACTCTGGGAACTTTATTTCATCTTTTAGAGCTTCAGACAATCCTCTAAAATTATAAATTGCAACGAAAGTGTCCATTTGCATTAGTAGAGGCATTTTCCTTACCTACAAAATCCTTGTACCAATGAAATGATAGATTTAGTGTCTAACCCTTTCAACAAAAACAAACTATACAGGAGTCCATAGTTTCATATAGTTTTCTTCAGTTGTTGTTGTCTTTTGTATGTTGAAGTGTTCATGTTAGACAATGCTTGCTAAGTTTATATACACAGATTTTTTTTTAAAAAGACTACTTTGGCAGCTAGAACAAATTATGGAGAAGAAAGACGGGAGGCCATTATGATAGACCAGGAAAAATGTAATAAGGTCCTAAGCCAGAATGATAATTGGGAGAGAGGAGACAGATTCAAAAGATATTGAAGACGTACAATTGACAAGATTGCACATAATTGTACATGAGGATAAAGGAGAAGATAGAGTTCAAGATGACTCAAAGTTTTTATATTTTGAATAGCTAGAATAAGAGTGGTGCCATCAGAAGTAAGAGGAAGGAACAGACTTTAGAGGGAAAATAGTGAATCCATTTTGTAACACATTGGGCTTGAGGTACCTTACATCAAGTAAGATGTCCAAAGCATCTGGGAATATGTTGAAAGAAGACAAAAGCTCAAAAGAGAGTTTAGAGATACACATTCGACAAATTCAACAAGCATTTATGAAGTACCCAATATGTGTTAGATACTTTTAGATTAAACATAACATAATTTCTACTCTCAACTATCTTACGTCCAATAGAAGGACATGATACAGGCTCACAAATTCAAAGATTTATAGTTGTAAGGAACTTAGAGAGAATCTAGGCCAACTCCTCTACTTCCTAAATCAAGAAACTGAAACTTACAGAAGTTACATAATTTGCCTAAATTCTCAGTTAGTAATGGGCTAGATTTGAACCCAGATCTTTTAAATGGAAATTCAGCACTGTCCACTATATTAAGTATAATGCAAGATAGAATGTGAGAAAAATGAGGAAGAAATTCAGATAAAATATACCAGGAAAAATTAAGAAGAGATGGATTTGGAAGCCATTAGTTGAGATTACCATTGAAGATCCAGGCATGTTGAGATCACAATAGAAACCTTTTACAAATATTATAAACTTGATCAATGGCTTCCCCAGTAAATCTGGGAAGTGGGTATTATTCAGGATAAAGTAGGAGATAGAAGGTTGCCCTTGTAGTCAGGAAGTTTTCCACTCAAGACTGACTTCTGATGATTACTGACTTTGTGACCCTAAGCAAGTCATAACCTCTCAGTTCCCAGACTATTCTCTGAGACTAAGGAGCTAAAAAGGTTCTGATCCATGTTGCTGAAGGGAGTTCCTCACCAAGCACTCCTTCCTTTTTTTGGGGGGGGGGGGGGGCTTTTTAATAGATTTTTATTTTTTAAATACATGCAAAGAAAAATTTCAACATTCACCTTTGCAAAACCTTGTTCCAAATTTTTCTTCTTCCTTCCCCTTTGCCCCCCTCACCTTTGTCCAATATAGGTTAAACATGTGTAATCCTTATAAAAATATTTCCCTATTCATATTCCAAGGGCTCCTTTCATTGATAAAATTGAAGGTCTAGTTCCCTCTGAAATTACAAATATAAAAACAGATTCAGAAAGTTACAAGGTACAATTAGGTCCCTCCTTTTTTTCACCACACTCCTCCATTTTCCTCAAATCAATCATCCTTCAAGGAGACAATGAGCTCTAGTAACTCCTATCTCCCTCACCACCACCACCATCACTTTGCCAACCATCACTTCTCACACAGAGAAAGCACCATTTGAAGGCACTTCTCTGGAGGATGCCCATTCTTTAATCTGCCATTCTTTAAAAAAGTAAAGAAGACCACGTTCTTTGGTTTCATTATAACAGTGAATTCTTGGATGCAACTAGGAAAAATGAAGACCATTTGCTAAATGAAGACAATTGGAGATCTCAATCAATTAACAAGCATTGATTAACCCCCTACTATGTGCCAGGCACTATGCTGAGCATAAAGAGGTAGCACTGCAGAGTTGAAAGAGCTTGGGAATCAGAAGCCTTGCATTTGAATTCTTTTCCAAGTCATTAAATATGGACAAATTGTTTGATTTCTCTGGTCTAATCTTTTATTATTATGATTATTATTATTATTCTATAAAATTTAGGCACTGATTTGATGTACTCTAAAGTTCTTTCCCACTAAATCTAAAATTAGAGATCTCTGAGTCAAACCACACCTGAGTCTGAATCCCATTTAAAATATCCAAGCAAATGCTTATCTAAATTGCTGCTTATCTAATCTTTTGCTTGAAAAATCTCTGAGTATAAGAACTCACCTGCTACCTTGTACCCCAAGGCAGCTCAGTTCCTCTTAAAAACTATCAAACAATCCTTTCTGGTGAACCTACTATGAACAAGGCAATGAGGCAGGCAGCTTTCCTCATTATAAAGTCTCTGTTCCAAAGCTTTAACCAGCTGCTGACCTAGAGGCAATCAGTCACCAGGCACTTTCCTCCAGTAATCCTCCAGCCTTTCTCTCTGAATTTGTCCCTCATGACTCATAATCTCCAATACAAAAAACAAGGGAGATCTTGTCCTCTATGGCCACCCCTCCCATCTGTCATCACTCATATAACTCATCTCCAAATAAAACTCACCTTTCCCTGACTTTACCACTTCTGCCCATTTACTTTATAGGAAAATACATTTCAAGTAAGAGGTGTACCTTTTCATTCCTGGAATAGCCTATTATAAATTTATTTACAATCGTAACACTGCTAGTGAGGGACAATTATAAGAATGGAAAGACTAATGACTTTTTAAAAAATACTTTTGTAACCTCTATAAAGACATCAGCTCAAAGACAGTGAACTTTAATACAGAGTTAATATAAATAATGAATGGATGTGCTAATGGCTTTAAAAATCCAAACTTTTGAAGGCATCCCTTGAGTGTCTATTTTAAGATTTGCTTGTCGGTGCACTTCTTGCCAGAATCTTATTTGAAGTAAGTGATGATAACACCATGTTGCTGACCTCATGCCTTCCCTGCTAGAACTCATACAGCCAATCAGGAGCCTTCTTGGAACAAGCCAGAATTTCCTTATAAACTGCAGAGTGAGCTCATGTGAAGAAATGGCATGAGACGGCACTATACCTCAGTTAGATCAAGTCTCATTCACTTATTCATACAATAGAAAGATCTGAATTTGAGTCCTCCCTTTCCCCATGGTACCACTCATACTATGCTGTGTTTTAATTTCTGACTGTCCCTCAGCTATTCTCTTGGAGACTATATGGAGATGTACAGATCTGCCTTGGTAAGGAAAGTTTACTCCCTAGGATTTCTCTACACCCAATAAAATCACAGATCCGAAAGAAGAAGAAAAGAATACTGTACTAGAATGCTAGCTTTGGAGCCAGAAGGTATTTCGTTTCTTTCATGTCTAACTCTATATGACTCCATTCAGGATTTTTTTTTTTTTTTTTTTGAAAAAATACTGAAGTGGTTTGTCATTTCCTTCTCCAGCTCATTTTACAAATGAGGAAACTGAGGCAAACAGGGATAAGTGACTTGCCCAGCGTCATATATCTTAATAAGGATCTGAGGCCAGACTTGAACTCAGGAAAAGGAGTCTTCTTGACTCCAGCACTTTAGCAGATGCACCAGAGCCATTTAGTCCAAATGTAGGTTTTCTGACTCCAAATCCAGCGTATTCCCCATTGTACCACACTACCTCCCATATTCTGTATATAGTTTTGTTTGAGGCAACTATGAAACTACAGTCACAGTACCATTATATATATGAAAGGCAGCATGGCCTAACAGATGAAGTGCTAAACATCATAAACATATTAGTCTAAAGCCATACCTACCAAGAGTCAAAACTCAAATTTGATCCCAGATCCCAGTTGTAAGATCAAAAGTTCTTTCCACATAACACTGCCTTTCTGATAACTTTTGACAGAATTGGAGAGATAGGGAGGCATAGCATGTGGAGGGTGGAAATGTACCACACCTTCCAAGAATTATCTGCAAACCCCAACCCACCCCAAGCTATAGGCCTTCTCTGTCCTACTATGCCCTATCTAGACTTATTGATATCTCTTTGAGTTGTGAAGGTGGCTCCCACCTGTTTTGTACAATAAAAGAAAAGCTCTAAAAAAATCTTACTAAGCTGAAAAGACTGAGTATGTCACCTTCTTTAAATGTGTTGTCTGTTGTGAAAGAACATGTAGCAAAGCGAAAGGCAGCCCACTATCTTCCAGAAGGTAGAATTTTTTCATCACAGAAATTCATGAAAACATCTACGAAGACTTAAAGGAGTTGTCATCCCATGAGGGTAGTGAGTTTCCACAAGAATGAAATCAGGAATCCTTAAAGGACAGATTGAAATAATTATGTTTATTGTTATAGGCCCTAGGGAGATACACAGATAAAGAAGAATAGGGGTTCCTTTCCTCAAGAAGATTAGAATCTTGTGTGAAAACAGTGGATATTTACAATGTTTACAAGGGGATTTATATATGCTATCTCATTTGAACTCTACAATAAATAGTTCTATGAGGCAGATACTACAGGTATGATTAGTCCCATTATGCAGATAAGGAAAATGAGGTTCAGATGAGGTTCAGAGTGCTTGCTCATGGCAACATAATTATGTGTCAGAAGTAGAGATATGAACACAAGTTTCCCCAGACTCTAAGACTACTGGTCTTTTCTCTGTACCACACTTCATCTCAATAAGACAAGTATGCAGATAAACAGAATACAAATATAATAAGCATCTAGTACATTTGCAGCCCTCATTAGTTTATTCAGCTTATGAAATTGCACCCATGAAGGGATACTAGGAAATTTCTCCTGGGATGATTGTGCTGATGAAAGCACCTTGGAGAGAATGAAACATTCCTAAACCTTCTCTATCAGAATTTGGTAGGTGAACCATGTGATTGGGGAGAGACTTCTTTTATAGTCTGTATAGTCAGAAAGGCTGGTGTCTTCAAAGGAACTCATATCACCTCTGGCTTTTTCTCTTTTTTTTTCATTTACATCTGGGTGGGGGAATGGGTCAATGGCCATAAGATCCTGTGTCAAAAGGAAAAGCCTTAGAGATTTCCCCTTCTGAAACCATATTGTCCTTGAGAAATGGACTCTTTGCCCTTTTTGTTCATTTTTCCCCCATTCATAGGAGAGGAATGCCCAATCATAGGAGAACAAGCCACAGAAATCCAGGCTGGGTGTTGTAGCCAGCTCAGTATCAGTGGCCCAAGGAGTTTCAAGAACAAAAGTAAATGCCCCAAACCTGTGGAAGGAATCATCTAGCTGTCAAGCCACAACTGGACATGAATTTAATAGAATTATGTTACATAGCAATTGAGTTAAGCTTTGAAATAATTCACCCAGAAACTAAAATGGTCTAGAGAAGAGAATGCCCTCAAGGTATTGGGAAAAACTAGTGTATTTGTTCTTGCTGTATCTTTGAAGTAAATATTCCTTTGTAACAGCTACTTGATGTTAAGTGGTTAAATGGAAGTGGGGTGCCAGTGAGTATCTCCTAACAAATGAGAGAAACAAAAGCTAGTATAGGCTCAAATTGATGTCAGTGGGGAAAAGAAACTCATAAACAACTCAGAGTAGCCTAAAACTCTGAGAAGGACAGGTAGCTGACCTGGTCCTAAGAAAGTGAAGACAGAGTGCATAGTGCACAAATAAGAATATGAGAAATACATAAGAAGATATCAAAGGACTCTGTGGTCTGATGAGGGGGAAGGAGAAATCAAGAATAGCAAACATTTAAACAAAAGCATAGAGGTGGGTGAACATAGGATATGTTTGAGTAAAAGCAAATAGTACAGATAAATTAGACTGATATGAATTATATATAAAGGAGGAAAGTGATGTGTGATATAGCTAGATAGGTAGATTAAAGCCAGATTGTTGGGGGCTTTGACTGAATTGACTAGTTGTTTAATTTAATTAACCAGTCCCTTATAAAATATTACCTGTACCTCTGTCACAGAGTCCCTGAAGTCTGTACTTACCTGGCAAAAGAATAGCTTCATACTCAACCGCTATACAGAAGACATTTAATAAATATTTAATGATCAATAGATTAATTGAATGCTTTCGGTATGCTATGGTATTGTGAAAAGAGTACTACATATGGAATCAGAACATCCAGAAAATTCCAGATCTTGCTTCTGCTATTTCCTCCTAGTGGAACCTTAGGCAAGACTGCTAGTTTTCCTCAACTTGTTTCATTATCTGCAAAAGTAATGGGTTGAATGAGGTGACCTCTGAGTTAAGTCCCTTCTGGGTTCAGATTTATGATCTAACAATCTATGACCTTTCTTTGTCTTAGTGTCATTATCTGTAAAAGAAAAGAATTGCACTAGATAATTATTAAGGTCCCTTCTAACTCCAAAATCTCTTGGAGAGTGAAGGGTAAGACATTGTGCTGCTATTTTTCTGAAACTGATTTTGTCATCTCTAAACTGTACTGAAAATTTTCGTATTAACCACACAACTTTAAGAGATGAGCAGGTTGCGACAGCACAAAATGTACAGTTGGGCCTTTAGTGTCTTTTGTAAATTTGGGAATTATCTGAACATTAAGTTGAATTGATATTGTGGTAATGGAAGAACTTATCTATATTTAATCTTTGGTATGGTGTGTCCACTGAATATCAATAGATACCAAATAATAAAGCAGAAGAACAAAAGAGAAAAATGACAAATGTTGGAGGGGCTGTGGGAAAACAGGCATTAGTGCATTAGTGGTGGTAAAACTGTGTAGTAGTCCAATCATTCTGGAAATCAATTTGGAACAATGAATAGGAAGTAACCATACTCTCTATACCCTTTGGCCCAGTTACATATACCCTTGCTAAGCTTTTCACCTTAAGAAGCCAAAGAAAGAACAAAAGGATATATATCTTTAAAAATAATTATATCTTCTCTTTTTTGTTAGCCCCTACTTAGAAACTAAAGAGGTATCCTTCTCTTGAGGAATGTCTCAGCAATTTATGGTATGTTAATGTGATAAAATTTTGTTGTGTCATAAGAAATTATAAAAAATCTCAGGGGAAACTGGGAGGAGCTCTTCAAATTGATACAGTGAAGTGAGTAAAAGTAGAACAATCGATAAAATGATAGAAGAATAAATTTGTGAGAGTTATAGAACTCTGATAAACACAATGATAAATCAGGAATCTAAAAAAGGCGGGGGGGGGGGGGGAATGTTCCATTTACCTTCTGACAGAGAAGTGACATATTTAAAATATAGAAATAGATGTATATTTCTGCACATGGATAATATGGAAATTTGTTTTGCTGGATTATACAGCTACAAATTAAGGGGACTTTCCATTTTTTAAAAGTTTACTCAATGGAATGGGAAAATGGATAGATTAACTTTTATAATGTGTGTTAATTGAAAAATACAAATTCTAAACTATCTTAAAATTGAAAATTAAATGAGAATGGTATATGCTGACCCAGTGTCTTGAAGGATGTTTCACGTTGTATCTCACAAGGACTTTCTAGTTTGTCCTGTTCAAGAATGACATTATTCTACTTCAACAACAATACTATATGATGATCAATTCTGATGCACATGGCCATCTCCAGCAATGAGATGAACCAAATCAGTTCCAACAGAGCAGTAATGAATTGAACCAGCTACACCCAGCAAAAGAACTCTGGGAGATGACTATGAACCATTACATAGAATTCCCAATCCCTATATTTTTGTCTGCCTGCATTTTTGATTTCCTTCACAAGCTAATAGTACACTATTTCAAAGTCCGATTCTTTTTGTACAGTAAAATAACTGTTAGGACATGTATACTTATATTGTATTTAATTTATACTTTAACATTTAACATATACTGCCATGGGGGGAGGGGGGAGAGGGAAGGAGGGGGAAAATTGGAACAAAAAGTTTGGCAATTGTCAATGCTGTAAAATTACCCATGCATATAAACTTGTAAATAAAAAGCTATAAAAAAAAAATTTTAAATAATGATATTATTCTGATTTCATCAAGTCCTAGATGAGATCTATGATCATTTCACAGAGATCAGTCAAATCATCCAAGAAGGAAAAACAATATTGAAGGAAGACATATTGTATGCAATATAAAGTGGGAAGACAGCCCTCTGAGTGTCTTATTATTACATACCCTGGGCAGCCACTATAGATATGAAAATAAATATTAGGATTGAGATTTCAGTAGCAGGAGAGTGGGATGAATTGATTTGGGAAACTGATCAGTTTTTTAAATAATACAAAACTAATCCAAACCCAGCTTTTTAGCCACAGATTTCTCAGAGTGCATATAGCTATATAGGTATGAATCATGGATTAACTCAGAGAAATAAAAATCATGAATGATACAAAGGACAATGGAAAGAAGCATGGTGGACATGAATAGAAATGATAGTCTGTGTTCAAGAAGGGATGCAAAAGACTTCATAAAAGGCCCGTGCAACCGGCAGAAGTGGGGAACAAGTGCCTTCAATGATTTTCTATTGTTTCTAAAGCAAAAGAAATAAACAAAAACAAAAGAAATAAACCAAGTTTCTCAACCTGGCATTTAAGATCTTTTTTGGTGTGGATTCAATTGATATATTGAGCTCTATTTTGTTATTTTTCTCCACATACCTTAGGATTTTGCCAAATTAGATTTGATATGGAATCTCCTACCTCACAGTTCTTTACACACACTGTGTTCCACAAAAGTTTCTGGGAACCAATTTATATACTCTCAATCCAGAAGTCTACTTACTCATCCCTGCCCTGATCATCACTCTTTGGTGTTCTCTCCATCCTTAAATTACCTTTAGTTAGTTATGTAAAAAATGGAATATATCCTTCCCCTCTCCCAGTAGAATGTAAGTTCCTTGAGAACAGGAATTTTGTTTTTTGTCTTCATATCGTTAGCATCTGAATCAAACATTTATTAACTATTAACCTAAGTAAGTCACTTCATTTCTTGGAGCTTCAGTTTGTAAACTGCAGATTATTTTGTTGTTGTTCAATCCTGTCCAACACTTTAAGACCCATATGGAATTTTCTTGGCAAACATAGTATAATGATTTGCCATTTCCTTCTCTAGCTCTTTTTACATGATGGAACTGAGTAAAAAGGGTAAAGTGATTTGCCCTGAGTCATACAGCTAGTAAGTGTCTGAGGCCATATGTGAACTCAGAAATATGAACCTTCTTGACTCTAGGCCCAGCTCTCTATCAACTATGCAAATTGATTGCAGATAATAATAGCTGCATCAAATTGTAGATGATAATAGCACCTATCTGATTGGGCTAATGTGAGAATCAAAAGGAAAATATTTTTGTAAAATGATACATAAGCATATTAGTAGTTAATGTGATACAATGAATAACTTATTAGACTTGGAATTAGAAGGGAAAATACCTAGGCTCAAATTCTATCTCTGATATTAGTTATGTGACCCTCAATGAGCCTCAGTTTCCTCATCTGTAAGACTGGTATAATAATACCTATAGCTTCTTCTCAAGGTTGTTGTATGGCCTCAGTGAAATGATACAGAATGCAACGTAAATGTTAGTTTTTCTTATTATTAATTAAGTCTTCAGTCTTACTACTAGTGTCAGAATTAAACAAATCATAAAATTGGAGAACCACCAAAGTGTTCTTGGCATATGAAGAACTAAGTCTCAGGGGGCAGAGTTTTCATTTTATTTCTGTACTCTTAGTGGCTAATATAATGTTTTCCATGTACTAGGCACTAAATAAAACACCAACCAAATTAATTAATTAGCTAATTAATTAATGTGGCTGACACCTTCAAATGTATTCTGGGTGCCAATCAAAGTCACCTTGTCTTGCATATAGGCTGTTTTTGGATGGCATCATCAAGATAACATTACTCAAGTATAGATTAAGGTTCCCTGGGGATGCAGGTGGGAGGGAACCTCCAGGAAGCAACCACAGACCTTGAGAATTCAATACTTCTTTTTTAAGATCCCATATCTACTACTAATAATAACTCAAGATTTTATAGTGCTTCTCAGATTAAAGAGCATTTTGCACTTATTAACACCTCACAATCATAATTCAGGTTAGGTAGGTAAAAATTATTATCCTCACTTGATGAATAAGCAAACTAAAAACTCAAATAGGGCTGAGTGACTGACTCAACATTACCCACAAAGCCGCTGCAGAACCAAGAATCAAATTCATGTCTTTTGCTAACAAGTTTAATATCCTTCTGATGGAAAATATTTTATGTCAGGGTAGTATTTTGATAAATTTATTTACTCAGCATATACTTTCAAAATCCCCAAGGGAATATTCAGCTGTCCTACATAAGAAGAATACCTTCTTCAAAGCATCAATACAATCTGATTTTTCTTTTGAACAGAACTGAGTCATTTCTAAGATGCACCATAGAATTGGGTTTCTGTTTTATCCTTTGAAGGTAACACTGAATGATGTTAACATTTCATATTTACTGAATTTTTTCACAATATTATGTTCCAAAAGAGGTAATCTGCCTTCCTGAAGAAAACCTTCTCTTTATGATGATTTCATCTTGAAGACTCTCTAAACCTTAGTTTCCTCATCCTTAAAATGGGGATAATAATAGCACCTACTTCAGAAGCCTTTTGTGAGGATCAGATTAGAATATACACACATATATATCATTTTGCAAATCTTCTAAGTGCTGTATAAATGTTAGTTATTATTATGATTTAATGGTTAAATAAACAAATCATTTAGAAAGTTTAAATGAGCTCTATGGAACAACTCAGTGAGTCTAATCCCCTCAATAAACCTACATCCTAATAAGACATTTCTATTTTATTTGATTTAATTGCCTCCCTGTAAGTTTAAACGTAATGTGTTTCTGAATGCAGTTATTAAAGTATTACTCAATAAACAACATCATAGTACTAAACTTCTGGACACCAAATTAGGATCACAAAATTTTAGTGTTGAGAAAGTACTCAGAGATCATTTAGTTCAACTCTCTTATTTCATAAGTGAAGGAGCCCAAAATAGAAATTCCCCATTCAATTTGAAACTACTCTCATCCTTTCTTGTCTACCTTATTATAGCAGCCTTCTGAGTAATCTTCCTGCCTCAACCTTCCGCTTTCTCTAATCCATCCTCCATTCAGCTCCCATAATCACCTTTCTGATACATAGAATCTGACCATGTCACTGCTGGTGAAGAAGATTGTGTCATTCCCTATTGCCTGTAGGGTAAAATTCAAATATGTTAGTTTAGAATTTAGTCTTTCATAGTGTGCCTCTGACCTACCTTTTCATATTAATATATTTTTCCCCTTCCTGCATTTTATGCTTCAGTTAAATTGTACTACTCAGTGTCCCTTGAACCTGGCATTCTATCTCTGGCCTGCATGCAATACACACCATGTCTGTCATTTTTTATTTTTATATAAGTTTTTTAGTCTCCTTAATTTTCTTGAAGTGTCACCTCCTACAAGAAGGCTTTTCTGACCCATGCCCACTTCCCATTCACCTAGTACCCTTTGCCTCCTTAAATTATCATGAAATTTGTATGTTTAAGTGTTTAATTCCCCCAGAAAAATATAAACTCCCTCAAAATTATTTTATAATTTTTATGAACTCCCAGTGCCTAGGATAGTGGCATAATACATACTAACTACTTAAAAATGTCTTTAATATTTATTATTATACATGCCTTCTTCTCTGTCAAGTTAGATAATAGCTAATATTTATATAATATTTTAGAAATACACAACTCTGTCAGGTAGATGTGATTATTATTTTCATTTTTATAGTTGAAGAAACTGATACATATGGGCTGACTTTCCCAGGGTCATATGTAACCCTATGAGGCTAGATTTGAACTTTTGTCTTAGACCATATTTGAACTCATCTTCCTAACTTCAGGTCCTGCACCCTTGTTTTGATTTGGTATAAATGGTATCTATGCTCAAATGCTGAGGCAGGGAAGGAGGTAGAGAAATAATAAGTTAAAACCCGTTCAATTTGAAAGGGTAAGAAGTAAGTCAGAATAAAGAACTAACTGTTGCTGTTTTCATAACAAATGTCTTGTTTGAAGTCACAATTCTGAAGTTAAGTAGTAGACCTTTCAGAAACCCATTTAAAAGCATTTATACAAATAGCCCTGATAGTTGTCCAGCCAGAAAACAAAGGTTTGGTTTCATACTTCCCCCTGTTATGGAGTAACCTGCCTCATAACTAATCTCTTAAATATCCTACCTGGTACATTTGTCTAAAGAAACTTAAATGGAGCTTAAATTTCTGATTTTGATCCAGATTAGAATCTCTCTGACCCTCGGTCTTCTGCTCAGTAAAAAAAGAAGCTCTTGAGCTTGGTGATCACTATGGTTCCTTCAAATTTGTTCTTTTGATTCTATATTTTAAGTATATATTTGTTTCTGTTACTATACCCCTCTCTCTCTCTCTCTCTCTCTCTCTCTCTCTGTGTCTCTCTCTCTCTCTCTCTCTTTCTCTGTCTCTCTCTTTCTCTCTCTCTCTCTCACACACACACACACACATACAACACCCCCATAAATTATAAGATGAATAAATATGTTAATAAAATTCTTCTGAAGAAGCTTTCATGAGGAGAATTCAGAGTGCTTTATAAACATTAACTCATTAATTCTCATATGACACTAAGAGATAAGTAGGTGGCAAGTCTTATTATCCCATTATCCACTAAAGAAATGGAGTCAGATTAAATGATTTGCCTACAGTCACAAATGAGGCAGGAGACTTCTTAAAAGCAGAATCTACTCTTTTTCTGATTGATGTCTAAACCACTCAGCTATTCATTTTCTGATAACAATCTAGAAGAATTCTTAGTTACTTAAGTTTCAAACCAACTTTTTAAAATTTCATAAATAAAAAACCATTTTCATAACATAGTACAATAAAAAAGACAATTGTAAATGAAATTTAAATCTGCTATGCACAACTTGCTATTCCTTTCAAATATACAATAAAATTTTCATGCAATTTTTTCTTCCCTCTCTAGTTACCATTTGACATAAATAGATGTGCATTGCATGCACACACATGTAAAATTATTCTATAGCTATTTCCATTTATCAGTTCTTATCAATGCAAATGACATCTCAATTTTTTTAAATTTTCAACATTAATTTTTATAATGGATAACTGGAGATCTAAGGATCATTCTTTGTAGTATTTCAGATTATATACTCAAATATACTAATATGAATACTAATACTCAATAAATGGGATGTTCCCTCCAACATTACAGATTGCCACCCATCCACATTGCCCAGCTCATATGAATTTTTCCATTATTTGTCAAGTATCATAAATGGGCCCAATGAGTTGGGCCTTCTTCACTTTCTCTTGACAGTATAGCAATAAGTCCATTAGAAAAGTAAAGAGGCTTGCTCACTGACTCCAGAACCAGAGAATTCGAAAATGGGTCCTGGATTGACTCTCTGCTAGTTGAGTGACATTGAGATAGACATTCACCTCTTCTGAGTATCTCAGTTTCCTCCTCAGCAAAAGATCTCTAAAATCTATTTCAGTTCTAAATCCAATGAAAATTATATTCAACTCATAACTTGTGTAATCACACAAAACTCAGATCATGTCAAGTTTCATGAAATCCCTGATTTCAAAGGGCCATTTGTCTAGCACAGAGGAAACTTAGTTAGCCCAGTACTTTTGGTGTTTTTTCCCAGGTGAGATGTTGCATAATACTCTCAGTGCCAAATAGGCCTTTTCACCTTCAGCTGGTGAAAAGTGAGCAGGCTCATCTGAAGTGCCAGGGGCAAATGACCAGACAGGCTCCAAAAATGGCCTAAGCGAAGGAGGTGTGCTCCCAACTCCTATGTAAACTGATCATCTCAGGTTACTTTGGTATTCATCTATAGAATTTTTCAATTATGTATGACTAATTTTGCACAAAGTCATTATTTAAAGCAATTAGTCTAAGTATGAGAGACAACACCTTCTACCTTCCTGAAAAGGTGGGTGGAGAGATATGTCATAATCAGCCATGCTCCAGCTTGAGCTCTTCAGCGGTCACAGGAGTTCAAAAGAGAGAAAATAATGAACAGGTAAGTCATCACATGTAAAAATTCCTCCTCTCTATTATCAAAATACAAATTAATTACAGATAAGATCAAACGAGTTTGCTTTAATGTATGGTTTTCCCAGAGAGGGTAATGAAAGCAGATTGTCCAGTATGTGGGAGGGGAGGTTGAGAGATGGATGGAAGGTTCTGTTATTAATGTTGGCTTCATTTCTCTGGAGAAGAGAGCAAGCTTGTGAGAGCAACAGAGCACTCTGGAGGCAAATAAATGGTCTTTATGGCACAAAGTGTAAACCCCCTCTCCCATGATCTCATTGTCATGAGACTACTCTTCCAGTGATAATAAACCATTTTGCTCCATACAATTACCATCTCCCAGTTCCCGCAATCATCAGGTAAGACGGTTGGCAGCCTTTGCCCCCACAGTGAATCCTGGTGAGTCTGTTGGCCCAGAGTAGTGGCAACCTAACAAGTCTCCTATTCTTGATCTTTGAAGCAATGACCAGAACTGAAGTCAGCCTGTGACTCATTCTCCCCTAGAAAAAAATGGCTTTTTTCTTTCACAACCATCCCCCCACAACCGTCCTTCCAGTTGTATGTAATGCTAATATTCACATGACAGCAACATTTTCAAAATAATAGTCCTATATACTTAAGGTTAATCAGAGCGGGCGCCATCCAACTCACCAAGGTAGCAATTTCCCTTCATTAAAGCCAAATCACGAAAGAGAACTTTGGGATTCCTTAGGGCTAATTACAAGGTGTTAATAATAACAATATAATAGCAGCAATTTTCCAGCTTTGCTCAAACCTATAATCTGCTTGAGTGCCTTATAGGATTGTCTGTGAGTTTATATAAAGCCAAGTGTTAGTCCAAAAATGTTTTTAGTAATTTCATTTTTACATCATGTCTCTCTTCAGTGTTTATGATGGTGTGGTAATTGTTGGTGAAAAGGATTTTCTTGGGGGAATGAGCAAGTAACAGCTTGCCACCTTACAGGACCCTTCTGTTTTATCTGAAGTGCATACTGGGAATGGGTGATATAACTATGGGAATGAACTAGGTGACCTAAGCCTGTTCTAAAACTCAGATGAAGTAGGGTGTCTTGATATTTACCTGAACTACCGTCTTTCCCTAGCCCATACTCACAAAGTAGCTGCTAATGAGAGATAGCATGAAAGAATGAAAAGAGCATTGTTTTTGGAGTTGGATTCCTGGATACAATTCTGGTATTACTACAGAGCTATATGACAGTGAGACACTCATTTAGTTTGTTTTGTTTTGTTTTTTTTTTAATTCTCATGGAATCCTAGATCTTTGGACTCATCCTTATCAGTCATCTATTGAGTTCAACCTCCTCATTATGCAAAAGAGGAAATTTAAGGCCAAAAGAAGTTAGTGGATCAGACCAAGGTCGCACAGCTAGTAAAGTAAGGGAGTTTAGATCTGGTGTTCTTTCCACTACTCTAAGGCCTATCAGGGATTGAGCTAATTGACCTCTAAGATTCCTTCCAGATCTAGTCTTTTTTTTTTTTTTTTAATTTTAAGACTCCTCCAAGTATATTTAGGAAAAATGTGAGATAAAAGAAGTTTGAATTAATGTACAAATTGTACAAACTTGGAGTCAGGAAAGCCTGAATCTAAATCCCACCTCAGACACTTAATAGCTGAGTGTACCTGGGCAAGTCACTTAATCTCTCATCCTTATTTTCCTCATCTATAAAATGAAGATAATAATAGCATCTACTTTTCAGAGTTGTTTCAGGGAACCAAAAATATGTAAAAACATTTTACAAATGAGCAATTTAAATTTTAGTTATCATAATCATCAATCATCATCATTATCATCATTACTATTATTATATGGAAGCGTGGAGGAAGACTCAAATAGACTCTGAGATTTACACTTAGTAATTTCCAATTGCAGTCATTCCATCAATTAATCAACAAGCATTTGTTGAACCCTTACAGTATACAATGAAATGGGTGAAGAACAAGGTCATACTTGATGACAAAAAGTAAGCAGTCCTGGACTTTTAAAAGCACAGTTGATAATAGAATAGGTTAGGTTGACAGGACAAAATAGTCAATAACTATAGCAATCTTGTGCAGTAAGATAATTGAATAAATATGTATGCATACATTGAATTTTAACATATATTTCTACCATGTTTAACATATATTGTATTACTTGCCATTTAGGGAAGGGAGTGGGGGAAGGGGAGGGAAAACTGGAACACATGGTTTTGCAAGGGTTAATGTTGAAAAATTATCCATGTATATGCTTTGAAAATAAAAAGGTTTAATTAAAAAAAAATACTGATCTGGCAATAAGAGTATCATGCACTAAATGCACCAGTCATGCATGTGAAAACTATATATAATTACACACCCAGACTGGTTGATTTCAACTATTGCCCAGTGACTGGCTACACGTGGATTTCTCAATCACTATGGCTGTTTCTTATTGCTTTCTCTGTCTCTAGTCTCTCTTCTCTATAATCCATCATTTATATAACTACCAAATTGAAATTCATAAAACACAGGTCTGACCAAAAGATTTTATAAACTTTTTACTGACTTGAGAAGAAAATATAAAGTTCTTTGTCTGATATGTAAAGCCTTTAATAATTGGCTTCCAATATGCTTAAAAGGATTGTACATGTATAACCTTTATCAGATTGCTTGTTATCTTGGAGAGGGAAGAGGTGAAGGGGGAAGACAGAAAAAACTTGGAACACAAAATCTTACAGAAATTAATGTTGAAAAGTGTCATTACCTGTATTTGGAAAGATTGAATACCAATGAGAGATAAATAAATGAAAAACAATTGGCTTTCAACCTAAATATTTCTTTCTTTCATATACCCAGTGTCTCAATCAAACTGGCCTAATTGCCATTCTTTCTACACAATATTCCCTTTCCCATCTCTGTTTTTACAAGGATGCTTTTCAGTGCCTAGAATATTCTTCCTCCTCCTTTCTGCTTTTATGAGTCCTTGCTTCTTTCAAACATCATATTTTAAGCAAGATGGATAATTTTGACTACATTAAAACGGTTTTGCCCAAAGAAGGCCAATGCAATCAAGGTTAGAATGAAAGTAGAAAGTTGGGAGACAATTTCATTTCTAAAATATATAAGAACTGAATTAAATTTATAAGAATCTAAGACATTTCCCAATGAAAAAAAATGCTCTAAATCACTACTGATTTGGAAAAAAAAAAAAAAAAGCAAATTAAAACAACTCTGAGGTTCCCTTTTAAGGGACAGGTCAATTCTCTGAGATCCTCCACAGCTGTGGATCATAACATCCGAAGGAGTTGCAAGGCAGCCTTTGCTGACACAGGTATTGCAGACTGGGAATGAGATAAATTGGAGGCAGAGGGAAGAGGAGAGAACAGCAATGGCCTCTCAGTCTCCTTGTATCATCCTCTCACAAGAGGAGATCCATTCTGCAGGTCTGGGTTGGATCTCCAGCATTCTGTTCTGACTATAATTCTCTTCTCCATTTGAAAGTTTGCCTCCATGAGATCAATACCTGCTACAACCATCCAGAAGTGATAGTGCAGCTTGTATTCCTCAGTATGCGGACCATACTGTGGGGGGAAAATAACAGCAAAAAACAAAAAATGGGGAATTGTTAAGGGACAGGTCAATTCTCTGAGAGCTTCCACAGCTATGGGTCATAGCATCTGAAGGAGTTGCAGGACAGTCTTTGCTGACACAGGTGTTGCAGACTGGAAATGAAATAAATTGGAGGCAGAGGAAAGAGGAGAGAGGTCAGACAATGCAACTACCTCTCAGTAGAGAGGTCAGAGAACAGAAACTGCCTCAGTCTCCTTGCATTATCCTCTCACAAGAGGAGATCATTCTGCAGGTCTGGCCACTGTCAGATGGTTTCTGTGTATTCCATCAGATCCCATATATTCCATCAGCTCCCATGTATTCCAACATTCCCTCACATCTATCAGAATGGCTAATATGACAGAAAAGGAAAATAATATATGTTGAAGAAGATGTAAGAAATTGGAATACTAACACATTGTTGGTAGAGTGGGAACTGATTTAACTATTCTGGAGAACAATTTGGAACTATACCCAAAGGGCTACAAATATGCAAAACCTTTGATCCAGCAATACCATCACAAGTTCTGTAACCCAAAAAGATCGTTAAAAAAGGGAAAGAACCCACATGTAAAAAAAAATTTATAGTGACCTTTTTGTGGTGGCAGAGAATTGGAAATTGAGGGGATGTCCATCAACTGGGAATAGCTGAACAAGTTGTGCTATATGAATGTAATAAAATACCATTGTTCTATAAGAAATGATAAGCAAGCAGATTTCAGAAAAACTTGGAAAAACTTACATGACCTGATGCTGAGAGAAATGAGCAGAACTAAGATAATATTATACAAGTAACAATACTGTATGATTATGAATTATGATAGACATAGCTTTTCTCATCAATGCAATAATATAGGGTAATTCCAAGGAACTCATAATGGAAAATGTTGACCACTTCAGAGAAAGAACTATGGAGTCTGAATAGAGATCAAAGTATACTATTAGTATACACCTTTGTGTGTGTATGTTTTTCTTTCTCATAGATTTCCTTTTTGTTCTGACTCTTCTTTCACAACATGACCAATATGGAAATATGTTTAACATGATTGTACATGTATAACATATCAAATAGCTTTATATATTGGGGAGGAAGAACAAAAGAGAGAAAGGGAAAAAAATTGGTGCTCAAAATCTTACAAGGATGAATGTTGGAAACTATCTTTATATGTAATTGGGGGAAAAAATAAGTACTATTAAGTGTAAAAAAAAATAGGAGGAACAACAAGAACGAAATTTAACAAAGAAACTCATGTGAAACTGAAACATTGTCACTAAAAATAAAGTCACATTCTAAAAAAAAAAAAATTCCTAATTAAGTTGTCAGCATTGCTCTTGCCTACAACTCAAAATCAATCAGCAAGCATTTATTAAGACACAAATGAAATAGTTACTCTGAGGAAATTTGCATTCTTTTACATATAGAAATAGATACAGATATTAGTGTATACACAATATAGTTATGAATCTGTAACATACTTATACACATGTGTATACAAACGTGTATATATGCATGCGCTTTACATATACATTTATGCATACACATCAAGTAAATATATAAATACAAAATAATTTTGTGAAGAAGGAACCAATATCTAGGGGGATCAAGAAAGTCTTCCTGTAGGAAGTAGCATGTCAACTGAGTTCTACAATTCACTACAAATTACTTTTTATCTATTAAGCATACTTTTGTGTCCATTTATCCAGGCATACACCATTTTTCTTCCAATTAACTAAAAGAGACTATTTTTATCATTGTATTTTCCATGCCTACCACAATTTCCCAATGTCTATTAAGTACTTAAGAAATTTTTGTTAAATTAACTTTTTGTCTATTTGTCATCTATTCCTTTCTTTGGGGAAGAGGGGAGATAAAGAGATGGAGATAAACAGACAGAGACAGAGAACGAGAGAGAATTTATCTTACTATACTTCATAGTTCTATGTTCCAGTCAAATTGGATTACTGTCTATTGTTTAATATAGTATGACCATCTCCCACCTGTGTGCATTTGTGCAGGCCATCCTTTTCACCTCTTATTTCATTTCTATCCCTTAAAACTCTTTTTTTCTTTCAAACCCCAGAACAAATTCTACATTATTCATGAAACTTTCCCTGATGCATATCCTACTCTACCCACACCATCACCTCAGTGGAAAAGTTCTCTGACAAAATAAGTTGATAACAATATCTTACACCATATATATACCAACCCAAATGCATATGTGACTTAGACGTAAAGAATGACATCTTAGGCCAAGAGAATATAATAAAGATGACAATACTCCCTAAATTAATCTATTTAGTGCCATACCAATCAGACTTCCAAGAAACTATTTTAATGACCTAGAAAAAATAACAACAAAATTCATATGGAAAAACAAAAGGTCAAGAATTTCAAGGGAATTAATGAAAAAAATTGAAATGAAGGTGGCCTAGCTGTACCAGATCTAAAACTATATTATAAAGCAGCAGTTACCAAAACCATTTGGTATTGGCTAAGAAATAGAGGAGTTGATCAGTGGAATAAATTAGGTTCACAAGACAAAATAGTCAATAACTATAGCAATCTAGTGTTTGACAAACCCAAAGATCCCAACTTTTGAAATAAGAATTCATTATTTGACAAAAACTGCTGGGAAAACTGGAAATTAGTATGTCAGAAATTAGCCATGGACCCACACTTAACACCATATACCTAGATAAGATCAAAATGGGTCCATGATTTAGGCATAAAGAATGAGATCATAAATAAATTAGAGGAACATAGGATAGTTTACCTCTCAGACTTGTGAAGTAGGAATGAATGTGTGACCAAAAAAGAACTAGAGATCATTATTGATCACAAAATAGAAAATTTTGATTACATCAAATTAAAAAGTCTTTGTACAAACAAAACTAATGCAAACAAAATTAGAAGGGAAGCAACAAACTGGGAAAACATTTTTACAGTTAAACATTCTGATAAAGGCCTCTAGAGAATTGACTCTAATTTATAAGATATCAAGCCATTCTCCAACTGATAAATGGTCAAAGGATATGAACAGACAATTTTCAGATAATGAAATTGAAACTATTTCCACTCATATGAAAGAGTGTTCCAAATCACTATTAATTAGAGAAATGCAAATAAGGACAACTCTGAGATACCACTACACACCTGTCAGATTGGCTAAGATGACAGGAAAAAATAATGATGAATGTTGGAGGGGATGCGGGAAACCTGGACACTGATGCATTGTTGGTAGAGTTGTGAATGAATCCAACCATTCTGGAGAGCAATCTGGAATTATGCCCAAAAAGTTATCAAACTGTGCATATCCTTTGATCCAACAGTGCTACTACTGGGCTTATACCCCAAAGAGATACTAAATAAGGGAAAGGGACCAATCTATATGTGCCAAAATGTTTGTGGTAGCCCTTTTTGTGGTGGTTAGAAACTGGAAAATGAGTGGATGCCCTTCAATTGGAGAATAGTTGGGTAAATTATGGCATATGAATGTTATAGAATAATATTGTTCTGTAAGAAATGACCAGCAGGAAGACTTGGAAAGACTTACATGAACTGATGCTAAGTGAAATGAGCAGAACCAGGAGATTATTATACACTTCAACAACAATACTGTATGAGGATGTATTCTGATGGAAGTGAATATCTTCGACAAAGAGAGGATCTAACTCAGTTCCAGTTGATCAATGATGGAAAGAAACAGCTACACCCAGAGAAGGAACACTGGGAAATGAGTGTAAACTGTTTGCATTTTTGTTTTTCTTCCCCGGGCTGTTTTTACCTTCTAAATCCAATTCTCCCTATGCAACAAGAGAGAACTGTTCAGTTTTGCACACATATATTGTATCTAGGATATACTATAACATATTTAACACGTATAGGACTGCTTGCCATCTAGGGGAGGGGGTAGAGAGAGGGAAGGGAAAAGTCGGAACAGAAGTGAGTGCAAGGGATAACATTGTAAAAAAAAATTACCCAGGCATATGTTCTGTCAATAAAAAGTTATAATAATAATAATATATATATATATATATATATATATATATATATCTCCAGCACTTGGCAGAGGAGTACCTGGCAGGTAGTAGCTGCTTAATAAATTGTACTTCATTTACTGAATGTAACAACAAAATTTAAAAAGTGGAATATGGTGAAGTTTTTATTTAAATAATTGTTTTTTTTTCAGGTAAATTCTCTACAATTAGAGTTCAATAAATGGTGGAATCTTATAAAAAAAAAAAAAAAAGAATACACCTTATGGACTTGGCTCTTTTCAATAATGAGGGGACTCAGGTCAAATCCAATAGATTTGTGATGGAGAGAACCATCTGCATCCAGAAAGAGAACTAAGGAAACTGAGTGTGGATTGCAACATTGTATTTTTCACCTTTTTTGTTGTTGTTTGCTCGCTTATTTTTTTTTCTTTCTCATTTTTTCCCCTTTTGATCTGATTTGTCTTGTGCAGCATATTAAATGTGGAAATATATTTAGGAGAACTGCACATATTTTACCTATGTTGGATTACGTAGTCTAGGGAAGAAGGGTAAGAGGAAGGAAGGGGGAAAATTTGGAACACGAGGTTTTGCAAAGATGAATGTTGAAAATTATCTTTATATTTATTTTGAAAATAAAAAGCTATTACTAAAAAGTGAATGATGTCTTTAAATGATTTCAAGGAAGATATTTTTTTTTCAGATCTTTGGTTAGTGGGAAAGTTTATGATTAAACAAGAGATAGAAAGTATTACAGAAGATAAAGTAGAAAAATTTAATTACCTAAAATTTAAACATTTTTGCACAAATAAAGCCAATGAAATTAAAATTAAAGAGAAAATGGAAGAAATCTTTGCAACAAATTTCTCTAACAGAAGTCTCATTTCCATAATATCTGAGAAATTGATTTAAATTTATAAAAACAAAACCATTTCCCTAATTCATAAATAATCAAAGGATAAAAAAGCAATTTTTGAGAAAGAAATTCAAGTTAACAATAGCAATATTTTTTTTAAGTACATATCATTAATAATGAAAGAAATACACGTTAAAGTAACTTTTAAGAAACCTGAAACCTATCAATTTGACAAAGTTAACAAAAACAGAAAATGACAAATGTTGGAGGGCTTTTCAGGGGAGGGGTGGTAAATACATTAATACATTGAAGGAACTTTGAATTGGCATAGACAGTCATTCTGGAAAGCAGTTTGGAACTAGGCCAAATAAGGTTACTATAACTCTTGTATCAACTGGTTCCATTACTAAGCCTATACCCCAGAGAGACAAGATTGAAAAAAAAAAAAAAACCTACGTGTACAAACATATTTATGGCAGCTTTATTTGTGGTAACAAAGAATTGGAAACTAAAGGGATTCCATAAATTGGGAAATGGCTAAAAAATTATGGTATTAGAATGTAATAAACTATTTTCATTCCAAAAGAAATGATAAAGGGGACATTTTCAGTGAAACCTAGGAAAACTTGTATGAACTGATGTAGAATGAAGCAAGCCCCTAGGACAATTTATATCATAGTAACATTAAAAAGACAACTTTGCAAAACCAGCAAACGTGATCACTGCAACAAGCAATCACAATTCCAGACACACAATGCCTTTGCATGCTACTCATCTCCTGACAGGGAAACGATGGACTCAGAATGCAGAATAAAACATGTTTGAATGTGACCAATGTGAGAATTTGCTTAACTTGACAATGCACATTTATAATAAAGGTTTCATTTATTCTTTTCACTAATGGTGAATACCTTTGGATCCACGTATCACTATTGGATCTGTATGCCAAAGAGATAATAAAAAGGGGACAAAGCAGAGGACCTAATATGCCATGCCAAGGAACCTCCCTCCCGCCTTGGCATAAGCTTCAGCCCTCTGCCTGCTGAAATGATATTCTCCTTCAGTGTTTTTCTCTCTCTGTCTCTCTCTCTCTCTTTCTCTCTCTCTCCTATTTCCCTAATACAGGACTATCCCTTCTTTACCTTCCTGCCAGGATTTCTCTGCTTCAAACTGTATATCCCTCTGTCGGAACCTTACCTCCGAGGAATTCAGTCTTTCTATTCATGCTAGCAAAGGCTGATTTCCCAATGCCAATAATAAACTTTTTTTTGCCAGTCTAAAAAAAAGGAGGGGCAAAATTGCAAAAGTGTTTGTAGCAGCTCTTTTTGTGGTGACAAGGAATTGGAAATTGACTGAATGTCCATCAGTTGGGAATGGCTGAATAAGTTATAGCACATAAATGTTATAGAATATTATTGTTCTATGAGAAATGAACAGGCTGATTTTAGAAAATGCTGAAAAGACTTACATGAATTGATACTGAGTGAAATGAGAAGAACCAGGAGAAGATTGTAATAGCAAGATTGTGTGATGATCAATTGTAAAAGACTTAACTCTTCTCAGCAGCAGTGATCCAAGTTCCAATAGATTTGAGATAGAAAATGCCATCTGCATCCAGAAAGAAAACTAGGAAGACTGAATATGCATAAAAGCATACTATTTTCACTTTTTATCAAGGTTTTTCCCTTTTGCTCTGGTTTTTCTTTCACAGCATGACTAATATGGAAATATGTCTAAATTGATTGTACATGTATAAGCTATATCAGATTGCTTGCTGTCTTGGAAAAAGAAGGTAAGGGAGAAAGGGAGGAAAAAAATGTAACTCAAAATCTTACAGAAATTAATGCAGAAATCTATCTTTACATATAATTGGAAAAATAAAATACTATTGAAATTTTTTTAAAAAAACTAATGGTGAAGGGTTAGAAGAGTAAGAAGGAAAGAAATTTGATTTTGCTTGTTTAAAACAATTTTAAAATAAAGTATTAGAAAAAGAAAAAGTTCTCTGCCTCCTTAGGTTTTTATAGGGTTTTTTTTTTAGACATCTTTTTTGTCCCTATCACATTCTACTCTGAATTGTACTTCTCTGTTTGTAAAATATTACCCATAGATTATATGTTTGCCCAAATTATTTAAATTCAGCTCACAGGGAGGTGAACGGAGGAGACATGGACTCTTCAACATATTGTTACTTCCCAAAGACTTTTCTTTGTCCATGGATTTCTTTCTTAAGTGAACATAGAATTATGTGTTTACTCTCATGAAACCAGAAGCAAACAGAAGTTCTCTCTTCTTTCAAGTTCTTGCCAACTCCAGTCTTTATGTAGGAATATACATCAAGATGCAAATACATTACTCATTAACCCTGGGTTACATGGTTAAATATTGTTACCACTATTTCAAAAAAAAATACAATCCATTAAATTGTAAATTCCTTGAAAACAAGGATTATGCCGATTTCCATCTTATTAACCACAGTACCAAGCATAGTACCTTATGTATAGTAAATCCTTAATAGATAATTGTTCAACTAAAATAAATTGAGAAAGCTCAACTAAACAGGATTGGCACAAAGCTTCTTTTCACAAAGTCCCTGGGTACCCATCTGTATGTCACAACAATATAGTTGGCAGATTGAAGGACTCTAAAAAGGCAATAAAACTGAACATCTAAGTTGTTCACTCTCCCTCTTTCCACTTCCCAGGGGGCTTTTTCTACATTTTATAGAGGAAAAGGCCAAATTGACTTCATGGTGCCAAATTGGGGTCTGAAGTCAGATTTTTTCAATAACCAGTTTCTAAAACTCTCACCATAAAAGTTGATGGTGGAAAAGCTGAAATAATGAGAACTCCAAGTGTGGGTGTTGTTAAATCTTTAAGAATGCCCAGAAGATAGTCTGAACCTCTACCTAAATTCCCCCCCTCCAAAAAAACAAACAAACATAATTTGTTCTAATTGTGTTCAAACCACTGATAAAACAGCTACCATCTGGGGAATCATACCAAATTCACATGGAAGACTTGGCTCATTAGTGTTATGACAGAATGGATTCTGTGACTTCTTTCTCATTCTTCTTCCTGCCTTTATGATTCATGGTTTCATAGAGGCATTTGATTTTTAGAGATAGAAGGAATCTTAGAAGTCATTTAATGCAAATGCTTCACTTTGCAGATGAAGAGTCTGCAGTCCAGAGTGGTTAAGAAGCTAATTGAAAGTGACACAAATAGTAACTGTCAAAATCAGCGTTTGAATTTTTCTCTTGACTCCAATTCAAATATTTTTCTCATTTTCTTTTTTGACAAGATTTGTGATTTTACCAGTGGGGAGCTCTGGGTCCCAAGAAATTTCCTCTACCAATGCACAAGTACCTTTTCTACAATTAATAACCATTGTGAATTACCTAACACATTGAATCATGCAACTAATACAGGCATACCTCAGAGATATTATAGATTCAGTTCCAGAACACTGCAATAAAGCTAATATTGCAATAAAGTGAGTCATATGAATTTTCTAGTTTGTCAATACACATAAAGTTATGTTTAGATCATATTGTAATCTGTTAGGTATACAATAGTATCATATCTTTTGAATCATACTTTTAAATTACTTTAAAATGTATTTAATTAAAAACAATTTGTTACTAAAAATGCCAACCATTACTTGGTTCTTTTCATTAATGAGGTGATTCAGACCAATTCCAATAAATTTGTGATGGAGAGAGCCATTTGCATCCAGAAAGAGGACTATAGAAAATGAATGTGGATCATAATATAGTATTTTCACCTTTTTAGTTGTTGTTTGCTTTTTTTTCTCATTTTTTTCCTTCCTTTTTGATTTGATTTGTCTTGTGCTATATGATAAATGTGGAAAGATATTTAGAAGAATTGTACATGTTTAACCTATTTTCAATCATATACTGTCTAGGGGAGGGGAGAGGGAGAAAAACTTGGAGCACAGGGTTTTGCAAGGGTGAATGTTGAAAACTATGTATGCATGTATTTTGAAAATTAAAAAGCTATTATAAAAATCCTAACCATTATCTAAGACTTCATCAAGTCATAATCTTTTTGCTGGTAGAAGGTCTTGCTTTGGTATTTAAATGTACTGACTGATCAGGATAGTAGTTGCTGAAGGGTAGGATGACTGGCAATTTCTGAAAATAAGGCACCAATGAAGTTTGTCACATAAACTGACTCTTTCTTTAAGTTGAACACTTAAAGTCATTGTAGGCTTATTAATTGGCCTAATTTCAATATTGTTGTGTCTCAGAATAGGGAAGTCAGATGAGGGCAAAGAGAGGGGGAATAGACTGTCATTGGGGTAGTCAAAATTCACACACTTAGTAAGTTCACTGTCTTATACAGTTCATGGAGCTCCGAAGCAATTATAATAGTAACATTAAAGATGAATGATCATAGATCACCATAACAGATATAATAATAAAAAGAAAAGTTTGAAATATTGCAAGAATTACTAAAACATGACAAAGAGATATGTGAGCACATGTTGTTGGAAAAACAGCACCAACAGATTTGCAAAATGCAGGATTGCCATGAATCTTCAGTTTGTAAAACAAACAAACAAAAAACACAATGAAAATGCAGTATCTGTGAAGTGCAATAAAGTAAAACACCATAAAACCAAGTATGCCTGTATGTTGTAGAATTTTTCCTGACTGCAAGACAAGTTATATATTCACTAAAGCTTCTAGCAAGTAGATGCATTGCTTCCATTCTTCTCAGCATGGCATTTGGAACCAAGACATCTGTCTTTTTATTTGGACTCTGTTATTGTATTGTATGTCTTTGGGCAATTGTTTGACCTCTCCCAGTTTTGATTTACTATTCTGTAAAATAGAGATAGTAATATTTGTATTTCCTTGCAGGGTGATTATAAAGAAAACACTTTCTACAAATTGGTATTATTTGGAGAACATAAAATGAAAAGCTAGAAAGCTTTTCCATAATTTGCTCAACTATGTTATCCATTATCTCTTAGTTGTCAAATCCAGTGATCTTTTCTCAGTCTTCATTTTCGTTGACCACTCTACAACCCTTGATGTACTATTGCTTACTCTCTCTTTCATACTTTCTTTTTTAAAGGTTTTTTTGGACACCACTCTCTTATGGTTCCCCTCCAACTATCTACTGCTTCTTCTCTGTCTCTTTTGTTAGATTCTCATTTAGGTCATTTAGCCATAGGCGTCCCTCTGGATTCTATCCTGGATCTTTTTTTTTTCCTTTTCCTTCTAAACCATTTCAGATCTCATAGATTCAAATGCTATCTCTATGATTCTAATGATTCTCATATCTATCCATCCTGTCCTGATCTCTCTGATGACCCTCTCTGATGACCTGATCTCCAACTGCTTTTCAGATATCTCAAAGAGAATGTCAGTAGAAATCTTAAATTCAGTAATGTCCCAAGGTAAACTCATTAGCTTTCCCCCAATCCCTCTCCACCTACCTTCCCCATTGCTACAGAGGGAAATATCATCCCCCTCAGTCCCTCAGGCTTGCAATCTTAAGAATCATCCTGGACCTTTCATACTCTTACCTATCATATCCAACCAATTGTGAAAATCTGTTGATATCACCTTTGCAGCAATTCTCCTCTGACACTGTCACTACTCCAGTGTAGGTGTTTATCATCTCATGCTGGATTATTAAACAGTTTATGGGTCTGCTTACTACAAGTCTCTCCTCATTCTAATCTTTCCTCCATCCAACTACCAAAGTGGTTTTTCTAAAGCAAAGATCCAATCATGTCTCATTCCTATTCAATAAACTTCAGTTGCTCCTTATCAGTTCTAGAATAAAATTAAAAACCCATTCTTTTTAGCATTCAAAGATCTTCAAAATTTAATCTCCTCTTATCTTTCCAGTTTTCTTAAATCATACTACCTGCTTGTTACTGTTTAATATAATGACACTGACATCCTTCCTGTTCCATTAAAAACACTCTACTTCTTTGCTTTGGACATTTTTTCTGGCTGTCTCTAGGGCATGAAATACTCTCTTAATCTTCATGTACTGTCTTCCCTGACTTTCTTTAAGCCTCAGCTAAAATATTATTTTCTATGAGAAACCTTTCCCTGTGCTTCTTAATTCTAGTACCTTTCCTCTGTTAATTATTTTTCATTTATCTTGTATATAGATTATCTGTACATATTTGCAGTTTCTTTCTTAGATGATGAGCCTCTTGAGAACAGGAACTATATTTTGTCTCTTTTTTTATCTCTAGTTCTTTCAACCATGCTTAGCACTAAGCACTTACTAGTGCTTAATACATGTCCATTCACTGTTGATCAAAACACACCCTTTTTTGTTTGCTTGCTTTTTTCTTCCACATTTTTTTTTTTCCCTTTTTGGTCTGATTTTTCTTGCACAACAGTACAAATATGGAAATACATTTAAAAGTAATGTACATGTATAACCTATATCAGACTGCTTAGGGAAGGAGGAAATTAGGGAGGGAGAAAAAAAATGGTACACAAAATTTTACAAAAATGAATGTTGAAAACTATCTTTACATGTATTGGGGGGTGAAAGTAAAATAAAAGTTCATTCACCTTGTAAGCCTCTCAAGTTTTCCTACATGAGATAAAATCTAAAAACTGAAAAAGATTTCTTTTAGGTCCTTTGGTGTAGAATACTACATGTAAAGTTTTCCGGTCTGCCAATTCAATTGCTTGTAATCCTCAAGGAATAAAGGCAAAGTCTGAATTTTGATATTTATACCAACCCAGATCCCTGACCACAATTGTTAATCAGGCAATCAATAAAATTTAGCAAGTCCTTATAATGTACCAACCACTGCAATAAGGGCTGATGAGACAAACACAAGAAGAACAACAACAAAAGCTAGCTATGTGACCCTGGGCAAGTCATTTAACCCCAATTGCCTCAGGAAAAAAAATAAAAGAAGAAAAAAAGACAATACCCACCCTCCAGAAGCTCACAGTTTAAAGGGAAAGGACAAAAGAAAACTGCAGGAGACAGTAACATATTAAGAAATGGGCATGCAGCCAATGGGAAATGAAGGAATGGCTGGTCTAGACCACCTTTTTAAATGGAAATTTTCAGAGATGTTCTTGACTGTGCACTCTGTAATCAGTTGACTGAAACTTCACTGTGATAAGAAAAGGGCGAACAAAATATCACTACTTGAAAAAGTCAAGCAAAATCTTGCTAATGACAGATTAGTACTGTCTTCTTTCAACAAATGAACTCAAAAGTTTCTTAATGGTTTATAGTTTGCAAAATATTGTAACTGATGAGGGTGGTGAGGTGGGACACACAAAGATAAGTAAAATGAAGCTTCTTATCTTAGTCTAGTAGGTGGAGGGTAGGTCATGTACATAAGGAATTATAATACAAAACTAAAGGCAAGTTTACAATAGGGATGGAAATGTAGCAAGAGTTTAACCTGAAACACTTTTAAAAGAGCTGGGCTTTCTGGTGTAGCATGTGCTCTGCCTTCTTGTTAATGGACAGTGACTGGAAGGTCTTAGTTTGTTCCTTATTCTAGTTGAAGTGGCAAGGAAACGACCATTAAAGCAAGAAAAAACACTCATTCAAGTGACTTTGGAATAAAGAGTAGAATAGATAGAAGATAAGATCATGGTCTTATTCTCTCTTTCTTACTTTAAAGTATGTCTCTTTGGGTTCTACCTAGTTTGGAACACAATTTTTTCTTCAAAGATCCCTTTCCCAACAACAGCTAACCCAATCATGGGTACTTGGCAATGAGAATATGTATTTTCTATGTGGTCCTGAAACTAGATGTTAAATCCTTAGCTCCCTGGCCAAATCCAGCCACTGCTGTACCTTTGTGAGTCTGAAAAGTCAAAAGTCAGACAGACAGATTGACAGAAGGACTTTCTGCAATCTATCATTCTTTGAGGGAAAAAATGATCACTATCAGGAGTATAAAATATGCTCTGACTAGTCAGAAGACCTCAAGTTTAAATTGCTACTAAAACAGATTGGGATTAAAAACATCTTCTGCAGTCTCACCTATATGGAGTCTTTCCAACCTCCCTGGAAAGCATAACAGGAGTGATGGTTATTGTTTTATGTTTGAAGTAGCTATCAATGTACCTTTATGAACTTTTTTATGTTTTAATAATTTCTTTTGTGGTAGAAGAAAATAAAAAGCTATCCTATGCCTGATAGGCATACTACTGTGTATATTCAGTAACTTTCCCCAAAGGGATCCTAGAAAGATGTATAAAGGAAAGTATATTGGGGGGAGGAAGGGGAAATGAAAACTCATCTCCTGTCTTGGAATTTTCCCAGAAGTGAATCTGACATAAATCCAAAGGTTCTTCATAGGAGAGGGCATTCCCCTTCCCCATAAGAAACTCAGAGAAATTGGTAGGAGAGATTGAAAGAGGGAAAAGAACATTGCTTTCGTTTGCCACAGTCATAGTGTGGGCTCTCAGTCCAAGTCATAGACCTCCCCGCCACTCACAATTATTACACATGTCATATGTAATGCACATTTGGAAACAAATAGGTGGTTCAGTGGGTAGATTGCTAGACCTGGAATCAAGAAGACTTGAGTTCAAATGTAATCTCAGACTCTAACTATATGGGTGAAACTGGGCAAATCATAACTTCTGTTTGCCTTAATCCTCGGAGATAGAAATGGCAATCCATTCTAGTATCTTTGCCAAGAAAACCCTAGGACAGCATTGGCAAATTATGGTTTATGGGGTCACAAAGAATTGGACAGAACTGAATAACAATGTGCAAACACCAGGACATGGAAGGGCTGAATATAAATGGACTAAAACTTCAAAAATCTGTGCCCTCAAGTAGTTTACATTCTACTGTGGATTCTGCGTATACACAAATAGGCAAAACAAAGTAATTTGAAGAGGGAGAAAACCCAGCAGTGGAAGAAACCAGGAAATTTCTTCACAGAGGAAATGATGCATGAGGTGAGTCTTGAAGAAAGATAAGGATTCTGAAAGACGGAATTAAGGAGGGAGAATATTCCCAGAAAAGGAAATAGCCTGTGTATGGCTATGGAGGAAAGAGATAGAATCTTGGGTTTGGAGCAATTGAGAGTAGTCCATTTTGGTTAGAATACAGAAATAATGTGAAATAAGACTAAAAAGGTGTGTTGGAGTCATTTTGGCTTTAAAGGACTTTGTGTGCCAGACTGGGGTGTTTATTTATTCTAGAGCAGATAGGAGTCACTGGTGGTTTTTGAGCAGTGAGGAAGATACATAGTAGTAATACATGTGCCTTTGGAAGATTATTTTACAAATTTGTGAAGGACATACTAGAAGTGGGGAAAGTATAAGGTTAGAAAAAGTAATCAGATAGCAAACGAGCTACAGGTTTATAGCAACATAGAGAATCCAGAAACTTTAGGGACCAGAAAGGTCCCTAAAGAGCATTAAATTCAATCCCCTAATTTTATCATGGAAGAAGCTGAAGCCCAGAAATTACACAAATTACACAAAACAAAATTAGGTTTAAAACTCAAGTCTTTTGATCCAAAATGTAGAGTTCTATGTCACCACACTACTTCCTTCAAAGGATGTTTTGTGTTCAAGAGGAATATAAGGAAGACTGCAGTGAAATGGAGAAGCAAATCATTGGTGGGGACAAGGAGAAGCAAGTCACTAGTAAGGAGAAAAATATTTCATTTTCCCAAAGGAAATAATACTTACTTATAACTTTGGTTTCACATATGAGGACTAGGAACTAGACCTGCAATTTCATTGGTGTTAGGAAAGCCTAATGAGGCTTTTCTACCAAAGCAGGTCTTTTCCTAGAGTACTAAGAGGTTAAGTAACTTGCCCAGAATCACATGGCCAATATGTATCAGATGTTAAATCAGAAACCATGCTATCTATTCACTCTACCTTTTAGTCCATATACCATACTTGTATTTCACACTATTAGTAGATACATGTTCTCATCTATGTGTGTTCTCTCTATTAATAAAAATAGTCACATATTCACTCCATCCATCTTTTGTGTTTCTTGTCCATTACTTTAAAAAGCTGGAGGATCCACCCAACAGTCTGGAAGCTTTTTTGATGCCAAAACTACACTGAAATTTCATGAAAGGGGGAAAGGAGAGAAGTCTGTGTTATATCTTTTTGTATTCTTTTTTCATTCCTACTCACTCAGAATTTTCTATTTGAGTCTATCTGAGAACTTTTGCCTCAGTGAGATGGCATCTCAGACTAGAGTTAGTAGAACTCTTCACACTCATCTAGTAAATTTATTTTGATTAATCATATATACTTGTCACATAGTGTGCCAAGGTGTATAAACAGACCAATTTTTTGGACTGTTTCAATCTAATGATATGAAATGATTTGCTCTCTTGGACTTAAGGAGGTTTCAAGTGAGAACTACTGAAGCTCAATCCAGAAATAGTAGCACTTGACTGCCAGCCCTGGTGCTAATGGGTACCTCATTGAGCTTCTGCTGTCCATGTCAACAAGCTAAATTCAGTCTTCTGAGAGAATTTACATGTGGTCTTATTGTCTGCTTGTTTCACCCCCAAAGTCCCCTTATTAGAAATGACATATGTAATATAGACTTTCTTCAGCAAAGTTGATGGCTTTAATTCCCAGCTTCCCACATAAATATGGATAAAAGGGTGTGATGAGGGAAACCATGTGTTTCTCATGAAGAATACCATGAGCCAGTTTAGAAGAAAGAAAAGCTACCTTGGAAGAGAAAAGTCAAGAATGACCTCCTCTACCCAGGAACCTCCCACCCCCAACCATATCATCCAAAAGAAAATGAACATGAACAGGGAGTTGCCTACGGAGAACTGGAAATCAAGAATTACTGAAGCGCTGGGACTGAATTATCTTCAAGTAAAGAAAATGGAATTCCATTTTGAAAAGAAAAGCTGAATTTTTCAGTCTGCTACTTCCAAGTTCCTTACCTGGTTTTCAAGATAAAGTATTGTGGCCTTCATAATATGCTCCAAATCAGCCTGGTACAGTTCAAAAGGCACTGGACTAGGCCATAGGAGACCTGGGTTCTAGTTTCATCTGTAACTTTAACAAATGGTATAATATTAAACCAGTCCTTTCTTTCTTTGAACCTCAGTTTCTTCATCTGTATTATAAAGGGAACAGGCTTATTCCTTCTATGACACAGACATGGTACTGATACCTAAACCAGGTAGGCTGAAAACAGAGAAAGAAAATTATAGACCAATCTCCCTAATGAATATTGATGCTAAAATCTTAAATAAGATATTAGCAAAAAGACTACAGAAAATCATCTCCAAGATAATACACTATGATCAAGTAGGATTTATACCAGGAATGCAGGGCTGGTTCAATATTAGGAAAACTATCAATATAATTGGCCATGTTAATAACCAAATTAACAAAAACCATATGATCATCTCAATAGATGCAGAAAAAGCATTTGATAAAATCCAACATCCATTCCTATTAAAAACACTTGAGAGTATAGGAATAAATGGACTTTTCCTTAAAATAATCAGCAGCATCTATTTAAAACCATCAGTAAGCATCATATGTAATGGAGACAAACTGCAACCATTCCCAATAAGATCTGGAGTGAAACAAGGTTGCCCACTATCACCGTTACTATTTAATATTGTATTAGAAACGCTAGCTATAGCAATAAGAGCTGAGAAAGAGATTAAAGGAATAAGAATAGGCAATGAGGAAGCCAAATTATCACTCTTTGCCGATGACATGATGGTATACTTAGAGAACCCCAGAGATTCTGCTAAAAAGTTATTAGAAATAATCCACAACTTTAGCAAAGTTGCTGGTTATAAAATAAACCCACATAAGTCATCAGCATTCTTATATATCACTAACAAAATCCAACAGTCAGAGTTACAAAGAGAAATTCCATTTAAAGTAACTACTGATAATATAAAATATTTAGGAATCTATCTGCCAAGGGAAAATCAGAAACTTTATGAGCAAAATTACAGACCACTTTTCACACAAATTAAGTCTGATCTAACCAATTGGAAAAATATTAAATGCTCTTGGATAGGGCGAGCAAATATAATAAAGATGACAATATTACCTAAACTAATCTATTTATTTAGCGCTATACCAATCAGACTCCCAAAAAACTATTTTAATGACCTAGAAAAAATAACAACAAAGTTCATATGGAAAAACAAAAGGTCAAGAATTTCAAGGGAATTAATGAAAAAAAAATCAAATGATGGTGGCTTAGCTGTACCAGATCTAAAATTATATTATAGAGCAGCAGTTACCAAAACTATTTGGTATTGGCTAAGGAATAGATTAGTTGATCAGTGGAATAGATTAGGTTCAAGGGATAAAACAGTCAACAAATATAGCAACCTAGTCTTTGACAAACCCAAAGATCCCAGCTTTTGGGATAAGAACTTACTGTTTGATAAAAATTGCTGGGAAAATTGGAAACTAATATGGCAGAAACTAGGCATTGATCCATACTTAACGCCGTACACCAAGATAAGGTCAAAATGGGTTCATGACCTAGGCATAAAGAATGAAATTATTAATAAATTAGAGGAACATAGGATAGTTTACCTCTCAGACCTGTGGAAGGGGAAGGTCTTTATGACCAAAGCAGAACTAGAGATCATTACTGATCACAAAATAGAAAATTTCGATTATACCAAACTGAAAAGTTTTTGTACAAACAAAACTAATGCAGACAAGATTAGAAGGGAAGCAATAAACTGGGAAAATATTTTTACAGTCAAAGGTTCTGATAAAGGCCTCATTTCCAAAATATATAGAGAATTAACTCTAATTTATAAAAAATCAAGCCATTCTCCAATTGAAAAATGGTCAAAGGATATGAACAGACAATTCTCAGATGAAGAAATTGAAACTATTTCTAGTCATATGAAAAGATGCTCCAAGTCATTATTAATCAGAGAAATGCAAATTAAGACAACTCTAAGATACCACTACACACCTGTCAGATTGGCTAAGATGACAGGAAAAAATAATGATGATTGTTGGAGGGGATGCGGGAAAACTGGGACATTGATGCATTGTTGGTGGAGTTGTGAACGAATCCAACCATTTTGGAGAGTAGTTTGGAACTATGCTCAAAAAGTTATCAAACTGTGCATACCCTTTGATCCAGCAGTGTTACTACTGGGATTATATCCCAAAGAGATTATAAAGAAGGGAAAGGGACCTGTATGTGCACGAATGTTTGTGGCAGCCCTTTTTGTAGTGGCTAGAAACTGGAAACTGAATGGATGTCCATCAGTTGGAGAATGGCTGAATAAATTGTGGTATATGAAAATTATGGAATATTACTGTTCTGTAAGAAATGACCAACAGGATGATTTCAGAAAGGCCTGGAGAGACTTACACGAACTGATGCTGAGTGAAATGAGCAGGACCAGGAGATCATTATATACTTCAACAACAATACTAGATGATGACCAGTTCTGATGGATCAGGCCATCCTCAGCAACGAGATCAACCAAATCATTTCTAATGGAGCAGTAATGAACTGAACTAGCTATACCCAGAAAAAGAACTCTGGGAGATGACTAAAAACCATTACATTGAATTCCCAATCCCTATATTTATGCACACCTGCATTTTTGATTTCCTTCACAAGCTAATTGTACAATAATTCAGAGTCTGATTCTTTTTGTACAGCAAAATAACGGTTTGGTCATGTATACTTATTGTGTATCTAAGTTATATTTTAATATATTTAACATCTACTGGTCATCCTGCCATTTAGGGGAGGGGGTGGGGGGGTAAGAGGTGAAAAATTGGAACAAGAGGTTTGGCAATTGTTAATGCTGTAAAGTTACCCATGTATATATCCTGTAAATAAAAGGCTATTAAATTAAAAAAAAAAAAAAAAAAAAAAAGGGAACGGGCTTGATGGTTTCTAATATTCCACAACTCTAAGAGTCTTTATTTCCTATCTAGATTCTCACTTGAGCCATTAATTACCTGCTATGTGCCAAGCATGGCACACACACACACATACATATATATATATATATAGTAATATATCTAGTATATATTGTATACAAATATAGTAAATGACATAATTCATATTCATAAGAATTTCACTAATCTAATCAATGTTTTCTGAATCTACTGGGGCCTTTTCCCAATAGAGTACTAGACTTAAAACCAAAAAACTTAGATTCAATTTCCCTATATATTAGTATCTTCCCTCTGAAATTGTAATCCATTTATTCTTTATATTTCTTATAATCACATGATTTGTTTTCATGTTGCCTACCCTACTAGAATATGAGCTCCTTCAATTTGAAACTATGCCCAAAGGGCAATCAAATTGTGCATACTGTTTGATCCAACAGTTACTACTGCTAGGTCTGTATCCTAAAGAGATTTAAAAAGGGGACAGGGAAATGATGTATAGTTATCCCTTTCACATCATGTCTTGGTTTTAATACATTACAAGTTGGATTAAGAAATTAAATGGGAATTTTTAAGGAGTTTTGCAAAAGCTACAGATGACACATAAAAGCCAGCAGATGACACCAAAAGTTTAGAAACTCAGAAATGCATAAAATGTATGTATAACATCAACATCTTTTATTTTTAATGCCATGATAATTCAGACTTCTCCTCTGGTATGAAGGAAGGGCCAAAAAATTTTACATGGATTTTTCATGCTCCTAGCCCCCACAATATGGAAGGGATAACTGTATTTGTACAAAAACATTTATAGTAGCTCTTTGTATAGTGGCTAAGAGTTGGAAATTAAATATATACCCATTAATTGAGGAATGACTAAACAAGTTGTGGTACATGATTATAATGGAATATTATTGTGAGATAAGAAATGATAAGCAGGATGATTTCAGAAAAAATCTGGAAAAACTTACATGAACTGATACAAAGAGAAGTGAACACTGAACATAGTACTAGCAATATTGTACTATGAAGAATCATGAATGACTTAGCTATTCTCAGCAATGCAATGATCCAAAAGAATCCCAAAGGACTCATGATGAAACTCATGATGGCCTCTTTGGAGGCCTTCTGCCTCCAGAGAAAGAACTGATATTGTCTGAATACAGATAGAAGCATACTATTTCTTTTCTTTTCTTTCTTTCTTTCTTTCTTTTTTTCTTTCTTTTTTACTTTCTTATTTTCTTTTTCTTTCCTTCTTCCTTTCTTTTGATTTTTTTTGTACAAAATGAATAATATAAGAATGTTTTACATAACTGAATTCAGGGAGTAGAAAGGGAAGTGAAGGTGAAAAGGATAGATTTTGGAACTCAAAACTTTTTAAAAGTTTTAAAATTGTTATAATGTAAATTGGAGGAAAATAAAATATTGCTTAAAAATAAAATAGAATGTGAGTTTCTTGAGAATATAATCTGAGCTTTTGTTTTTCTGTGTATCCTTATCTCTTAGAACAGTGCTTGATAATAATGAGCATTTAATCCATGCTTCTTATTGTTATTATTTATGTGGCATTGAGAAATTCACATAAGTCTTCAGAGATTCACATTTTTTATCTACAAATTGAGAACTGGATGGAAAGTTTTCTAAAGTCCTTTCGGGTTTGAGATTCTATAAATCAGTGTTGTTTTTTCTTCCTTCATTCCTTCCATTCTCTCTCTTTCATTTTTCTTCCTTTCTTTCATCCTTTCTTCCTCTTTCCTTCCTTCCTTTCCTTTCTTCTTACCTTCTTTCTTTTCTTTTGCTCATATCTTTTATCCTTTTGGAAAACCAACCACTTTCCCTTCTGATTATCTGAGTCCTACTCTCACTTCAAAGTCTACCCTGAGTCCCACTTAATCCACATAGGCCTTTCTGCCAATAGCCCACTACAAAATCTCCTTTCTCTAAATTCTTCATTCAATTCACAACGCTTAATTTATCCCCTATAATGTGCTAGGGAATAGGGATATAAAGACTTGATCCTTCCATTCATGCAATCATCCTATGCTTCTTCTTCCCATTGTGGCTAAACAATTTGAAAAAGCTATACACAATTAGAGTCTCTACTTTCTCTCCTCTTGTTCTAAATCCTTTATAATCTGGTTTCTGACCTAATCTAAACCACTCTCTCCAAAGCTACTAATGATGTCTTAGTTGTGAAATTCAATGGCCTTTCTTAGTCCTCCTTCTCCTTGACCTCTCTTTAGGTTTTGTCACTGTTGATGACTCTCTCCTTCTTGACTCTTTTCTCTCTAGGTATACAGGACAGCATTCTCTCCTGGTTTTCCTTCTACCTAACTGAATGTCCCTTCTCTGTCTCCTTTACTGGATCCTCATCCAGATCACTTCTTCTAATCATAGATGTCCCATAGTGTTCTGTCCAGAGCTCTCATCCTCTCTTCTCTATATTGCTCTACTTGTTGATCATATCAGCTCTCAAGTGTTTGGTCTCTTTGTTGATTACTAACCTTTTTTTTTTTTTTTTTTGACTTCCAGTCTCCCATCTACAATTGCCTTTTACATATCTCAAAATTGATATCCAATAGACATCTTGAAATCAACATGTCTCAAATCAAAATCATTAGCTTTCCTTCTGAACTCCTCCTCTTACCTTCCCTGTTGTTGAATAGGGTTCTCAAGTTCACAACGTAAAGTCATCTTTAGCTCCTCATTCTATCACTCTGATGCAGGCAGACCCTTTATATCTGGACTATTGCAATAGCCTATTGATGGTTCTACTCTTCTCTCCAATCTGTCCTCCAATCTGTTACCAAAGTGATTTTTGTAGGGCATCAGTCTGATCATATCCACTTCCTTCACCATCTCTATTCAATAAACTCCAATGACTCACTATCATCTATGGAATCAAATTCAAAATCCTCTGTGTGTTCAAAACCCTCCATAACCTAATCATTCCTACCTCTCCAAACTTCTTATATCTTACTTTCTGCTATAGTTCTCTTTGATTCAATGATACTGACCTCTTTGCTGTTACAAAACAAGATTTTCCATCTTTCAGCTCTGGGCATTTTCTCTAGCTGTAGTTGTTCCCTATTCCTGGAATGCTCTCCCTTCTTATCTCTGTTTATTGATTTCTCAGACTTCCTTCAAAACCTAACTAAAATCCCATCTTCTACAAGAAACATTATCCAATCCCTTTTAATTGTATTTTTTTTTTGTTCACTGTTTTTTGTATTGTTTGCACATGTTTGTTTGCTTGTTGTCCTCCACATTAGATTATGAGCTTCTTGAGGAAAGAGGCTGTCTTTTTCCTTATTTTGTATTGCTATCTCTTAACACACTGTCTAGTGCCATAGTGAGTACTCAATAAATGTTTATTTATTTAACAGCTTAAAAAAATGTCTTCTTTCAGAGAGTTTACATTCTTGGAAATGGGGATGATAGATAGTAACATCTACCCAGATAAGTAAATACAGAGCACATACAAAGTAATTTAAAAGGAAAAACAGAAAGAAACCGAGAGAGGGGAAAGGGGAGAGAGACAGACAGAGACAGAGACAGACAGAGAGACAGAGGGAGCACTAACAATTGAAGAAATCAAGGTGGGGACTAAGAAAGACTTTGTATAGGAAGTAGCACCTGAGTTGAGCTCTTGAGATTACAAAAGATAGAAATGAAGAGAAATCATTTTCTAAAATTGAGATAGCCTCTGCAAAAATGATGGAGATGGAAGGTGGAATGTGATGTACAGGAAACAGCAAATAAATTAGTTTGGCTAGAATAAATTCATAAAGGAGAGTGTCATAAAATAAATGTGGAAAGGTAGCTTGGAATTAGATGAGTAAGGGTTTTAAGTGCCAAACCTAGGAAGCAATTGAGAACTATTTAAGCCCCTTGAATAGGAACATGACATGGTCAGAGACAATCAATCCTCAACATTCCCTAGTTTAATTTTTCTGACTTCAAGCATTGCATGATTTTTTAAGTAACCTCATTTTCATTTTCATGTTGGCAAACTTGCATGTTCCTAACTATGCACAGTAGAGGGGGAAAAAAGAGAAAGCTGATGTAAAAGTACTCATGAATCCTGTCCAGAAAGTGCTAAAGTTAACTTTTCAAGTGTGCAATGAGGGAATTGAGAAATGGAAAAGTGGCTATACTCTTCTCAGAGTTTGCCAAAACTGGCTTTGAGCAATGGATCAAGTTTCTGCCTCCTGGGCCAGTCCCAGTCAGCACCCTGAAGCATGCCCTTTTCATGGGGGAACAGTTCAACCAAGGGATTAAAAGGGAAATTAAAGATGGAAAATTGCCTCTTTCCTTTTTTTAACCCAGATATTCTTCTGACAATGCCATATTTGTCCCTCCTCATCCCCGTCAGAGTTGCCTCTCATCTCCCCTGCATTTATGAGTTGTTTTATGCTAATGTGTTAGGAAAAATGACTATTATCAGAATTAATGTTTTATTACAAAGAATTCTATGCAGGAAAAGTATATTTTTAGTAATCTCTACTAAAAGATTATACTTTTTGGTGATCAAGGAAACCTAACCCCCTATTTCTAATAGGTTTAGTGTATCAACATGTATGTATTTTGCTTTCAGATTGTTTCCTAGGAATGTTACCCTGATGAAAGTTGAGGATTATCTGTAAATGCTTTAGAAAAATCACTTTGGAAACTGGGAAGAGGAGGGAATTGAGGGGAGTGAAAAGCATCTGCTGCAGGGAAACCAGCTTGTAGGCTACTTCAACAATCCAGTCAAGAAGAAATAAGCATCTGAACCAGGGTGGTAAATTTATGAGTGGTGAAAAAAGCATAGATGTGAAAGGTTGTACAGATAGAATCTACAAGATTTGGTAACTGATTAAAGGAAGGCAATAGGATCAGAGATAGTGAAGAGTCTGGAATAACCCTGAGGATATAAATCTGGGTGACTAGAAGGTCAGTGATGCCCTCAAAAGGAATAGGAAAAATAGTAGAAGGGGTGGATTTCATGGGAAAGATAATAGAATCTGTTTCAGACATGTGTACCTATGGCCTTTACAAAAAAAAAAAAAAAAAAAAAAAAAAAAAAAAAGAGGTTCAGGCCTCACAAAGAGCCTGAACTTATTCTGAGGGAAACAAACATTAAAAAGGGGAATATATCTCTCTCTCTCTTATACTCTAACTCCAGAGTACAATGCTAAGAAAAAATCTCTAAAACAAACCTTAGGTATGGTTCATTTCTAGAGTCTTCTCAAAAGGGTGTAACAGGGTCACTCCCACAAAAGGTATCCAATTCACAAAATCATTATCAGATATGGAATAGTTATTGATTTTCTTCATCTCACACACACAAAGCTTTAAACACAAATGACTCATAATCACATATTAACAACCACTTAAGATAAGAATCCAACATACTATTATACTACCCCAGGAGGAAAAAACAACCTTGTAGAACTGCCATTTAGATATTTCACATTTGTGTCTGATCTATATTGTTTGAGTGAATCCTTCATGCAAATCTTAGAGCCAGTCTGACATAATTCTTTAGTCTTATCAGGTACAGGATGTTCCTGTCAGTGATCACTCTCTCCCTGAAAATCTTTGTAATTATATTAAACACATCTTCCTGTGAAGCCATCACCTATTAAAAAATCCCAGAATTCTGGTGTTCACAAAGTATCTACCAAGGCTGGAAACATCCATTTTTCAGGAATATGCTTCAGTCTCCAAGGCTCATGAAAAAAACCTCACAACAGAAATGACAACAAGAGTTTAACTATGAGAAGTCCAAGGTTAACTTAGAAAAGCATATGTTCTTATTGCCAAGTGCATACAGATCAATAGGCAATGGGGGTAGATAGATAAATAGATAGATAGATAGATAGTTAATAAAAAAAGAATGGGTGAGTTGGTGGATGATGGGTGTGTATGTGTGAGACAGAAAGACAGAGACAGAGAGAAAGACACACACAGAGGAATGGAAAGATGGAAATAGAATCAAGGAAAGGGAGAAAGAGAGGAAAACTAGAAATTACTATATTTTAGGCACTGTGATAAGTATTAAAGATACAAATATAAGCAAACAAGTCAGTTCCTGACCTAAAGAAGTTTATATTCTATTGTGGAAAGACAACAGAAAAAGGATTTGAAGAGGTATGAAAATGACAAAGAAGTAGCCTGGTTCTGAGCTAAATAAGGTGAAAAAAAAAAACAACCTTGAGAGCTGGGCAAGCCAGGCTAATGAGAAGGAAAAGAAAAAGGGGAAGTGCAGAAAGTATATTGAGAATGAATTGGAGCACTGATGGAGACCCTCTTGAAATAATGCCCTGGGTAGGCAGGAGATTAAAGTCTCCAGGGTAGATTTCTCTAAGGTGGCAGGGCAACTTGTGAGGTGAAATCCTGTGAGGTGAAGGAAAAAACCTAGAGCTGAGATGAAAAGAATAATATATAGGAAACCCCTAGCTCTCCTTTCCAATGGCAGGAATTCTTGTGGACTTTTATCCAATTTATATTTTTTTTTTCTTTAAGGATTTGCTTGGAGTTATTCTGATGTTATCACCTTCTAATAAGTTTGTATCTTGATATTTCTTGTCACCATATTAGCTTTTCATGGTCAAGTTTTTGCTTTGTCATTTGTCTATTTTTCTTGACTTTGAACTTGAAATTTGGACTCTATCCCAAGCTTCAAGTTTTTTGTTGTTTATTGCTGTTAAGCTTTTGCACTTTTGTTTTTTAGAGCGAATTCTGGGACTTTGGAAGTTTCTGGTACTTCCAAGGCATGGAATCCAAGGAAAAGTATAATTATTACTTTTCTGGTCTGGACTCTGGTTCTCACCCAGAAAGGGCCCTTAATCTCTTGCATCTTCAAGTGCTTTTGCTCATAAGGGTCTCTGCTTCCTTGTGACCAAAAGGATCCCTTTTCTCCCAGGAATTGAGACTGGAAAGTGAATATTAGTAATGGAGTTTCTGCCTCAATAGCTACCTACTCTTAATCATTGAATGGGTGTGGCTTCAGTCAAACTGAGATCTGTTGAAGACAGCTTAAAGAGGCCAAGATATCCCATTTCATCCAGGTAAATCTCCAATTGTCTTGATCTATATCTGGCCACTGGACCCAGATAGTTCTGGATGGGAAAGAGGCAGATGACCTTGCAGAGCCCTCCCTCCCTTAAATTCAAATCACTTACATGTCACGCCATCATCTCCCTGATGTTATGGTCCTTTTTGAGAACAAAGAACAAACCTTAACAACACTTGTCCTGTGCCCAGTGCAAGACCTGGATTGTCTAATAGATGAAAATTGAGAAAAGAAATGATAGTGAAGTTAAAAAATTATGAAAAAATAATTAACAACTGGAGAAATAGTAATTTTTCATGAGTATGTCAAAACAATATAATAAAAATGACAATTTGAGCAAAATTAATTTACTTAATCTGTGCCAAACCAATCAAACAACCAAAATGATATTTTATAGAGCAATAATAATTTACAATAATACCAATAAAACAAAATTCAACTAGAAGAACAAAAAGTCATGAATATTAAGAAAATCAATAAAAATATTCCAAGTAAGTGGCAGGTATTTATGTGGAGGTCAGAAGAAGTAATACTTATATTATCCTTATATATAAGTATCCTTATACTCTCAGGATTTTTCTGAAGAAACTTTGGAAAAGATTGTGAAACATGGGAGACACTGACACAGGTCTACCCAATATGGGTATGCCCCTATCAAAGATGATGTATTCCCTAAGTGAATCAAAGTTACAGTAGCTTAAAAAAAAATGTGAGATGCTCAGATTTAGAGATATTTTCACCCCAAATCTTCATATGGACTATTTGTGCCTGACTTGTGTAGGGTTTTCTGAAATCACATTGTTTCTGATAATCCATTGTCAGACAGAGTACCTTGACCCCAACATAGTGATATCATTTTGGTCCTCTTCAAGAAAGAAGAACAAGAAGTAACTAATGGCTAGGGGTGAGTCAAGAGGAAGAGAGAATTTTTCATTAGTAATTGGGTTAGTTAAAAAAAAAAAAAAGATTGGGATAGAACTAAATATGATGTGAGCCTAAAAAGCAAAATCATGTAGGAAAAGATAAAAGTGATTATGTTACATAAATAAGATGCAAGAGCAAAAACTGATATGTGGAATTAGATGGGAGAAGAGGGCTTGTTATTCTAGAATTCTATTCACATTGGGAATGGGTTAAAGAGGGACTAATACATATATACATATATGTGTACATATATATACATATGTCTTCTAAAATTACAAAAAAAAAAAAAGAGGAAAAGGAAATAGGATAAGGGAGTATAGAAGAGTGTGTAGATTAATGGGAATAAGATAACAAGAATGTGATTAAAAGGGAAGAAAAGGATATGGGGAGGGTATAAGGGAAGGATCCTTGAAGACCAGGTAAATTAAGAAATAACAAGGCAAGATAGTGAGTAAAGTAAAGAAGAGGAGTCAGGAGGGATAGGAAATAAGAGATATATACAAACAATAATAATGATCAGGGTAGAATTTATTAGAAAAAGAAAAGGGGTAATAATCATTGATCTCAAAGTAAAAACTAAAATGTAATCAAAAGAGAAAAATAGGCAAACTACTCTTTGTATCTGTTATATTAATCAATGTTATTTTAGACTAAAGAAAATAACTAGATAACATAAGGTTGGAATATTGCTATAGTGGTGGATTTAGAAAAATATGGAAAGGCTCAGACTTTTGAAAGATAATATCACCCACCTTAAGAGAAATTGAGGACAACGGAGCATAGTATAACCTTACATAGGTGTATATGAATTTATATGTGTATGATTATATATGCTATGTAAATGTATGTGTGTTTATGTGTATATATGTACATGTATGTTTATATATACATATATTTGCACTTAATTGTACCTTGGGATAAAAGGATAAAGTAAAAAATGCACAATTGAGAACAAAAATAAACCTACAAGGAAGAAAAGAAAAGATGGACATCTCGGAACACAATGTGTAATATGATATAGGCTTTCTTGAAACTGAAATTTATTGTCTCATGTTTTGAATTTCTCATGTTCTGCTGTGCACATGCTAACATTTTTCTTTTTCTTTTTTCTTTTTTTTTTTTTTTTTTTTTTGGTCTATTGTGGGTTTTTTTCCCTCTTTTGTATTTGTTTTAATAAATAAATACATTAAAAAAAGAAGACGGAACTAGATGCTATCTGAGGTCCCTCATAAGACCTGTGATTTCATGATCTTTTCTAAACTTAACTAAGCCATTAACTAATTAATAGACAATCTATTGGCTCAAACTTTACATCTTTCTAATTTGGTAGCATCAGCAAGAACTTGTATTTTCTAGCATATATGTCAAGAATGAAGTGTCTTATATTAGAAGGGAAGCAATAAACTGGGAAAATATTTTTACAATCAAAGGTTCTGATAAAGGACTCATTAACAAAATATATAGAAAATTGACTCTAATTTATAAGAAATCAAGCCATTCTCCAATTGATAAATAGTCAAAGGATATGAACAGACAATTCTCAGATGAAAAAATTGAAATTATTTCTAGCCATATGAAAAGATGCTCCAACTCATTATTAATCAGAGAAATGCAAATTAAGACAACTCTGAGATATCACTACACACCTGTCAGACTGGCCAGAATGACAGGGAAAGATAATGAGGAATGTTGGAGGGGATGTGGGAAAACAGGGACACTAGTACATTGTTGGTGGAATTGTGAATACATCCAGACATTCTGGAGAGCAATTTGGAACTATGTTCAAAAAGTTATCAAACTGTGCATACCCTTTGATCCAGCAGTGTTACTACTAGGCTTATATCCCAAAGAGATCATAAAGAAGGGATAGGGATCTGTATGTGCAAGAATGTTTGTGGCAGCCCTCTTTGTAGTGGCCAGAAACTGGAAACTGAGTAGATGCCCATAAATTGGAGAATGAATAAATTGTGGTATATGAATATTATGGAATATTATTGTTCGGTAAGAAATGACCATCAGGATGATTTCAAAAAGGCCTGGAGAGACTTACACGAACTGAAGCTAAGTGAAATGAGCAAGACCAGGAGATCATTATATACTTCAACAATACTATATAATGATCAATTCTGATGGACCTGGCCATCTTCAGCAATGAAATGAACCAAATCAGTTCCAATGGAGCAGTAATGAACTGAACCAGCTATGCCCAGTGAAAAAACTCTGGGAGATGACTAAGAACCATTACACTGAATTCCCAATTCCTATATTCTTGCCTGCCTGCATTTTGGATTTCCTTCACAGGCTAATTGTACAATATTTCAGAGTCTGATTCTTTTTGTATAGCAAAATAAGTTTGGTCATGTATATTTATTGTGTATCTAATTTATACTTTAATATATTTAACATCTACTGGTCATCCTGCCATCTAGGGGAGGAGGTGGGGAGAAGGAGGGGAAAAATTGTAACAAAAGGTTTGGCAATTGTCAGTGCTGTAAAATTACCCATACATAAAACTTGTAAATAAAAAGTTATTAAAAAATAAAAAATAAAGAATGAATTGTCTTTTTTCACAATCATCTTGTGAGTTATGCAGGCTATTATCCTAATTTCACTGAAGAGAATTCACTTGCTCAAGACAGAATCAAGATGGTAGAGAAAAGACAGGGATGCATCTAAACTCTTCTTCAAACCTCTCCAAATACCTTTAAATAATGCCTCAAAACAACTGCTAAAGTGAGAGAGTTCACAAAAGAATGAAGAGAAGCATTTTACCAGCACAACATAACTTAGAACAGGAAAAAGCTGTTGCACCTAAGTTAGAGTGGAGTATAGTTCAATGCAGGCTATTTCAGTATATACCAGGCCCCCATGAAGCAGGAACAGGCTCTGGAGACAACTGAATCAGTGGGGGCAGTGAAAGCTTCTGAACCTCTCCAGCCATAGATGGTAAGGAAACCAGACATCTGGTCAGAAAGAGATTACAGGGATGTGTTTTCTGGCACTGGAGGCAGGACTCTTGACTTTTCCATACTTATATTTGGGTTACAGTTCTGGATCTTAATTTTAGTATGAGGAAGAGCACCAGCACAACAGAGCTTAAAGCCACAGAGAAGTTGGGACTTTAGTCACAGTTTTGGAGTTGAAAAAAGAGATGATGGTCACTCATAAATCAGTGAATAATATAGGAAAGGAGTAAATACACCTCTCCCTAGGACATAATACGGGAAGAACTGTTTGCAACAGTTTGGAAGAACTGAAAACTTAGAGGTCCCCAAAATAATTTCTGAAGATAGCTTCACAAAAAACCCTCAAGGTTGGGATGGTGTCCCCTTCATTCCACTTTAGCATAGAGTTAAAATTCAGGAAATAGGCAGGAAAATGAGCAAAGAGTAGAAAAAGATTCTGACTATGGAAAGTTATTATAGTGACAGGAAAGACCAAAACACAAATTCAGAAGAAAAGAACAAAATTAAAACGCCTACTTCCAAAGCCTCAAAGAAAAATATTAATTGGCCCCAGGCCATGGAAGAGCTTAAAAGGGATTTTAAAAATAAAATGAGAAAATAGAAGAAAAAATGGGAAGAAAAATGAGAAGGATGCAAGAAAGTTACAGGAGAAAAAAGTTAGCAGTTGAGTAACAAAGGCACAAAAAATGTTTTAAAAAAAAAACTTTAAAAAACAGAATAAGCCAAATGATAAAATGTGTATAAAAATTCAATGGAGAGAAGAATATCTTGAAAAGGAGAATAGGCCAAATGGAACAAAGTTATACAAAAATTCATGAAAAAAAGAACTCCTTAAAAAGTAGAATTGGTCAAATTGAAAAGATACAAAAGCTCACTAAAAAAAAATAAAATAAAAATAAAAATTAGCATTTTGCTAATGACTTTATGAGTTCAATAAAATCAAATCAAAATAACTTTAAAAACAGAAGGAAATATGAAATATCTCATTGGAAAAACAACTGACCCGGGAAACAGATCCAGAAGAGATAATTTAAGAATTATTGAACCTGAAAGTCATAATAAAAAAAGACCCTAAAATTATCCTACAAGAAATTATCAAGAAAAAACTGCCCTGATATTCTATAACCAAAAGGTAAAATAGAAATTGGAAGAATCTACAAATTACCTCCTGAATAAGATCCCAAAATGAAAACTCTCAGTAATATTATAGACAAATTCCAGAATTGCAGGTAAAGGAAAATATATTGCAAGCAGCCAAAAAGAAACAATTCAAATATTATGGAGCCACAATCAGTATGACACAAGATTTAACAGTTTCTACATTAAAGGATCAGAGAGGTTGGAATATGGTATTCCAGAAGCCAAAAGAATTAGGATAACAATAAGAATCACCTATCCAGCAAAATTTAAAGTAATTCTTCAAGGGAGGAAGTATAAATTCAATAAAATAGAAGAATTTCAAGCATTCTTGCTGCAAAGATGCTGAGTAGAAAATGTGACTTTCAAGTACAAGACTCAAAAGAAACATAAAAATGTAAGCAGGAAAGAGAAATTATAAATGTTTCAATAAAATTAAACTATTTACATTTCTACATAGGAAAAAATAGTATTTGTAAATCCTAAAATCTTTTTCATTATTAGGGCAGTTAAAAGGAGTATACATAGACAAAACACATGAGTATGAATTAGGTATGTTGGGAAGATTCATTTTAAAAAATAAAAGAGGTGAGAAAGAAGAATGAAATGGGAGAGGGAGAAAGGGAGAAACAATGCTAAATTATCTGACATAAAAGAGAGTTTACAGTGGAGGGGAAGGAGGAAAAAGAAGAAGTGCATCACCAGAATTGGTCCAAAAAAGGAATAACACACATTCAGTTGGGTGTAGAAATCTGTCTCATTATAGGTGAAAAGTAAAAACACTTTTCAAAATGGACAGCAAGAAAGATGAGAAAGTAGGATAAACAGGGGAAAAATAGGTTGGAGGGAAATAATTGGTAACCATTATTGTGGGAAAAAAAAAAAACAACATAGCATGTTTCTCTGATAAAAGCCTCATTTTTCAAATACATAAAAAACTGAATGAAATTTATAGAAGAGCCATTTCTCAATTGATAAATGGTCAAAGAATATGAACAGGCAGTTTTCAGACAAAGAAATGAAAGCTATCTATAGGCATATGAAAAAAAAATGCTTTAAATCACTATTGATTAGAAAAAAATGCAAATGAAAACTGAGCTACCATCACATATATATCAGATTGGCTAACATGACAGAAAAAAAATAACAAATTAAAATGTTAATGCACTGTTGGTGAAATTTCATACTCATTCAAACATTTTGGTGAGAAATTTGGAATCATAAGAATTTTAAACCCATTTCTAACCTTTAACCAAACAATACCATTACTATTCAGATCTTTTAGTGATGGCAAAAAAATATTATAAATGGAGATGTCTATTAATTGGGGATTGGCTGAACTGCTTTTTGTTATGATTGTGATGTAATAGCATTGTGCTTTAATGATAAATGGAATGCTCTCAAAATAACCTGGAAGGATTCATATGAACTGATGTAAAGTGCAGTAAATAGAACCAAGAGAAAATTATACACAGTAATAACAATACTGTATTGTTATGTATGATGATCTACTGTGAATTGATTAGTTATTCTCCACAATATAATGAACCAAGACAATTATGAAGGACTTATGATGAAAGGTGGTGTCTGTTTCTAGAGAAAAAAACTGATTGAGCTTGCATACAGAGAGAAGATAATTTTTCTTTAGTTTCTTTGTTATTCTTGAGTATTTGTTTTGTTTTGGTTTTATCTGAGCTTTTTTCACAGCAGGACTTATGTAGAAATGTGTTTTGCATGACTACACATGTATAACTTATGTTTATCTTTTCAATGAGAGGAGGGAAGAGAATTTGGAACTTAATTTTTTTAAATAAAATAATGTTAAAATTATTTTATATATAATTGAATAAAGTAATTTAAAAAACAAATTCCCTTGCTCTAAACCACAGCTTCTTAAACTGTAGGTCATGACCTCATACGGGGTCATGTTACTGAATGGGGGCTTATGAAAAATTTGGCAATAATAAAAGGTTTCTGAATGCAATGAACAGAAATTAATTCAAAATCAAACATGTAATGTATCTGAGGTGTTTCTGGCAGCATTTGCCTATGCTGCATGCATCCTATGACTTCACTGCAACCTTAGTTCTGACCATTCTGACTGTGCACTACACATGCATTAATGCTGCTAGAAACACCTCAACTCAGATTCGAGATGAGGTCACATAAAATTTTTTCAAATGAAAAGGTGCTTGAGTGAATAAAGTTTAAGAAGTTCTTCTCTAGAGCACTAAAATGAACTTCTTATATGATGACCACAATAATGTAACATAAAACAACTGAAAGATTTCAGAAAGATGATCAATACAACAGTCAATCACATCTTCAGAAGACTGATAATGAAGAGTGCTTCCTGTCTCTTAATAGAAAGGTGGTAGTTTAGAGTATCAGAAAGAGACATGGATTTTCAAGCACAATTAATGTGTTGGCTTGTTTTACTTGGGAATATTTAAGCCAGAGAAGAATTCTATATATAGGTAGAGAAAACGTTGGTCTAGTGATAGTTATGGAAAAAAGAAGAAAGAAAGAAAGAAAGAAAGAAAGAAAGAAAGAAAGAAAGAAAGAAAGAAAGAAAGAAAGAAAGAAAGGAAGGAAGGAAGGAAGGAAGGAAGGAAGGAAGAAAAAGAAAGAAAGGAAGAAAGGAAGGAAGGAAGGAAGGAAGGAAGGAAGGAAGGAAGGAAGGAAGGAAGGAAGAAAGGAAGGAAGGAAAGAAGGAAGGAAGGAAGGAAGGAAGGAAGGAAGGAAGGAAGGAAGGAAGGAAAGAAGGAAGGAAGGAAGAAAAGACAAAATAATATTTTTTAAAACAGACAAAAGCAGAATTCAGGAGAACATCCAAAAGAGCCATTTTGTTACTATCATGTTAAATTTATGACACTTAAAAAAGATGCATAAGAGAAGTTCATAGTTTCGTATGAGATCCTATCTTCTATTCTTCATTTGAACAATTTTAATTGAAAGACCTACTGAACTGTCAAAATCAACACACCCAAAACAGACCTCATGATTTTCCCTTTGCCAAATCCTTCTTTCCCAAACTTTACTATTACTGAATAGGGTACTACTGTTTTCCCAAGCTCCCAATTTAAGTATTACCTTCAAATTCCTTATTTGTATTGATCCCATATAATATTCCATATATTTTCAATCCTTGTGCACTTTTTAAAAATCTTCACAGCATCTCTTCTGTATTTCTTTCTCTCCACTTATACTTTCTCCTTGCACATTAGTTCATTCCCTTATAACCTCTCACCTGTATTATTGCAATATCTTTCCTGTTAGTTTCCTTGCCTCAATCCTCCTTCCATTCAACTCTATTCAGCTTCTAAGGTAACAATTCTTCTTTTTTAATTTAATATTTTATGTTTCCCAAATATATTTTAAAACAATTTTCATATTCTCTTTTCCAAACTTTGAGTCCCAAATTCTTTCTCCCCACCCTTTCTTTCTTATTGAGAAGGCAAGCAACTTGACATTATGTATAGTCATGAAAAACACCTTGCTATGGAAGTCATGCTGTGAAAGAAAACACAGACCAAAAAAATGAGTAAGAAAATTAAAGAAAATAACTAAAAAAAATCTTCAATATACATTCAGGCTCTATTTCTGTAGACAGATAGTATCTTTCATCTAAACTTAAGGTGATTTTTCTAAAGCATAGGTATGATTGTGTCACCTCCCCAGACCAAGAACATTAGTGGCTTCTCATTAGCTCCAGGATCATACAGAAACTTGTTTGTTTGGCATTTGAAGCTCTTCATAACCTGACAACCTTCCTAACTTTTCAAATTTTTTGATATTTTTAAAACTTATAATAAGAATTATTTTTAAAACTATCACAATAGCTCCCTTTTCCCCTACTACCAGATTGCTCTTTTCTGCTTATAGTCACTAATATCTAATTCTTTCCTCCCTCCCCTACCCCAGCAGAATAACAATGAAAACTCATATGGCCAGAGCTTTTTAAAATTATTTCTGTCTGTTTCTAATTTTTTTTTTTAAAGTAAGGCAACAACCCACTCACTCTCTGAATACAAGGCATCTAATCCACACTGTTAGCTTTTATAGGTATTTAACCTTAATGCCATATTAATATTCCATTCTTTTGGTTCTGTCTACTTTAATCTCCTTTATCCGTAAAACTTTCTTTTTTCCAGATCAGTGTTCAAAGTACCATTTTGAGAAAAGATGGACATCTAACACTAGCCTGGTTATCCGTTTATTAGTGAGAGAGGAAGCTACAAGTTCAAATCTTGTGTCTGTAACAGGGCTAAGCAAACAGGCCTTAATAAGTCCCTAAGCCATTCCAAACAGACTGAAGAGGCAAGTAGTCAATCCTAGAGTCAAACCACAGAGTTCATCCTCAAGTTGGGATTTCTCTCATTCCTGTGCAGGACATTAACATGTTCCTTCGTTTTTGGGTGCCTGATGGCTCTATGAAATGTGAACTGATATAAAATGGCACATTACTGTTAGAAAGCTCTGCCCTTGACTCACCCTGGAAAATGTCTGCAGTTAAAAAAAAAAAAATCTTCAAGAAAGAACTAGCCTGGGAGACTCAGTTTGGTTCACCCCCATGCAATGGGGAATAGAGAACATAACAATTATCCAATGAATCTGATTCACGTACAGCCAGCATGGTAAACTAAGCTCTTTCTTTCCTAAAAACTTTGGGAAGATAAAGTGAAGTGAGATGAAAATTAATGAAGATATTCTGAAGAAATTTATTCTGAAGAGATCAAAGTGCTTTCAAATCTTTTTAAAAATTAAGTATTTTGCTGATGCTTGACATTTTCTTAAGACCCCCTTGACCCTTCCCCAAAATGAATCTGAAACTCTCCCTTGTAATAAACAACTACAATTAAATGTAAAAAAGATGACATACAAGCCACAACTGGCGTTGTATGCCTCATTCCACACCCGTAGTTCACTCTTCAAATAGGAATGTTTCTGAATGCCAATTCATTTTTTATTCTATGTTTGGTTCTTTTCCATTCTAATTCTAGTGGGTATTTCCCCCACCAGTATAAGATAAGACTTGTCCACACCTATATATTGGAATACACAATGAACTTGAAATCAGTAATACTTGGGTTTAACTCTAAGGTCTGCCATTTACTAAAATGTGTGACTTTGAGTAAATAATTCACTGTCTGGACTCAGTTCTCTCATCAGCTTAAAAAAAAAAAAAAAGGGAAGGAAGGAAGGAAGGAAGGAAGGAAGGAAGGAAGGAAGGAAGGAAGAAGGAAAGGAGGGAGGGAGGGACAGAGGGAGGGAAAGGAGGGAAGGAGGGAGAGAAGGGAGGGAAGGAGAGAGGAGGATATTTGGGTTGAAGACCTTTAAGGTCCTTCCAGCTGTAACACCTAGGCTCTTCTCTAATAGCTATGATCCTTTTTGTGATTCATAAATCTTCCACTGGGGCATTTTTATAGCTCAGTGGCCATCCTGAGTTCTCAAAAGTAATGTCAGTGAATAAGGAGCTCTGGACTCAAAATGCAGATAGATGAGCAGTAAATAGAAGTGGAAAAAGACAAATTTGGGTTGATCTAATGTTTTAATTTTGAAGAGAGGAAGCTTGGTCACATACAATGAACTACATAATCCTGGGCAAGTCACTTAAAGTCTCAGTTGTTTCAGGCAACAATCTAAAACAATATAGAGGAGAAAGTGCTGATCTATACTAGTAGAATGAGGTTTCACCAGATTGAAATGAGCACAGGCCTAAGAAAAGACTTTATCTGATATCCAAAGATCAGCCTAAGGAAGTTCAGCAAAGTCTTTTCTCCAAAAGACTTACTACTTCATGAAAAATTTTTGTTACAACTATTCATGATAGGGATCTATTACCTCACAAAATCATAATCTGATAATAGCTTTTATTTACACAGAACTATCAAGTTTACAAAATGCTTTACATATATAATCTTGTTTCTTTTCTTATCAATACCAAATTAGGTAAACAATCATATTTACTCATATTTACACAGTACTTTAAGGTTCTACAAAGTCCTTTCTCTATAAAGCAGGTAATGGATTTTCACCCTCATTTTACAAGTCAGAAAATTAGATTCAGAGGTAAAGTAATTTGCTCAATATCTAAAAGCTATTAAGTGTTGTCCTCATAGCTAGAGGAAAGAATGTGTGTGTGTGTGTGTGTGTGTGTGTGTGTGTGTTTAATTAGTATACAGATGCAGAGATTGAAGTATTAAAAATGAAGCAACTTGTCATGTTCCACAGTCAATCATTCAGTCTGGATCAGGACTAAAACTTAGGTCTCCTGATTAGGACCCAAATCTCTTGAAAGAATTCTCAGGGCAGGTAGGTGGTGAAGTGGATAGAGCACCAGCCCTGAAGTCAGGAGCACCTGAGTTCAAATATGGCCTCAGACACTTAACTCTCCCTAGCTGGGTGACCCTGGGCAAGTCACTTAACTCCAATTGCCTCAGCAAAAAAAAGAAAGAAAATATAGTTCTCCGTTTCTTGGACCTTGCTTCTGTGTGGTTTTCATTCATTATGGGAGTCTCACAGAGGGTCCCTTCACTAATGGAAATGTTAAGCTTGATTCATAATTGCTAACAAAACAAGCTCAATTTCCTTGTTAAAAGAATGTGTTAATGTATATGTGTATATATATATATATATATTATATACATAAAATATGTTAATATATACACACACATGCACACAATGCACACACATATATTATGTATACATGTATATATCCCTATCAGTAAATGGAGGATTCCATTGACAGAAATAAATTTTAATTCCTTGACTTGATCATGGACTTAGAGAAGGGAAAAATCTTAGAAATCATTAATCCAACACTTCATTTACAGAGAAAGAACCTAAAATCCAACTCGGAGAAGGGACTTACTTTAAACCTCAAAGTGGCAGACGCCAAAATTCACACCCAGGTCTTCTGATTGCCAAACATGGGCTTTCTTTCCACTGTCCCACACTGCAAATAGCTTAACCATTGTAGGATGGTGTACTATAAATGATATGATGACAGCTGTTCTCCTAATTTTAAAGAGAACATGCCGCCGTGTTGTCTGTCAGCTCTGCTCCATACTTAAAAACAAGATACAAAGATTTGGGGTTCTATTGGGCCATGAAAAAGTGGTACATGTGATTGGAATAAGCAAAAGGATTACACCTGTGATTTCAATAGTAGAAATAATTCTCAGATAAGGAAAGTCTTTCTATCAATGCAGATCTATCAATGCAATTTTCTACAATTTTTAATTATGATTGCCCACAGATACATGACTTGCATAGCCATGTACAACCAGTATGTGTTAAAGGGAGGCTTTGAACCTTTTAAAGATCTGTGTTCAATCTATTCTGCCATGCTGCCTGATGTACTTTAGCTAAGCAAAATAATGTTACTGGAGTTTGGAACTTTTTTTCTGTTAGTGAGAATATATTTTCATTAAACATCCCTCCTTGTCCACTAACCAATAATAGTCATTTACTACATGGTTGAATGAAGCTGAGGTGTAGCCTTTAGTTGAGGCATCAAAATTTTACTCTTTCAGGGATTTAATGCATGACCTTGGCCTCCATGCTCCAAATACTTGATCTAAACAGATAGACTAAAAATGGTAGAGAAAATTTTAGGTTAAGATAGCTACTGACTTAAAGTACCAAGATCCAAGCTTCCATCAGAGTAGAAAGACTTAAAGAATTTCAAGCAAGGGTCAAAGTATAGCTTTGCACATATATATATATATATATATATAAGATTTATTTACAAAACTTGTGAGATATATCTCACAAGTTTTGTAAATAAATCTCAAGTTTGGGCCATGGACTTGTAACAAGACAGAAATTATTCTCTTTCAGTTCCTTGAACAGAATTCTTAGATTCAAGTAGTTATTTGATATTTCAATATTTATTATAAGACTCAAGCAATCTTCTAACAACTACTCTTCGCTTTTTGCTACCTTTCATACCTAAATAAATAACTGGGTGCTGACAATTTCACCTAACATCTATGGGGAAAAAAAAAAAAAGAAACATTTATGGAGTCCATCTATTCTTATCCCCACTGTCACTATCCTAGTAATGCTTATTATCTCCTATTTTGAGAACTACTTTATTTGAGAACTGGTCTATTTTTAGAACTTTCCAACAGGTCTTTCCATTCAGTCCTCCTTTTCATCCAATATCTGAAGCTGCTATTAGTTATGTCACATCTTTTCTCAAAAAATATTTAATGACTCTATTCTTTAAACTTCCAAAGAACTTTGACTTCTTTTTCTAGGCTTTGTGACTCTTCATAGTCTGACAACACCTTATCTTCCCAGAATTATGCCATGTTGCTACCCTCCAACAAAACTGGACTTATTTTTGTCCCAGAAACTGTTTAGGTATCATCTATCCATTTCTTTACACATACTATTCTCTGAAGCTGGAATGAACCCTTCTTCTTCTTTAGCTACTGAATTTTTTTTTTACCTAGCCTTTAAAGAACATGGTCTTTAGAATGATAGATAAATAAGAGATGTTTGTTAAATTGGACTGAACTCCAATGGCTTTTTCTAGATGAAGCTTTCTTTTATTTGTGGCTTATAATAACCTTCTTCCACAGACTTCACACTGCATTTTATTTTGTATCTCTCTATCTCTATCTTGTAGACAGATGAATAGATATGACGCATTTATTAAGCACTTATGTGACAAGCAATGTTCTAGATATTTATAAAACAAATTTAAAAAGTTAAGTCCCTACCTTCAAAGAGAACACATTCTACTGGTGGAAATAATACAGTACAGAGAGAGAACTTTTAGTCAGGGAGAGTTATTTTGATTTGGAAAGTAAGGGAGATAATGAGGAAAATCATAAAACATTTAAACATCTTTTCTACTAGCAATAGTATTGATTTAATTATAGTCCAGAACTAAAAGGGGTTGAGAGATAGATAGTGTGTGGAAGGAATATGAAGATGTATAGGTCAGTTGATAAGAAAGAAAGTCAATAATGTCTGGAAACAGACTAGTTAGAAAAGGCCATATGAAGGATCCATGATTCAGATAGCTGAGGCCCCAGAGCAAGCATTTTGCACTTAAAAGTCCCAAGTCTTCCATAGCATAGTCTCTAGTCCAGGAAGCAAGAATATATTGTTGCCGGTTTTGGTGTGTGTTCCCTCCCTCCCCCCATCCCTCCAGTTTATTCTCTTAAACTCTGTTGTACAGGAGAGACTTGTTGAAGTCCATAATCAATAGTCAGCTTCACAGTCAGAAAGAACTGAATTCAAGTCCTATCTCTGATACATCCTAGCTCTGTGAGCTTAAACAGCACAACCTTCAAGTGTCTCAGGCAATTCTCTTTAAGAATGAAAATTAGAGAAGAGTTGCCAGCTGACTTTGTAGAAGCAGCAAGGTGACTTGGTGACAAGTGAACTTGGAGTCAGAAAGACCCAACTTTAATCTGGCCTCAGATTCTAAATGGTTGTGTGATTCTAGGCAAGTCACAATCCATGTCTAATTCAGTGTTCTCAACTGAGAAATGGGATAATATAGTACTGACGTCCTAAAGCTATTAGGAAGATCAAAATTTATAAATGTTTGTGAAGTACTCAGTGCAATGGCTGCTACATCATGTGCATTTAATAAATGTTTTTTTTTTCTTTCTGACACCAAAAAAAAAAAAAAAAAAAACAGAGATAGTCCCAGATAAAATCTGAACAGAAATTCCCTCTATAATATCCCAAACAAGTGGCTAAATAGTTTCTGGTTTAAGATTTTCAAATACAGAGAACTCATTATTTATTGACATGACCCAAATATAGCTACAAAATATAAATCCTATGAATTCTACACAGATTTGTTACCTACAAGTATTGCTAGTGCAAATTCATTGAGTATACGTCAGGAATGACCAGTGTCAGTAGTTTTGCCTCACCCTTCCTTTCAACTAGCATGCCCAACCATTTAAAACAACTGAACCCCTCTGTAAAATGGGCTCACACCTTCATAAAGGGAGACTTCAGAAACCTTTAAAAAGCTTTTGAAGGCCCTACTGGAGGAGACATTTGGCATTATTCTCCCAAGGGCTCCAGTTCTCTGAAAGCTTTAGGGAAGAGGAGGAGGGGCAAACAAGGGATGGAGAAAGAAGAAAGGAAAATCCCTTCTTTGTACAGGTCCTCCTAGTTCCCAGTGACAGGCTGACTCTTCCCAGTGCCAGAGGCAAGGAGCCAGTAAGACAAGGCAAGCCTTAATAACCCATCAAACCTCATGAAAAGGGGAACATCAAATGACAGAAAACTGATCAGAGGCTCAGACCCAGGGGGCCCTTTCTTACAGGCTCTGCAGGTTCTTCTACCTTCTTCCAATGAGAATAAATGTGTGGATCTTGGTTGCCTCCTTTCAATTATCTTCTTGACCATAAGATTGGGGGAGCTGGTAATCACTTGGAACTTTCCAACCAAATTGCCAAGCAGGCTGTCCCTAAGAAGCATCAATAATGGTATTACTCTTAGGATCACGGTATTTCAAGCAGAAGACACCTGAAAGGTTATTTAGTACCATCCCTCCTTCCTATGCCCACTTAGGCAACATAGATGATAGCTCTGGATTTGGAGTCAAGAAGTCTTGAATTCTAATCCTGCCTCAGACATTTATTACTTGTATGACCCTGGGCAAGTCACTTAATTCAGTGACTCTGTTTGTACCTTCTGTATGACCTTGAATAAGTAATTCCTTTCCTTAGTCATTAAACACAAATCAAATCCAACCTTAGATACTTAGTGGTTCTGTGACTTTTGGCAAGTGGCTTAACCTCTATTTGTGTCATTTTTCTCATCTATAAAATTAGGATAATAACAATCCTTATCCCATAGAGCTGCTGTGAGGAAAAATTGAGAGCATATGTAAAGCACTCTGCAAACTTTAATATACTATATAAATGTTCACTATTAATATTATAGTTGTCACTGTTATTATAATTACTATAATTATTATTGTCCAAGTTCATATAAGCAACAATTACCAGAAACAAGATTCAGGTAAAGCAAGAGAATATATTTATCCTGGAATTCTCTCATCTAATTGATAATACTATGAACTCTACTGATGCCTTATAAAGAGTCTTCCCTAGCCACACAAAATGGGTTGCTAGAAATAGCAAGATGTGTAGATGCCGGGCAAAGGTCAAGTATTAAGAAGTGCTGGAGGTGAGTAGCTGTTTATTTTTGCCTCTTCACTTGTTTAGTTTTGCACCAGGACAAAGCATAATGGGAGCAGTGGGATAGAGGAAATATCCATCCTGACTCTTCTCTACTCTAAAGGAAATTACTTTAGTGGGAAAGGAAAGTTGATCATTTTTGAAATGTCATGTGGCAACACAAGGAACAGTAGAAATAGATCCTTATAGAGGAAGAAACTGAAAGCCTGGTGTGGCAAGTGGTTTATATGTACAGTGGAAGAGCCTGGGTTCTTTCTCTTCCCCTCCCCCCCAATACAAATAAATGTTTTGGACTAGACAGTTGAACCAAATGTGAACTTCAAGATCATTAGCTAGAATTAAAATTGGAGGGAGGGTTGAAAGCTTCACACAACAGAAAATTTAAGAGAAAAAAAAAAATCAAGGGATGTACTTAAAACCTATTACAAAAGTTTCCTAGAAATTAAGTAGCACACAAATTGTCATTTAGATAAACTATATAGCAACACATCTCCAAAATGTAACATCATATTTCTCTTAATGTGGAAAGTTTCCTACTTAATGAATACCATGCCCTATCAGGATTTTCCATCAAATTTCAAATATTTGAAAAATATTTTAAGTCTCAAAATAGGATTTATCTGTTCACTCTATTTCCTGTAAAATTACCTTCAGAGTATTTGGGGGTAGGGATAGGGAGGATATTAATCACTTTTGAATATTGTTTCATAAAATGGAAGAGGAAGTAAGAACCCTAGGATATTTATCATAGATAGAATGTAAGAATTGGAAGGGATGTTAGAAAAAAGAACCTCAAAGAAAAATGGTACTTCACCGTAAATGACAGAGTTGAAAGAATGAAGAATACAGAAGGTCAGAACTTAAAGAAGCCTTAGATATCATCTAGTTCAAACACATTCATTTTACAAATGAAGGCATCAAGGTTACAAGTTGTTAAATTGTTTGCTATGGGGCACAAATCAATCAGTGGTAAAGCCATAGAAACAGGCCTCATGCGTCCCAATTCAGTGTTCATTAATCTACACTGTACTTTTTTTTAAATAATGGTATAAATTTGGCATAATTTCTAACAAATACAGAAAACAAAATTAGTATGAGTAGATTTTTTAAAATTTAAGTAATACACAACATGTAATAACATGACTGGCTCAATACTACCTTACTATCTTTACAATATGGTGCATTTGAGAGTAATAAATTATACAACTCATGGGTCAATCCCTTTCCAATATACTCTTTTTTGACAGTCTGTACAAGGGATACATAAAGACACAAAAACATTTAATAAATATATTAAATAACAAGAAAAGATATCTGATACATATGCAAATGAGTGCATTCTGTTCTAATTCCAGAGAAAGAATAATTTAATTTTCCCTTATTTCGTCTTATTCCTTAAGAATGGAGAATGAAAAACAAAATCTCTTTATTACTCATAGCTTTGGAGTTAATTGAGATTCTGAGATGTCTGCCACTTGTATTTCTTTGCAGTAACTCAGGCCAAACAGGAAGACAGTTAAAATCTCAGAATGATTAGAGAACATTTGAAGTCTCTTACCCTTGACTCTGCTGTTATCAGTTTTGGGCATTCCATGATCATATCACATCACTCTCCTCTTCATTTTCACTGTTTACAGATCTCATCATCCAGATTTACTACAAACATGCTCATTAGCACCCATATGGCTCCAGTAGCCCTACTGTTTGCTGCCCCTTGTTGTTGTTGTTTTTTATCCTTCCTCCTCTAAAAGTACCATGACATCAGGGAAATGATGCCATGACATGCAAGACAATGAAAGGTTACTTACCTCATTTTCTCTTCCAGAGCCATTTGGGTCCAATGGCCAGATCAGGAAGACTGGAGATGGCCCTGGATACAGTAGGAGAGCTTGGTCTTTTTAAGCTAAGGTTTTTAACAGGTCTCAGTTTGGCTGAGGCCATACCCATTCCCAGGATTAAGGCTAGGTAGCAATTGAGGCAAAGAATGACCTGTTTCACTTAGTCAAAAAAAAAAAATTTTTTTAAATTGGCGAGGGAAAGACCCTTGGGTTGTGTGGCCAAAATAGAAATGATTGTTATTTACATTCACTCTGAGTCAATCTGTACCTAAATGGGTTTTGGTCTAGGACTTATTGTTAGACAATTGATGAGAGTTAGAGTGATTTGGGTTTAAGGCATGGTCCTTAAGAAAGAAATCTAGGCAGTAAAACCCAAGATATCTTGGGAGGGTTCAGCAATCAAAGTAAAAATAATTTAAGCAAATCTGCAGGTAAGGATATGTGAACAGAAGATAGGGGAAAAAGGAAAGGAAAGAAGGAAGGAAGGAAGGAAGAAAGGAAGGAAAGAGGAAAGGAGGGGAAAAGGGAAGAAGGGAGGGAAGGAGGAAGGGAAGGAGAGAGGGAGGAGAGGAGGGAGAAAAAGAAAGATTTCCCCAACCGACCAGTTTCAATTGGGTCCCCAGTGGGGACTCTACTCACAGACATCAGTGAATGATGTCATGATATGTAATTGAATTGGATTTTAGTGAGGAGGGCTGTGCAAGGTCATCTGCCTCACTTTCTCCTCCAGAGTCTATGGGTCCAGTGGCCAGATATAGATCAGGATGACTGGAGCTGATCTTGGATGCAATGAGTAATCTTGTCCTTTTTAAACTAAGGTCTTCAACAGGTCTCAGTTTGACTGAGGCTAGACCCATTTGGTGATTAAGGGTAGCTAGGTAGCAATTGAGACAAAGAATCTCTTCTTTCACCTAATTAAAAAAAAAATTCTATTCTAAATAAATATGGGAGGGGAAGACCCCAAGAGACATCAAGAAGGAGCCCCAGTTCATATGAATGCTCCCTTATGGATCACATTGGATGATTGACAGTGACATAATACTTTATATAAGAAACTAGAAAATCCTGTGGAGTAGGTAATACAAATATTCTAATATCCATTTTATAGATGAGAAAATTGGCATTCCAAAGGTCAATGAGGATAAATAACTGATGAGATTTGAAACTAGGTTTTTCTAATCCAAGTTCAGCATCTTATTGACTATACAGTGCTGCCTCTAGCTCAAAAGTCACTTTGTATTATATGACACAAATGGGGTATTATAGGCAGGCATGGAAGAAGTTGAACTCATGGATGATTAAAATATTGACACACACTCCCACGAGCATGTGCGCACACACACACACACACACACACACACACACATTGGGCATGTGCTTACAAATACTTATGTATATGCATATACCACCCTTAAAAAGGAATGTTTTCACAGGCTGAATGAAATAAAAATGTTATCACTCCTCTAGCTGTAATCTCTGATTAGAACATTTAATCAATTAGCATTGCTGTTGTCAAAACTTGCTTCCAACAATGAATTAAAAAAAAAAAAAAAAAAAAAAAAAAAAAAACCTGCCTTAGGGCAGAACTCAGCAGCTAGCCAGCTCTCACCCCTGTGGTTAAGAGGAAACTCGCCCCTGCCAGAAATGTCATGTTTTCTCTGCAAAGGAAGCTTGAAGTCTCTGTCATAAAACACGAGGCCTCTTATCTGTCATTATTTCTCTCTGCAGTACTAATGAAATGTCAATCTCTTAAAAACAAAACGCCAGCAAAACAAAAAACAAAAAACCCCTGCTGCTCAGCTCCGAAAGAGTAGAGTACATTTTCGCTCAAGATTTCTCGACTCTTAACTCTCTCAGCCTGGAGATTTTTCTAGGAAAGGTGCTGCTGTATTAGATTGAGGTTTCAACCAGGGTGGAGAAGGGGGACTCGCTCTTTCATTGAGGACAGAGACGCATGACTTTGCACAAATCTGCCTCATTCAAATCCAGTTCTTGTGCATGTCAAGATACCACTCTCCAGATGTCATTGGTACTATTAGAGAATGAGGGACAAACAGCAAGAGCATCTGCACAGAATCATAAGGGAGCTGGGGAAGGAATAATTGAAATAATTTATTAGTCTAGTTTTTTAAAAATTATTTTTTCACAGATTAAGAAACTGAGGCCCAGAGACAAAAAGTGATTCATAAAAGATCTTACAGGCACTGAATAAGAGCCAGAGCCCGGAGTGTAAAACCCAGCTTCTGAGTCCAAAGTCAATGTTTTCGATTTCACTTTTTCCCACGGTACCAACCCACATGATTTCAAAATGGATCTTTGTAAATTACAGACTGAAGGGATTAGTGCTCTTCTGTTTCAAAAGAGAAGATTGAATAAAGATATGATCAAGGTTTATAAAACTGAAATGGTTTTCCATAGCACAGATAGAATTTATAGGATCAAACTAAGTTAAATTAAATCCAACTGCTTTATTTCATAGTTGAGAAAAATGAGACTTAGGGAGGGAAAACAAGCTTGCTTAAAACTTGTCATAGATCCAGTCTCTAGCCAATAACAAGGTGTTGGAAGAGAAAATTCCTGGCCATGGAATTTCTGCTGAATCAATTTTCTTCCATGCAGGGAGTAGGTAGTATGCTTTATCATCAATCCTCTAGACTTACTGTGTGGTTAAAACTTATTCAGCTTTTTAAAATGTTTTTATGCTGTTTTTGTCACTGTATAACTTGTTCACCTTGTTCTGCTCACAAGTCTTCCAATTTTTCCATTCATCATTTTTTATGGCATAATAGTATTCTATCACATTCATATATTATAACATGGATATCTCTTTAATCGTAAAGATGCCCTGGATTAGTAGCATACTCATTATACCTGACATCTAATGACACACATTCACAAGACTAATTTGACAGAGATAACTTGGCATTATTTTGGGAAAGGAGGAAAAATATGTTTTCTAAAAGACTCTAAACTAATAAATAGCAGGTTTAGGATTTGAATCCAGGCTCAGTAGTCTTTCCACTGCATCTCAAAACCCCAATATAACAGATTCTGAGTATTCTCAAATCTCTTGGAACCTGAGATGGGTAAATTCAAGACAAACAAATGGATTTAAATGGCAGAGAGCAAACTTTGGGGGGGTCATTACCCACAAGGGGCAGTACAGGATAAAAACCGTTTCCAAAATGTTTATTTCATTGTATCTTTTATTGATGCAATTTCCAACATGCCTTTCTATCTATTATTTCACAATAGGTTAACTAAAAGAAAACAGGATATCTGAGATCAAATCCTGATTGTGCCCACCACTCACCACCATCAGATGGTCCAAGACAAATACAATACTGGATGCACCATGGACATGACCTAGACATTTCTATTCAACAAACATTTATGTGACTGCTATGTGCAAGAGTGTTTGCTTAAAGGAGAAAGGGGAAAAAAATTTGAAGATTGAAAAACAAAAACACAAAAATCATTCATGAGGAGGGACACAACATATACACAAAATGGCCCAATATCATGATAATAAGTAGCATAAAAGTGTATTATTAGAGCAAAGGAGAGGCCCAGAATCTGTATTTCAGGAATTGTGATGGAAAGCATCCTCTGAGAAAGAGCCTGAGTTCCTTATTGCTGGCCATGGAAGACAAAAGAGGAGAAAGTAGAGTCAAATTGTTCCTGGAAAAAAATAAAATGAGCTATTGCTGCTGCAGCCCATTTAAAACTAGCCAGCATTTATATAGAACTTTAAGGTTTACAAAGAACTTTACATGTTGACTCATCTGATCTTCACCATCGTCCTATAAGATAGGTGCTATTATCATCCTCCTTTTACAGAGGAAGAAATTTAATCTATAAGAAATTAGGTGACTTGCCCAGAGTCTCACAATTACTAAGTCTCTAAGGCAGGATTTTAACTGGTGCCCCTGACTTCAACTGCTATACTCTAACCACTGTGTCACCTAGTTGCCCTATTTGCCTTCCCTCTCAACCTCCAGGGGGTGGCTGATATTCCTGAGGCTTGACTCCCCTGATGAATTTGGATTTCTAATTAGGACTTTAGGAAGAAATCATTATAAGTGAGGGCTTCATCCAGGAAGTATCAATTCTTCCATCCTTATAGACAAAAAGTATGATTATATTCAAAACAAACCATAGCATTTCCATTGTGTTTGTTTTTGTTGTTAAGTTAAATTTTTTTAATTAACAAAAATTCATTTTGACTCCCTCTCATATATTCACCTTTGGGAGGGGAAGGGAGGCTTTGTTACAAATATGCAAAGTCAAACAAAACAAATTCCTACATTGACCATAATAAATACACACATACACACATACAAACATATACACATATCTATATGTGTCTATCTATATATATATACACACATATGTGTATATATGTGCATGTATATATGTGTGTGTGTGTGCCATTCTGTACCCTGATTTTATCAATTTTTCTTCCATGAAGTGAGTAGTATGCTTTATCATCAATCCACTGGAATTAGTGTGTGAAGTTTATTAAACTTTTTTAAAGGTTTTTTTTTATTGTGTTTTTGTTATTGTATAAATTGTTCACCTTGTTCACAAGTCTTCCAATTTTCCCTTTCATCATTTCTTACTGCTGTAATAGTATATAATAGTATTCTATCACATTCATATACCATAACATGGATGTCTCTTTTGTTCGCAAAAATGCCCTGGATTAGTAGCATACTCCTTATACCTGGCAGAATCTAATGACACATTCACTAGATTAGTTTGACAGAGATAACTTAGCTGTATTTCGGAAAGAATAAAAGATGTACTTTCTGAAAGACTCTGAGTATATTTGAAAGTAAATGCATACTTTTTTTGGGGGGGGGTTGGGATAGAAAATAGAAGATAGAGAAGCAGATTTGTATAGCAGAAACACCATTTATTCAATAAGAATTTCTTAAGCATCTTATGTTCCAGGCACTCTATAAAGCAACAAAAGCACAAAGACAAAAATGAAACAACCCATGGTCCCAAGGAGTTTACATTCTACCACTGCTGGTAGAATCTTTTTTTTTTTTTTTTTTTTTTACAAGGCAGCTGGGGATAAATTACTTGTCCAGGGTCACACCACTGGTAAGTATTAAGTGTATGAGGTCACATTTGAAATCTTCCTGACTCCAAGGTCAGTGCTCTATGCAGTGCTTGAACTAGCGGTTTCCACTGCTGGTAGAATCTTAAACTTGACCAATGGTCATTTATATAACTTGAGGCAAGTTATTTACCCCCAATTCCTTTTTTGGGCTTAGCCTTACCATATATTAAATGAAAAAGAAGTATTGGGGTTGATGACATCTAAGATCCCTTCCAAATAACCACAATTCTGTGACTGTATGACTCTAGAAACTCAAGAATGTCACCAAGTCATCACCCCAGCTCATAAATGAAAAATGACTCCATAAATACACAATAGCAGAAAACTATACATTCTTTTGGCAATTAAATGATAAAGAAAATTAAATCATGGTTCTCCTTCACATCTATAATGAACAGTATCTCCTTAAGTCATAGTAAATGGTTTATCTGCCAACATCTCAACATCAGCAGGTATTATCTCATTTTACTGATGGAGAAAGGAAGGTAACATGATTTGTCCAAGGTCATAGATCCAGTTTGTAGTCAAGAGCAGGTGTAAGAAGAAAAAATCCCTGGCCATGGAATGCCTGCTGAAGTCATTTAAGTCCCAGTGTTTCTCAGCTATGGACCCAATGACACATTGAAAGACATGAAATGTACAGTCTTAATGTTTTTAACTTCAGAAAAAATTGGAGGAGACTGGAGGACCATATCATTAAGAAACTGGAAAGACCAATGGATTTTGAGTCAGAGGATCCATTATTTACTATAGATGATCCTGGGAAAATGTAGTTCCCTTCCCTGGCCTTCAGTTATCTCACCTGTCAAATGAGAGATTTGGATAATTTGATCTCTAAGAATAACCCAGCTCTAAATCTAATGACTCCTTCCTTGATATAAAAGAAACCCTACACTGGGATCTCAGATCTTAAGTCTTCTTAAGGGCAAGAAAGAACTGAGCAGATCAGATACAGCATAAGTTACACTGTCATCTGGTGCCAATTTTTAAAAAAATTAATTAATAAATAAAAACCTAAGTCCTTATTTTGGATCAATTCTTATTTCTTTCTTTCTGAAGAAAGAAAGCACAAGAAAATTTGATGAATTCTGGCCCTTATGACAACAACAATTTCAAGAAGATATGTGAAACAATTTCCCTTTTGTGGGCTTTTTTCCTCCTTCCTCGTTTCCTTTATCAATAATTTTTTTAAAGGGTTAATGTAAGACATTGACTAATGAGACATGACCTTTTTATGTTATCAAAATAAAAAGGACTCTAACAGCCTCTGTTGGGGACAGAGGCCCTTAGCTCTGCAGGGACCTCTTCTTCCAGTTTGGGGTCATTCTCCTCATTCAGTTCTTTATTAGTCAGCCCTAGTCTCAGGGCGGGACTCCTGCTGTTTGGAGATTTTTACAGCTTTGATTGAGAACACTCTCCAACCCACTGAGGGGGTTCTATAAGGATCCCGTTTGTTTTCAAGATGAAATCTCTGTGAATTCTGGCCTGTCTCCTCTGTGTTTCCAAAATGGCTAAAGAGATAAAAGCCATGCTTCCTTTTGACCTTAACTGGACAGTGGTAGCCTTGGCTTGTTTGGAATAATGAAGGCATATAAAGCTGTATAAATTAACTAGTGATTGACAGCTCTTTCTCCAAGATCACTTCTCTACTCCACTTAAAGAAGTGTGTTATTCAGCACCTAGGTAAAGTTAACCACTTTCATTCCAAGTATCTATTTCTGGAATGACAGCTGTAATCTGTGTTAAATCAGGCTAACCTCATGGCAGACCTGAATACAGTGAAAATATGGAGCTGTGAATGTTGCTTAAGGAAATTTTGTGAAATTATTAGAGTGCAAATTTTCCTGGGTCATAGACTTCTAACTAGACATCAACAAAATAGAAAAGAGTAATTATTTTTACAAAACCAAAATTCATTCCCATTCTGCTGCAACCAGTAAAGAGATTAAGAAAGGCTTACTGGAGGAAGTGTCATTTGTCATTATGTTGCAGGTTGGGTCATTAGTCATCAAGATGTACTCACTGAATTATGGTGATTTTAAAGTTTTATTTGTTTTAAAGCTTGTTCACCTTGCTCACCATTTGTATCCAAATAGTTCACCTGTGGGAATAATGTCAACCAAGAGGGCTGATAATGGATTAGTTCACAATCTGATAATGCACCTTACAAACATCAGCCCATTTTATGGGTACAGAGAAAGTACCTTTTGTTTGACAGAGCATCAGGGTTGTAGTCAGTCTGTCACTGAACAATGATATTCTACAAACACTTCTAACAGTAGGTGCTTTTTATTTTAGTCTTTGTCAATGTGTCAAAGATTTATAAGTCTTATATGTTAATTATTTCTTTTGTGTGAAGGAAATAAATAGTTGTCCCATACCTGATTTACATTGTGCATTGGGTGTCTGTATTCATCCCTTTTGGGGAAGGCATTAGAAATAATCCAAATCTAAGGTGTAAGTGGTTTCTCTCTGGGGCTCTAGGATGGAGGGAGGGAGGGGCGGAGAGAGAAAGAAAAAAAATTTGTTAAAGAGAGACTGACTTTTCTCTGGAGTCCAGGATCCCCAGGAGAGAACCCAATTAATACACTTGAGCCCAGAGCTAAGTGCCACTCAATGAGAAAAGTAGCAGATAAAGGGTACAAGCTCTCCTTTATGTTGTTACTCACTAAGTACAGGCTCTCAGCAGTGAACTGTGCTCAGGGCTGGGAAAAACAAAAAATTAAAAACAAAGGTATGACAGAGTCCCTGCTCTCCAGGAATTTGTAATCTCAAGAGGATAAGGCATAACCTCAGATAATTATAGTATACAGCTTTAGAAGAAAAGTACCTTAAAGAGGAGTCAAATGCTTGGTGGGGGAGATCAAGGAAGGCTGCCTGGAGAAGGTGGTTCAAAGGGTTTTAAAAAATAGTTCAGATTTCAACAGTCAAAAATGGGGAGGAACTCCAAGAAGAAGAAATAATGCTCCCTTATAAATCCAATTCAATTCTGAGCTTTTCAATTTTCTTAATCTTTGTAAGTATGTATTTATTATATTACCCAATGGCTTTCTTCCTTAAGGAGTGGCTTTGCACATACTCTTTGACCTACCAGATGCTCCTATTTCCTCATTTTTAAAATTAAAATAATAATACTAACCCCTCTAATGTGCTAGGTAATTTAATTAATATTTATAAAGTGCTTCGAAATTTGCACATTAAAGATGATGGCTAACTATAAAGAATGATAATTAATCAAAACCAGGTAGCATAATTCAAGAAAGTTAATGGATTGTTGGTCCTCCTTCCAATTTATGAATTATTAGCATAGACTAATGGGCTTTAAAGGCTATGTTTAGACACTTAAGGGAGTGAATAATTCCTAAGTAAAACCAGTTTTTCTGAAACTTTTAAAATTTACCAAAGCAAAAGAAAAAAAAATTAGAATAAGAAAAGAATTTAAAGATCTTATACCCACATTTCATAAAAAAGAAAACTGAGACCTACAGGGGTTAGTTACCCAAGGTCATACCCAAGATGCTCCCATTAAGCTTCACATTGTGACTAAGATTGATCTTAAATTCTCCACTGACTTCCTGGAAGAGGTTTAACAACTCATTTGACTTTTCTGCACCTCAACAGCACCAATAATGAAATGGAGGAGAACCAAAAAGATGTGCTGCAAGAGACTGTATTGAAAAGTCAATTCTCCAGAGTTACATAATGCCATAAGGATATATACTGTGGTCATTTTTAATCTCATCCATCCTGTCTTCTGTAGAATAAATGGATTGAGATTAATTGATCTTTTCTTTAGTTTAACATAGTAGAAAAGAGTGCTATTGGAACATAGGAGACTTGTATTTGAATGATGCCACAGAATCTTAATAGTGATGTGATTATTAAAGCTTTGTCTCTTGTGTAAAATGAGGATAAAGATATTTGTACCCTAATTCACAAGGTTATTTTGAGGGAAATACTTTGCAAATCTTAAATAACTATATGAACTATCATCATCATCATTATTATTAATTCTAAAGAAGAGGCAACAAGATACAGTGAATATAGAGTTAGTCTCGAAGTCAGGAAACCAAGTTCAAATTCTGCCTCTGGTATATACTGACTGCATGACCCTGAGTGAATTAACTAATCTTTCAGTATTCTAGGGTCTAGGAATCTAAGTTTCTATAGAATTAACAGAGAAAAGTTTCCTCACCTGAAATACCAATGAAATTACATATCCAAAAAAAGCATATGATAACCTTGAAGACAAGTTGCTATGCAATTTTCAAATAAAAACAAACTCAGTTCTTACCTTTGCCTCCCTTACTTTCTCTTTGACACCTCCCATTAGAACCATTAACTAGAACAAGACAATAGTCTCAAGCAGAACCTAAAAGGAAGAGTTTGGGGATAGAGTAAGAGAGAGATCAGTTGATGCCCAACAGTCTCTTGCAAATTCTGTTCAATTTAACATACATTTATAAAATGTCTACCACATGCTCTGCCCCTTCTAGTGACTTCCTGGAATCATATCCTGCAGACCAGACTCCTAGAAATCACTTCCCCAGTCCCTGAAGGAGTTAATTGCCTCACGTTGGAATTCTAATTCTGGGGTTAAGCTATATGCATTGGTGAATGTGTAAATGGACCATGTTTCATGTCTCATCCTACTTTCCACTCCAAACATCTTCCCACTTGTCCTCTCATCATGCACAACTTATCCCCATTTTTCTACCCGTTGCTTGGATAAAAAGATAGCTATCAATACTCCATTACTCTTTCAAAGGAAAACCCAGTTGATCTCCATATATACTGACTAACCATCCTTATATTTACTAAAACAAAAACCTCATCACTGGCCTAAGTGTTTTGTCTAATCCTATAAACTTTTTGAAGGCAGGGAATGTTGAACTTTTGTCTTTGTATCTCTAGTACTTAGCACAGTGCTTTGTATTTGATAAGCTTTCAAGAGACAAAGACAAAAGAGAAAACTTTCCCCTTCTCAATAAATTTGTATTTAACTGAGGGGAACAAATCTATATATGCAATGTATACATGCAAAGTAATTTGAAGTGGTGTGAGGAGGAGGCAGACTGCTAAGTTAATAGAGATACTTTTATATGTATGCAGCATTGGAAAAATAAGGTCCAGAGTCCAAGTCCCACCTATGCTAATGGGGATCACATCCCACAGAACTAGGATGTGGGTAAACAAGATGCAGAATACCATGTCTGCCATCTACAATCAATTAATCTGTTTGATCTATTTTGTATGTTATAAACTAGTAGTTTTCAAACATTTCATCTTCAATATCTTTACACTATTAAAAATGATGGAGGATCTGTCCAAAGAGTTTTTGCTTCTGTGAGTTATATTTGTAGATATTTATCATGTTAGAAATAAAAACTAATCTTGAATTTGTAGACCCTCTGAAAAGATTTCAGAGAACCCAGAATTCTCTGGACCACATTTTGAGAACCACTGCTATAAACAATAAATAGGAGAAACAGAGCAATTCTAATTAAAATAATTATAAAATACAGAAAATATCTATGAGATTAACCATTAAATACTTATATAAATATTACTACAATTCGTTGTTTATTGACATAAAGGGAATCCTAAGTAATTGGTGAGATATTCAGTGTTCTAGGTTGAATCATGTTAATGTAATAAAAGTTATAATGCTACCTAAATCAACCTACAAATTCAGTACTATATCAATCAAACTGCTGCGGAAATGTAGAACTAGACAAAATAATAACAAAAATAGCCTACGGAGTCCCAGGCACTATGTTAAAGATACAAAGAAAAAAAATGAAGAAGCAAAAGATCAAGAATTTTTTTTTTAACTTTTGTGTTTTACCTGAATTTAATGAATACAAAAAAAAATTTTTTTTTTCTTCATCCAAGCCAAAAGAAGAAAAAAAGGGGTGGGGGTGGGGATTACATGTGAAAATATAAATTTCCATTATGTAGAACTTATTTTTTAACTATATAGTAAATTCAGCATGTTACTTTCAAAGTAGACCTGTTTTTCTGTATTTCCTGCTGAATTTCTTTTAATTCTTTCAAATATATTTTAAGTATGCATGAATCCTCCCTTTCCCTATATACAAATAATCCTGTAACAAATAAACAGAATAAAACAAAATAATGTACACATTTACCATGCTCAAAAATATAGGTGTGTCTCATTCCTCAAAAGGAATTATCACTGGAAGCATGATACTATGCTAATCCACTCCTATAATTGTTATTTAAAAGATGTGATACTTCCCTACTAGGTATGCTCCTGTTAGTTGGACCAATTATAATCCATTTATGCTGTAATTCAGTCATTTCAATCCTACTCTATATATGGGGCAGAAAAAGAAAATTAACCAACAATCTTCACCTGGTAACCCATGTTATTAAAGTATCTCCAAACTTAACTAGTATTGAAGTCCTTAGACAAGTCAGTCAAATAAATTCCAAGTACCTACTATGTGTCAGGCACTGTGGAAATCTCTGGGAATACAAGAAAAGCAAAAGGCAGTCCTTCACAATCAAATAGGGGGAACAACACAAAAAACCACTATGTACAAGAAACTGAGGGCAGGAAAAGCTTCTTGTAGAAGATGGGATTTTAGTTGGACTGAAGGAAGTCAGGAGGCAGAGATGAGAAGGAGGAGCATGCCAGGCATGGTAGAAAACCTGGGGAAATATTTGGAGAAAGAGAATATAGTGCCTTATTTGAGAAAAAGTAAGGACATCATTGTCACTAAATCTCCGAGTACATGGAAGGAGGTAAGACTATTGGAAAGATAGGGGTAGGGGCAGATTGTGAACACCAAATAGAGAGTTTTATTTTTGAACTTGGATATAGTAGGAAATCAACAGCAAACAGAGTCCATCACTGCTCTATACTCAAAACCTAAAAAGCTAAGAATGATAGTATTTAAGCTAATTAAGTGACAAAAGCTCATAGATTCAAGGTGAAGGGACTTCTGCCATCATCTAGTCCAGAACCTTCATTTTACAGATTAGGAAATGAAGGATCAGCAAGAGGGAGTAACTTGTCAATGGTCCACAAGGTAAATGGTACAGCCAGTATTTGCAGTTCTTCTGACTCCAGATCTAGTGTTTTTGCCAATGGTTACAAGCTTGGTAGTATCTGTCAAAAACTGTGTTCTTCAGGCAAAACTTTCAGGAACCCAGGGTCAACTTCGAAGCCAGGAGGAGGTATTAGATAAGGGTTTTTGTGGTGCATTTCTTTCACTATTCCATGTAAAAGATATGCCTCAAATACCCTATTCCCCTAGAAATATTAAAGGAAATTGACAGGGTTTGTAACAAAGACCCTAATAGCAACATTGCTAAAATTCCTTTTAATGTTTCCAAGGGAATACAGTATTTGGGTATATCTTTTACACTGAATAGTGAAAGAAATCCATTACAGATGTCATTATTAAATGTTTCCTCCACTTGTGAGAGTGAATGCACACATACACACACACATACATATAGAAGTTCACTTGAAGCCAAAACACACTAGAAACTGTATGTGTATGTATATGTATAATATATATGCACATATATGTGTATATACATATATATTGAGAGAAAATGGCTCAAAGCTATCATATGTATGAAAATATTCTTCATTAAAGGGAAAAAAGCCATATTTCCTATTCTCTTCTTATTTTCCATTACATGTGCCTGTGGGTGGTAATAAGGAGTTAAAGGGAGAGGGGCCTCTTATAGACTTGATAGAAAAGAGAAAATGAGGTGGTGAAAGATTTGAATCTCAAAGAATAAAACATGTAGGAAATGAAAGACATATAGTAATTACTACTCCTTCCTTTTCATCTTCTATGGCCATATTTCTCAAATTTTTTCAGTATGTGACACACCTATAAATCTGCCAAAACATACCTAGATACATTAGATACATGCTATGCTTTCCTTCAAGTCTTCTGAGTATATTCACATTTAAATTCCCATTATCATACATGGGTAGCTAGACAGGCAATGAACAGATACACAGTTGGATGGATTCAGACAAATGATTGATAGATAATTAGATGGATAGATGGACAGATAGATAAACAAATGGATGGATGGATATAGATAGATAATTTAAGGGATCTGTGATTTTGTAATTTTGGTCTTCACTTCTTTTATACTTTAAGACAAATGTTTTAAGCCTTTTTTGTGTGTAATTAATCCGTTTGGCAATCTAGCGAAGACTATGGATCTCTTCTCAGAATAATGCTTTGTTGCCCACATTTATGTCTGATGAAATGCTAATTTTTAGTTAGTGATCAGTGAAAACAAAGATTTATTTTCTTACTATCCAACTTCACAGTTTGCTTGAAATATTTTCTCAGATTCCTTGGGAAAGAGCAAGGAACTCCTGGTTGAGATGCTCTGCTTTTGTAGAGTGTAACTTTTTTGAGGACAGAGTTAATTTTTTTTTTTTTTGTCTTTGACTTCCTAGCACCTAATAGCTCTTCATATGTAGTATGCACTTAATAAATACATGCTAAATCAAATGGAGCTGAATATGAATAGTCTTCATGAATTCCTGTGGTATATGTGTGTGTATACATGCATGTATATATATTAAGGCAACTGTGATATCATGGGAAAAAAAAATAGACCTGAAGCCAGAAGACATACAATATAATCTAATACGTACTAATCATTTGTTTGCTGTGTGTTTGTGGGCAAGTCATCTTGTTTTTTTGATTCTCAGAATCTTTATCCATTGAATGGAATAGATGGCACAGAATGTACTTGACAAGGTTGTTAGGAGAAAAGTGTATTGTTATCACTAAGGTAATATAAAAACATGAGCTATTACTATTAATATTACAATCCTCATCTTCATCCTCACCTTCATCTATTATGAACAGTCTTCAGATAATGAACCTCTCTTCATTTAATTGGACTGGTCCTTACAGGGCAGACACAGAATGATTCTCCAGAGCTGTACTCAAAGTCTTTTCAGCTTGGGAGAACCTGCTAGATCTTGGGTTCAATTAGCTTTCCCATGCTCCTTGTCAACTGTACACTTGATTACCAACATATCTGCCACCACAGAACTCCCAGACTTTAAGAAGATCATAGGATCCTTAAACTGGAAAAAACTGTAGAAATCACCTCAAATTCCTCAATTTACCAATGAGGAAACTAAAACCCAGAAAGAAACAGCTGCACAGGACAGGGCACTGCTAGATAAACTAGTAGTGACATTGGGGTTGTTTTCAAGCTTCAGGAATCTATAAACTTCCTGGGACACAGAGAGACTCAACCATAATTGCTCTCCTTGGTAAATAGAAGAATATATTACTTGATTGGTGGTACAGTTTGCCCGTGGCAGCATTCTGACCACACCCATTTTCCAATGTGGAGTAGACTCTGGAGATAAATATAAGATTCACTCCACCACTGAGGTAAATTTCAGGCACTAGATCTCCAGGGACCATTTAAGCTACTGAACTATCACTCAAAAACTCGTTTGGACAGAAGTATTTAGTTTTTATACGGCCATGTTTGATTAGAGAAAGAAGCAACTACAGGAAATAAAATTCTATAGAAAACCCTACAAGCCCCTTCCCCTCCCCCCTTAGTAAAAGCACAGGATCTTGAGCAGAAATATCTAAATGGGGATTTAAAAAAAAAAAAAAAAACTCATTCCCCTTCCCCCAGGCATGTCTGTAAAAAGAAAAAAAGAAGCCCACCACTATCAACAATTACCTCTGAGATGACATTAATTTGCTAAGAGCTTGCCTAGAGCAAATTTTTACAACTGAGATATAAACTCCAGAAAAATAGAACTTATAATGGAAATGGTGCAACAATTCTTACAGAACCTCTGTGGTTATAGGAGAGTTGAACATTGTGTGTGTGGGGGGGTGCAGAGTGGAGAGGTGAGAGGGAAGATAAGTGTATTATACAAATTTTTACTTATAGAAACAACATTGTTGATAATGAGGAATTTCTGCTTTCCTCTCTATACCCTATCTTTATTTATTTTCCATCCAAACTTTTTTTTTTTTAAATCACATTTGGGTTTTCTTAACAGCAAAAATCAGCTGGCTGGAGAAGAGAGAGCATATCCATAACTTCTAAACTGTTAATGGAGTGCTATAGTTTACATTAGAGGCACTAAAACATAGACTTTAGAGCTGCAGAGCTGCGGAAGATATCAGAGCTCATGGCTTCACCCCCTCATTTTGCACAAGAGGAAACTGAGGTCCAGAAAAGGGAAATCACTTCCAGCATCCTGCAATTTAGCCCTGGAAGGAACTTTAGGATTATTTAGTCTAATGCCAAAACTTCGGAACAATTAACCTAGGGCCATGGGAAGTGACATAAAAGACCAGAGGATTTACTCTTAGAAACGATTTAGTTCAATACCCTTATTTTTATGAAAGGAGGAAACTGAGTCCTAAAGAGGTTTAGTAATTTCCCCTCTGTAACAGAAGAAACAAATAGCTGAAACAAGAGCTTAACCTCAGGTTTCTGATTCAAACTACTGTTCATTTTCCCTCCCTCACTATCTTGTTATTTGTACAGGCTTCCTTACTTCTTGCCCAGGAATTCTACTTCCCAAGCCCTTGGTAGAATCAATAATGCTTCACAGAAAGGACAAGATCATTTTCCAAAGAGCATTATTTGAAAATTCTTTCTAAATCTTAACTAATACCACAAGTCAGAGTAATAGAACATTTCTGGAATGGAAGCAGAAAAATCAGATGCAGTCAAATATTGAGATAAATTCAAGAACCATGAGATTGAACAACTGTACTGCTGTTTCAGAGCATTAATAATTGCAATAACTGGCAGTTAGTCGAAGAATAGAGAAGTCTGAATCCATAATTCCCTACACTTATAAACATAAATAATAGATTAGAGATAATCTTTAAATTTATTTTTATTTACAAATCTTATGGACTATAAGCCACTTCCTCTCTCCACAGCCAACTAGAATAGTGGCCAGCTAGTAACACATAAATTCTTAGGTTTTGCAACTGAAATGAACCTTGGAAATAATCTAGTCGAATCCTATTATTTTCCAGATGAGAAAACTGAGGCTCAGTGGGAGTTGCACAGTGTTGTGAAGGATATAAGCAGAAGAACTGAGATAAGAGTTTACCAGAGTAAGGTCTTGGTGTGACTTCTCATTTACTTCAGCAGCTAATTTAAAAATAAAAACTAAAAAGAAATAAAATGTTTCATCTTAATTCGGCAACCTTGGGCAAGTTCCTTTTGTTGACTAGATCTCGTTTCTTTTTTTCTGAAAAAATTCCTATGGTCTTTTATGTCATTTCCCATCTATGATCCTTTAGGACCCCTTTTCTCTCCGGCAGTCTGTGACTGTGATTCTTTGGAGTAAGGGTAAACCATGCTGTCTATGTTTCAAAATGTGCCTGTGTCATTACTCATCCTGGCTGTTGAGTGCTTAAACACACGCCACAGGAGACAAATAAAAATAACACAGAGTGGTTGTTTTTTTCATTGTCTTCCTAAACAAATATGTGGAAGAATATCCCCTCAGTTCCTTGGGTTTTTGTCCCCTCCCCCAACTTGAGTTCCCTTTAGCCCAGGGGGTTTATACCCCATTTACTCCCAAACAACTTTTGCAAATACAAAGTCTCCTCTTCTTCCAGGCAAGGAAAAACTTATGCATTGCCCACACCCACAGCTACTGCTTCAAACAACTAGCCCACAATTCTGACCGTCAATCAGATTCCATTGTAACGCTGTTTCCTAGGTAACCAAGATTCAGCCACACAAATGGACTGAAGTGTATAGAAGAAAAATTCTCAACCCTCTTTTTCTAAGTTTCTCCTAAAAGAGTGAACAACTCTACTGGTTGCTTAAAGAATTTAAAACATGCTTATGTTCATGGGAAAAATAATGTATCATATATATATATATATATGTATATATATATATATATTATATAGATATATAGTTTATTTGGCATAGCAAAAATAAATGAATGAATAAAAAAAACCAAAATTATGAAATAAATGAATAAAATGTGCAGAATAAAAATATTCAACAAAAATGAATGTTACTGTATCCAAAGAAATGACAAATATGAAGAATACAAAGAAATAAGGGAAGACATAAAAAATAATGCAGAAAGAAGGAAGTAGAATTGTAAAAAAGTATACAAATTGACACATTAGAATTTAACAATAAGAAAATCCAACAAAGAATATAGGATAAAAATGGATTAGAAAGAGACACAGAAACAAATAATTTATTACTGATTTAGAGTTGGAAGACACCTTAGAAACCATCTAACCTAGTCTCTTATTTTACAGATGAGGAAACTGAGATCCAGGTAGGTAAGTGACTAATTCCAGGTTCTATACCAGAAAACTAAAAAACTGAAATTTTAATCTAGATCTTCTGATTTTAAATTCAGGGCTCCTTCCATTATAATGGAATAATGGTATACCATGATGCTTCTCATTCAAGATTATACTGGATTATATGACATAGATTAAAATCCTAACTGTTTCCTCTGTGACTATGTACACAGCTCTTTTAACCTCCCAGGCCTTATTTTATTCACCTATAAAATGAAGGAATTGGCCTTACAGTTCCCTTCTAGATCTACATCTATGATCCTATAATTTTATAAAAGTTAAGCTCCACTATCTCATTTTTATAAATTATAAATCATTTGTAATTGATTTTTAAAAATATGTTATTGCTTATAATTGCTCATTTGAAAATTTGTTTTTGTTGATGGTTATTAAGTTTGTAATTTTTGAAATTACTTTAAAAAGAAAATGCAGTTAAAAATGTGTGCCTATTTGAATCCATTCTGTCAAGAGAAGAAAAGGGAATTCAGTTGGTGTAAAAGCTAAAAAATTAAGGAGGAATAATTCGTTCCCACTTCCAAATCATCAAATGTTTATGCAAAGGCCTAAATGAATATAAATACATAGAACTCTGTAAACATATGCTTTGTGCCTCCAAGCCCGACTGGATTATTGCCCTGGAATTATTATGAGTTTGCTACAAACACACAGCGCTGAATCATTCAGACATGGCATTCTCTGACATTGTGTTCAAGCAATTCCTCATAGTAGAATGGGGCTAATTATAAAGTCAGAAGGACCTATTGTCAAAAAGCACATAACGATTTCTTGAACTATTTGAGAACTGAGCAAACATCAAGCCACACTGGATGTCCTGTACTGATTATTATCTTCAGTTCTCTGGTGGCTTTGAAGGTCTGCTATGACTACAAGTTCTGCGGTCTCCATGTCTGAAAGCCCTACTGCTTTTTATACCTTAATAGCTGTTCTTAGCCCTGCTATTTATTTTAAGGAATTGTTCCTAAATGAAGTTCTAATTTAAGGTGGGGGTGAGGGGACGGGGCAGGGAATAAGTTTATTTTTTAATTTAATGAGCTGTGGTTCAATTCTCATTTTATTAGGCAAAAGTTATCAGTGAGCAAAGATAGGAATTATGAGTACCAATGTCAACACCATCAGCCCAGTGATTCAATTCAACTAATCTTGATGAGGCAACTTCTAGATAGAAAGATCCTAGTCCTCAGGATTTAGAATGTAAAGCTGCCACAGGCCCTGCTTTCAAGGAGTTTACAGTCACTCAATTACAATGTTTAAGAATTGGAAGGAAAATCAATGGTCATCTAATCCAAGAAATACACTTAACAAATGGTCATTTGGTGAGATAGAACTTGATTAGGTATTAAGACAGATCAAACCTTTTGAAAAGTATTAATCTTTGGAAAGTCTTTTCCTTAGATAGAGCCTAAATTTGCCTCTTTGTGCTCCTTCAAAAAATCAAAATAAAAACTAAATCTGATTGTGAGAGGTTAAAAGAAGTGGGAGAACACTTCATTTAGCCTCACAGTCAAAGGATCCAAGTTCAAATCCTGGCTTTGTTACTAAGCAGCTGTGTGATTTTAGATGTACTATTTTCCCTTCTCCAGGCATCAATTCTTCATCTGAAAAATGAGAACCCTACTAGATGAGCTCTATAGTTCCTTCCAGCTCTAAATGCAGCTTATAAGAGCAAAGATAATTGTATTACAAGAGAAAGAGAAAGAATGACAGAAAAAAGAGCACTAACTAAAATGTTCTAAGAAAACCTAAGAAAGATAATTTTCAGCTAAGGGAAATGGAGTTTAGAAGACTTCTTGGCCTTGATCTGGACCTTGAAGGAAAAGGAAGACTTCAAGAGGAAAAGAGGGAAAAATCCATTCAGGTATGGAAGACTACATAATCAAGAGACAGAATTAGAGGCATAAAGAGGAATATTCTTAGAGAAAACGTTGGAAGGTGAGGAGATAGAAAGAACCATCCCATAATAATCTAGAATATGGGAATGGGGAATAGGTAAAAGGCAGATCTCAAAGACTCTTAGGAGTCATAATTATTCCTTTTTAATAAACTCGCTGTCAAATGTTCTGTAGGTTAAAAACAAATAAATGAGGATTAGACAAAACAACAAGGTCAATTAGTCATCTCATGTCTAATTGGCAGGTTTATTCCTGCTTCTTTCCTTTCCATTAAACAACAGGCTATGCTCCTCCATACTTTGCCTAAGGGACACAACTCTCCTGAACTAAAGACAATCAACATCAACAATGAGAGAGGATGCTAAATCCATGTTTGGCCCTGGGAATTTTGAGCTATTTAATTAGAGCATATGTTCATAGACTGCCCAAGGGCTTTGGCCTATCTGATGTTGCTATAATTGATAAAATAAAATGATGTTTCAAATGATAGATAACATACACTTTTCCATATTTTTTTCAGCATGTGACTTAAAATGCCAACTGAGAATAAATCAACCAGAGCTTATGGTCCCACGATTTTGTGACAACATCATATAGTTCACTGGTTCTTTATGGATATCTCAATGTAATACGATTTTTGAAAGAATGCTCGATTTACATTCAGAATACTAAGTTTTATATCTCTCCTTGTACCTGAGATGAATAGGAAGGTTACCTAGAAGATCCCAGCCAAATCATTTATCCTTCTGTGCTTCAATATTTTTTGGATTTACAACTAGGACGCTGGATTTGAAATCAGGAAGATCTGAGTTCAAATCCTATTTCATTCACATTTTAGATAGTAACCCTGAGCCATTCACCTTATATATCTATGCCTCATATGTAAGGCATATGGTTGGACTTGATAGCCTCTATGGTCCCTTCCAGTTCTAGATTTATGATCCTATAGTTTTATAGCTAGTACTGTTTGATTCTATGTTCTTTGAAAGGAAAGACTTTTTCAAAGTTGAAGATCTAAAGGGGCAAAAACTGAGACAATTAAATGTAAGGTGAGATTCTATGAAGTGCAAATGAATTATTCCACACTTTGTAGGGGATTGAAAGCATTGAATAGCTCCACTGCATGTAAAGAAAGCCAATAGAGACATTGAATTTGCAGTGCATAGACTCTTCCTCTATCCTTTCATCCAGTCATTCATTTGTATAGATCAATAGGAACTGGGGAAATATATTGAATGGTAAAAATAAATTAGAGTAAATTTCCTTATCAAGAAATTCCATCTCTGAGCCAGGAAGATTAGTCTTCTCACCCTTTGCTTGGGAACTGACACACCTCAGAGGAAAAAGTCATGAAGGAATAGAACTAAAGAGGGTTCTTCCAATACAGATCCTTGATCTTTGTGAAAGAGCACAGTAGCACCTTAACCAAAAGAGCAAATTAGCATTCTTTGGAGCTTGAGGCTGTAAATGATAAGTGTCATCAGCCCACTGAAGAGCAATTCTGGGGAGTCTAATAGATCTATTTGTCCAACTGTGTGGATTGCAAGAAACAAACCAAACTGAGATACTTGTCAAATGAGACACCACAAATAATGAAAAGCCAGACTAATCTAGAAATAGAGTGACTCATCTGTCACAACATTTCCCAAAATGAACTTTGCAAACACTCTCCAAACAGATGAAAGAGATCAAGGTCCTGAAGTTCTAGAGTTGTGGTCACTTCTGTTTCCTACATATATATTTGACTAGTATTGTATTTTAAGTTTATTTCTACTCTCCTTCCACAGTACCTTTGTGTATTTATGGCAGAATATAATTTAGGATTTGGAGGAAATTATTTGTAACTACTCTTATTACATAATCATTTTAGTTTATCTTTGTTAAGAGCTAATTTAATATATTGGATAATTGTTGTTAAGCACACCAGTAGGAAGGTAAAGAAGAGCAATTCACAGGATTATTTTAAAAGTAAAAGTAAAAGTCAATCCTCTAGAAATACCACCCATTAGAGCAAGTTCAGATTGAGAAAGAGTTCTATATACAGATTAGATTTTGGAAATTAGCAAGATATTCCAATATGTTTGCTAGGTAATGGGTTAATTTATTTTATCTGTGGAACCAAATCAGACACATTATCACTATCCTGATTTCTTTGCCAAGGATTCATTTTTTCTTCAATATAAGTAGTTTCTCCACTATTCAGAGATCATAACATGATGTTGCAGTGGAAAGATCACAGGCTCCACAATCTGAATCCTGAGTTCAAATCCTGTCTCTGCTTTTTTTTTTTTTTGGCTCTGTTACCTCAAGTGGGTAATTTTATCTCTTTCCTCATCAGTTGTCTCATCTGTAAAATGAATTGTATTAGTTCAAATAATAAGTGACATTTATATGGCACCTTTCTATTTGCAAAACACTTTGTATATAATTTCTTATCTATTAAAATGGAAATTCTTTGAGAGCATGAAATTTTAACTTATGCCTTTGTATGCCCAGTACTTGGCATAATGTTGGGCATCTAATAGGTATTTAATAAATTCTTATTGATTAATTGGTGTAATTTGAGCTTTCTAACCACTATGTAAGCTTATTTACTATTATTCCTATTTTATACATGAGGAATCTGAAGGTCAGAGATGCTACATGGCTTTCCCAGAAACATATAGCTGGTAAATGTCTGAGGCAGGATGTATATCCATGGCTTACTGATTCCAAATCCAGTTCTTTCTCCATTCTGCTTTGAGTATCAGAGATTCCTATCAGTTTAAATCCTAAATTCCCCCATATGCCTCAGTAGGCAGTCTTTGTGAGTTAGTAGTTGCCCCCCCCCAAAAAAAATTATCAATCAGGACATTAAATTCAAGCTTAGCTCATTTGATCGTTGGTTGACCAAGTCTTATCATTAAGATCATCCTTAAAGCTTTTCCAACTTGGTAGGACCTGATTAAACCTGGGTTCCTTTAGCCTAACTCATAGTCACATCTTCTCCCCACCCAAAGACACACCCTATGCTGCAATGAAATTTCAGACCACTAGAGTGAAATGTTTCAAATTTTGCAAATTTACAATTTTTATTTTACAATTAACACATTGTTTTAATTAATCTATCCCTCTCATTGAATATTTAAAAAATTAGTTCTCAATATATAACTGCATGATTCAGCAAAAAAAAAAAAAAAAAAAAGTGCCACATTATCCTTATCCAAAAATATGTCTGCATTTTAAGTTCATCACCTCTTTATTAGAAAGTGAATGGTGTATTTCATCTGCTTTCTTTGAAGCTCTGGTTTATCATTGCATTGATCAGAGTCCAAAAGTCTTTCAAAGTCCTTTTCCTCTCTAATGTTATCACTGTATAAATTGTTCTCCTAATTCTGCCTCACTTTACTCTGTGTAAGTACATAAAAGTTTCCCCAGTTTCCTCTGAAAATATCTATTTCACCATTTCTTGTGGTACAATAACATTCCATTGTGTTCATGCATCACAATTTGTTTAGCCATTCCCCAAAAGGAAGATACACCCTTAATTTCCAATGTTTGGCTCCCATGAAAAGAGATGCTATAGATATTTTATATGTATATTTCCCTCCCACCCCCTTTGATTTTTTTGGAGAGTTGTGCCTAGTTGTGGGATAGTTACTTTGGGATCTCACTTTTTTGTAGTAAAAACTTATAACATCTAAACTATAAAGAATATTGTTCCATTATTCAGGAAGGATGAATTTTCAAACCAAAATTAAACCTTAGAAGATCCTTTCTTTCCTCTGAGTTATCTATACAACAGGTTAAAAATAAATCATCAATAACTAACTAGGTGCTTCTGAATAAATCTCTATACATTGTTTAAAAAAATGTATATAAGCATAGTCTAAGTCACTTATAGGCAAATGCCACTAATAATCAGCTACTTTCCCTCAAAACAAAGTCTTAAGTGCAAATTTTAAATTTTATAATCCTGATTTTATAGATGAGTAAACTGAGTCTCAAGTCATTTGGATTTCTGCAAGTTACCCTAGTTCTAAATGCTGAAGCTGGAACTAAATGTTGCTGTTGCTTGCTTGTTTTCATTTTCTCATATAATATATGGCTCTCTTTTTTAAATTTAATAGCTTTTTATTTACAAGTTATATGTATGGGTAATTTACAGCATTGACAATTGCCAAACCTTTTGTTCCAATTTTTCCCCTTCTTCCCCCCACCCCCTCCCCTAGATGGCAAGATGACCAGTAGATGTTAAATATATTAATGTATATATTAGATACACAATAAGTATACATGACCAAACCATTATTTTGCTGTACAAAAAGATCGGACTCTGAAATATTGTACAATTAGCCTGTGAAGGAAATCCAAAATGCCAGCAGGCAAAAATATAGGGATTGAGAATTCAATGTATTGGTTCTTAGTCATCTCCCAGAGTTCTTTCTCTGGGCATAGCTGGTTCAGTTCATTACTGCTCCATTGGAACTGATTTGATTCATCTTATTGCTGAAGATGGCCAGGTCCATCAGAATTGGTCATCATATAGTATTGTTGTTGAAGTATATAATGATCTCCTGGCCCTGCTCATTTCACTTAGCATTAGTTCTTGTAAGTCTCTCCAGGCCTTTCTGAAATCATCTTGTTGGTCATTTCTTACCGAACAATAATATTCCATAATATTCATAATATATGGCTCTTTTCAACATGAGGTCATTTAGGCCAATTCCAATAGACTTGTGATGGAGAGAGACATGTGCATCCAGAAAAGGGACAATGGGAACTGAATGTGGATCACAACATAGTGTTTTCACCTTTTTTGTTGTTGTTTGCTTGCTTGCTTTTTTTTTCTCATTTTTTTTTCCTTTTCAATCTGATTTTTCTTGGGCAACATGGTCAAAATATGTATAGAAAAATTGCATGTGTATAACATATTTTGTATTACTTGCTGTCTAGAAAAGAAGGTCGGAGGAAGGAAGGGAGAAAAATTTGGAACACAGGGTTTTACAAGGGTGAATATAGAAAATTATCTTTGAATGTATTTTGAAAATAAAAAGATATTATTTTAAAAAATTAAAGAAAAATAAAAAAGAATAGTTGCTGATTAATTGAATGAAGGACACTTTTAGAAAGGAGATACGATACCATACAGCAAAAACAAACTTTATCTACTTCAAAATTGTCTCACTCAAACTTCCCAACAACTATATGAAATAGATACTACCGACCCCCATTTTATATGACGATGAAAGATTCAATGACTTTCACAAAGTCACACAACTATGTCAAAGAGACTAGATTTGAACTCAGCTTTCCTAACTCCAGGTCCATCACTCTATACATTATATCAAGGACTAGAATTCATCTAATCTGACTTTTCATTTTGTCCTAAATAGATAACTAAGGCTCTCTTGGGGCTTTACTACATAGCTGGTTAATGACAGTGGTTAGTGATTTGGGTCTCTTAATTCCCAAACTATTACTCTTTCCAGTATATTACAGAGCATTCCATACTGGAAGACATATCACCTATCTATGACCTCCTATGATCTTTTTTCTTCAGTAAATATAAGCTCAATGCAAGTTCAAGGCATTGAATTATCATTGGATAGATAGGATTCAGTGATGAATAAAGCTCAGTTTGTCCTTGTCCTTCCAGAACTTGCAGCAATGTAGAGCTTTAGAAAGATCTCTGGGCCTATAATAAGGAGATGTAGGTCCAACTCTCAGTTTTTCTGTTTATTTTCTCCATGACATTAAATAAACCCTTTCCCTTATTTGGGTTTCAACTTCTCCTATAGGCTTAGGTATTCTTAACTTGGTATCCTTGAACTTTTTAAAGTATTTTGATAACCATTTCAATATAATTAATTTCTTTTGTAGTCTTAGTATTTTATTTTATGCATTTAAAAACATGTTTTTGGCTTTTTCAAGTAAGCTTGTCTTATCTTCTTCACTAGATTGTAAACTCTTTGAAGGCAGGAACCTTGTCTTTGTTTGTTTGCTTTAGATTAGGTCAATCTAACTAAATTATTTGAAGGTTTCTTCCTAATTCTCTCAAATTATTCAGAAAACTTTTGAATAAAGAAGGTTCTTTTCCTCTCCATATAAAAATCTAAGATATGTGGAATATGTAAAAGTTAAAGGCCATGTTTTATGGCTAATGATTCAGGGAAATATCTTTGTACAAGAAACATGGTATGTATCAATAACAAGGGTTTTTTACCTGGGAATTCACAAACTGATTCTCAGGGGATTCAGAGATAGAGCTCAAGAGAACCATGAACTCAGATGGGGGAACAAATGCAAATGTATTTCAATATAATGGGTTTCCTTGGTAATTCTGTGTAATTGTTTTTTAATTTTAAAATATTCTGAGAAAGGGTCCATAGGCTTCACTAGATAGAAAAAAGATTAAGAATCCTTGATCTAAAGTAATTTCTGCAGAACCACAACCAATAGGATGTTCCTAATGAATTACTCTGACAATATTAATCTTGTACTCAAAAATCTTCAATAGTTCTCCATTTCCTACCAAATGAATAAAATTTAAAATCTAGACTCTGGCACTAAATTCCCTACACAATTTATTTCTAACCTTCCTGTACAAACTTATTCTCTTTCTGTATAATTTTCTGGCCAAAGGACCTTCTATCTTTGTTTTTATCCTTGATGCTTTTATTTATGCTGTCTTCCCATACCTATTTTTAATTGAGAGAGTATCTCTTTTTCTTCAAGTCTCACTTTAGATGCCAATTCTTCCAGGAAATCTTCTCTTATAGTTACATACTCCCTGAGTAAAAGGTGGTACAATTGATAGAGAATTGAGTCTGGAATCAGGAAGATCTACTTGTATTCAAATTTTGCCTCAGCACTTTAATGAGCTATGTTCCCCATGCCAAATCACATAACCTCTATTTGCTTCAGTTTCTTCAGCTATAAAATAGAATAATAATAACATCAATATCATAGGATTTCTGTAAGAATCAAATGAAAAGCCTTTTTTGTTTCTTAATTTTAAATATTTTATTTTTACAATTATATGTAGAATGCTTTTAACATTCTTTTTTTTTAATTTTGGGGGAGTATTTTAAAATACATTTATTATTGTACCTAGCATATTGTAGGTACTATGTAAATATTTATTCTCTTTCCTTCCCTTAGAGGTCTCTTTTAATTTACTTCACCATAATGGAGTAATTTTTCTTTGCAACCTGAATTTCTCATTTTCCATAGATCCCTCCATTCCCCATGTCATTATAAGCTTCTTGAAGACAAGACCTATACATTTATCTTTCTGTCCTAAGGACCACCTAATTTTACACATATGAAACATATAATAACTATTTGTTAAAAGAGTATTTTGTACATAACTTTGCTGATCACTAGATTATAAATCCCTTGAGTGCAGGAACTATGCTATTTTTCACTTGTATATCCTCCGGCCTAGTACACAGCATACTTTGTACCTAGCAACTGCTTCATAAATGTTCATTAAATAGGACTAAAGAGGAAAGAAAACAAGTTAGATCCAAGAAAATTAAAGTAAGTCTGTGAATTTAAAAAGTGTTTTAGCCAAACCAGGTATTTTAGACTGTATAGTGACAAAGCAACTGATGGATTTTTTTTTTCATTTTTTCCAACTTGTTGTAGCCTTGGGTAGCCAGTCTCATGATTAGATCAGGAAACTAGGGCTCAGAGAGAGAAAACAGCTTGCCTAAGGTGACTCAGCTAATAAGTAGACTAGCCAGTGCCAGAATCCAGATGTTTTAATTCCCTATCCAGAGTTCTTTCTACTATTCCAGACTGGCTTTCTTACAAAACTCTTTACATAAGTAATTAGAAATGATACAAAAGAAAACCAAGCAAGTCATGAATATAAATTACATTTGGTTGGAGCTGAGAAAATCCAAGTTAAGTCTTCTACATTATAAACCATATGTTATGATTAGAGTTAACTTATGAGAGGACATCACTATGAAGAAGTCTCAACAACGCATCCTACATGTGGGGACAGAGCCAACAAAATATAATAACAGCTAAGATACTTAAAGAAAAATAACTTTAGAATAAACTAAGAGATATCTTTCTTTCCCCCATTCCCCTGCCATAATTTCAAATTATTTTCTGCTAAGAATCCAAGAAGATGATGGTTTTCAAAAGTTATATTAATGTGTGGCATATTGGACAGAATATTGGGGTTGGAGTCAAAAAGACTGGAGTTCAAATTCGGACTCAAACTTATAGCTGTATGATATTGGGTAAATTATTTAACTTCAGTTTGTCTCTATTTCTTCAAGTTCCTCAAAATAGAAATAATAATAGCACCTATTTCACTTCATGAGTATCAAATAAAATAATACTTGTAAAGTGCTTACCCCAGTACCCAGCACATAGTAGTTGCTTTATACATGTTCTCTCCCCCCCCCCCCGCCCCCCCGCCAATCTTTGCTTCTTAGAGTAGCAAAGCAGAATCCCTTGCAGATGTCTCCCAACTGGCAAGTTTTGAAGTTCAACCAGAGGGATGAAATGCTGTATTTATAAGGATCAAAGTACATAAATTCGAAGGGGTTCACCATCAGAAGGCTGATTGTAGGAGCATTCCCACTCCCCACCATCATAGTTTATGATTAAGAGTCTGGATCTGCATCTGTGGGAGAATGTGTATCTATTGACTACAGAACAAATTCTGTCTCTGCAGAATACATTTTTAAAGAGAGTTCAAGTTCTTGCTAATACTTAGTTTTATCGTCTATAAAGATAGGAGGAGATGGACATATATTTTTCTAACACTTCCCTGGACTTAACTCAAACAATATGATCTTTATTCATCCCAGCAATGCTGTTTTTAATCATTCTCAATATGAACAATTAACCCAAGTTTACTCACCTCCAGAAATAATTTTGTCATCCTCTAATTGTTAGAAGAACTTTCACAGATTCATAGAATTTTGGAGTTAAAATTCAATAAATCAATAAACATTGATTAAGTGCCTACTAGTCACCAGTCATTTGAAAGAAAGACAAAGGACAGACCCTGCTTTCAAGGAAGTCATAGTTTAAGAGAATTAGGAAAGGCTTTCTGACTTTGCCTAAAGGGCTATAAAATCATGCATATCCTTTGGCCTAACAATATCACTCACTACTAGACATGTATTCCAACAGAAATTAAAAAAAAAAAAAAGGAAAAGTTCTTGTAAGTACGAAAATACTTATAGTAGCTCTTTTTTTTCAAGGCAAAGAATTGGAAATTGAGGGGATGCCCATAGATTGGAGGATGGCTGAATAAATTATGGTATATGATTATGATGGAATACTATTGTTCTATAAGAAATTTTGAGTAGGATGCCCTCAGAAAAACCATGAATTCATGCAAAGTGAAATGTATTGTGTACAAAGTAATAGAAAGGTTGTGGGGGGATCAGCTGTGAATGACGTTGCTATTCTCAGCAGTACAATGATTCAAGACTACTCTGAAGGATTTATGATGAAAAATGCTATACCCAGAGAAGGAACTGAAACATAATTTTTTTTTTTTTTGGCTTTATTTTTCTTGAGGGTTTTTTTTTTTTTTTTGAGGGGGAGAAATCAATTTATATGTTCTTTCACAACATGACTTGTGAAAATGTTTTTCATAACTTTACATGTATCTCCTCAATGAGGAGGGAGAGAATTTGGAACTTAAAAGTTTTAAAAACAAATATAAAAAAAAGTTTTACATGTAATTGGGGAAAATAAAATATTTAATTAATTTTAGAAAGAAATTTAATAAATATATAAATAAAAGAAAACTTAGAAGGAAAGAAAAGCACCGTAATTTTGAAAACTGTAATAGTTTTTTTTTTTTTAAGCAAACAGTATGAAATGGAGATTCATAGTTTCATATTGAATTCTCTTATGTTATGCTATTTACATGGAAATGCTTTTCTGTCATTTTGTATTTAAGTTCAGAATGAATAAAGTAAATTTTTTGTTGTTGTTGAAACAAAGATGAGATTTTAGCTGGAAGTTAAAGGATGCCAGGAAAGCTAGAAGTCAGAAAGGAAAAGAGAAAGCACTCCAGGCATGGAGGACAACCAGGGGGAAAATGCTTGGAGGTAGGAGATGGAGAGGCATGAGAGCATCAAGAAAGTCAGCATCATTGGATGGAAGGATTCAGGATTCAAGTAGGAAAGGCAAGTTATGAACAGTGTCCAATATCAAACAGTGAAGGGGTAGAGACATTGAGTTGGAAGAGGGACAGGCGATATTTTCAGATCATCGATTTTGGAAGATCGTTTTAATAACTGATTTGGGTTACAAGGAACCCAAGGAACATAGATTTGGGTGGCGAGACTGGTCGGTCGCAGGGAGATTAACTAGTTATTGTTCTGTTGATTTCAGTCATGCCAGACTCTTCATTATCTCCTTTTGGACTTTCCTGGTAAAAATGTTGGAGTGCTTTGACATTTTCTTCTCCGGTTCATTTTACAAATGAGAAAATTGAGGCAAACAGGGTTAAATTACTTGCACACGGTCACACAGCTAGTTTGTGTCTGAGGCCAAATTTGAACTCAGGAAGATAAATCTAAGCTGCCTCAATCAATCAGCAAAAGTTTAAGGATCTAGCTCTATTAGATTGTTTATAAGGTCTCTCCCAACTCTCAATCCACAAATCAACTAACTACTTGAAAAACAGGTAGAGGGGAAGCTTCACTAAACCAACAACCGTGCGGACCAATCAGAAGTCAGTAAAGATCAGAAACCTGAGAGACAAAACCCTTAAGGCTATTCTATCCCCTAAAGTAGATCTCCCCTCCCCCATTCCCAAAATACACACTTAGTATTGTTTCCTCAGTATCTGCATTTGCGTAAGGAAAGATAAGCAAAACAATACTGGAGGGCTGGGGAATCACAGCAAATAGTCTGGAATTCAGCTCTTAAATCAGTCGTCGCGACGGAATTTATTTCAGAGACACGTCTTATTCCTCTGGAGATTGTGATGACTTGTGGGTAGCACCTGTCCCCTCAGCCGCCAGTCCCAGGGGTGACTGAAGCAGCACTGCTTTCATCGCTTCAGCCAGAAATAACATTAATAAATCCCACACCACAGCAGATTAACGTCTACAAAATACTTTGCCTATAGAAACTCTATTAGTCAGGATTTTGGACCAGAGATTTCACTAGATTGGTGGAGGTGGGGAGAAGGAGGAAGGGAGAGGACTGAAGGAGATTGCTTGCAATGACGAGATGGACTTCTTTTTACCAAATGCAGTGCTACATCTCTGAAATTTAAGGTTTTAAAGTCGTTTAAAGTACTTATAGGTTAAATGATTTATGCTGGGTCACATAGACAATTATGTGTCAGAAGTGGGACTAGATCTCATCTTCTTGGCTTTAGAATTAAGTCTCTATTCTCTATGTCACTGCCTCTCTGCAATATAGGAAGTACAAAGTAAAATGCCATTTCACGGATGATAATACTAAAGTTCAGAGTGGTCTAGTCCCTTGGCCAAGATGACCAAATGTCAGAATTGGAATTAGATGTTGTTCTCTAGATCCCAAATTCGTCTTTTCTTTCCACATTATCTACTCAACTAAGCTTCTCAATGATCTTTAATCAAATCTATTTTAATGTTGGAACTCAGATTACTTATCTGTCTTTAACTGAGGAATAAGTACATGGAAGAGGATTGTTTATTTTCAATTTTAAAATGTCTAATTAAAGAGAAACTATCGCTTTTATCAAAAGAGAAAGAAGAGCTTTGGAGAGAATGAAATCCAGGACCATCCTCAACTAACACCGTAATGGTTATTTTCGCATCTAGAGTCAGAAGCTAAGCATTCCATTGTCAGCTCTGCTGCTGTTTTATGCATGTCATCTTGGATAAATGGCTTTTCCTTTCGGGAACGTAATTTCCATCTCTGTAAAATGAGTGGGTTACACTCTTGTAGCTGAAGATATTATAAAATGTCCCAATATTCGGGAAAACCAAGGCTTCCCCCAGCCTTTCAGAAATGACAATAACAACAAAAGTCAACAAAAGGAAAGGAAAGGAAAGGAAAGGAAAGGAAAGGAAAGGAAAGGAAAGGAAAGGAAAGGAAAGGAAAGGAAAGGAAAGGAAAGGAAAGGAAAGGAAAGGAAAGGAAAGGAAAGGAAAGGAAAGGAAAGGAAAGGAAAGGAAAGGAAAGGAAAGGAAAGGAAAGGAAAGGAAAGGAAAGGAAAGGAAAGGAAAGGAAAGGAAAGGAAAGGAAAGGAAAGGAAAGGAAAGGAAAGGAAAGGAAAGGAAAGGAAAGGAAAGGAAAGGAAAGGAAAGGAAAGGAAAGGAAAGGAAAGGAAAGGAAAGGAAAGGAAAGGAAAGGAAAGGAAAGGAAAGGAAAGGAAAGGAAAGGAAAGGAAAGGAAAGGAAAGGAAAGGAAAGGAAAGGAAAGGAAAGGAAAGGAAAGGAAAGGAAAGGAAAGGAAAGGAAAGGAAAGGAAAGGAAAGGAAAGGAAAGGAAAGGAAAGGAAAGGAAAGGAAAGGAAAGGAAAGGAAAGGAAAGGAAAGGAAGAAAGGAAAGGAAAGGAAAGGAAAGGAAAGGAAAGGAAAGGAAAGGAAAGGAAAGGAAAGGAAAGGAAAGGAAAGGAAAGGAAAGGAAAGGAAAGGAAAGGAAAAGGAAAGGAAAGGAAAGGAAAGGAAAGGAAAGGAAAGGAAAGGAAAAAGAAAAAGGAAAGGGAAGGGAAGGGAAGGGAAGGGAAGGGAAGGGAAGGGAAGGGAAGGGAAGGGAAAGGAAGGGAAAGGAAAGGAAAGGAAAGGAAAGGAAAGGAAAGGAAAGGAAAGGAAAGGAAAGGAAAGGAAAGGAAAGGAAAGGAAAGGAAAGGAAAGGAAAAGAGAAAAAGACAGAGAACAGAGAGACAGAGACAGAGAAACAGGGACAAAGAGAGACAGAGGCAGAGACTGAAACAAAGACAGAGATAGAAAATAATCTCCACACCCTCATTAGTAGCTCAGGTTTGTAAAGGATAAAGACCAGGAAGATAAAGTACATCATGACATCTTAAATGTTCTAAGTCTTGCCTCTGAGAAATATTAATTATGTGACCACTGGTAACTCATTTAACCTTTCAGTGCCTCTGGTTACATTCTGAAATACTCAGTTGCTGAGCAGGTGCAGACTTGCCTTGGTGGAGGGGTCCCGTACTTATTATTAATCCCATTTTACAGACAAGAAAATGTAGTTTTCTCTGCCAGTCACTCTGAGCCAGAATTGCTAATCTCCTGACCTAGGGTAAAGGTGGGGCTCTTCAACACAACCCCCAGGCAATCACACAGTATCAGAATTTTAAAGAAAGTTGAGACCTCAGAGATGCAATCCCCTTCATTTTATAGATGAGGAAATTGAGATTCAGAGAGGAGAATGGGCTTATCCAAGAGAATTGATGACAGAGCTCAGGATGGAAGTCAGGTCTTCTGACTCCTTTATTCAATGCTCTTCAGATTTGGTAATAACTGCCTTTTCCATGGCATTTGTCTTCTTCTTCCCTTCCTTCCTTCCTCTCTTCCTCCTCCTTCCCCCCTTCCCTCCCTCCCTCCCTCTCTTCCTTCTTTCCTCCCTCCCTCCCTTCCTTCCTCCCTTCCTTTTCCCTCCATTTCTAGATGGAAAAGTTTAGTAGTCCTGTTCCCAAGATTTCAATAGGATAAAGTAATTGGGGGGGGGGGGAAGTACCACCCAAAGGGTTCTCACTCTGCTAACTAAATTAAGATTCCTGGGGGAATTGCTTCTAGCCTTTGGAATACTTCCTATCAAAGGATACATTTTCTGTCCTTGATTAGGGAATTTTGAAGGTGAAAACAGAGAGGCAGAGGAAAAATCAAGTCAAGATTTCCAGATATATGAATGCTGAGTCCCCAATTATTCCTCCTCCTTAGATTTCATTTTTGATAAGTTGATGATTTTTAGGTCCCACTGGAACTTAGACAGGAGGAAAGGAGAAATAGACAAAGAGATAGATACAGAAATACAAACAAGCTTATATATTCCTAATTTTTTTGGAGGGCAGGGCAAGGGTTTGTCCACATGAGTCATTTCAACCATCAGAAACTCTCAGTGTGGAAACTTCCTCTACCCATTCAAATCAGCAACTTGTAACTTATGGTCCTAGGTGGCTTTCTACACTCACATTTCTACTTATATTGATTTGCTGCAGAGTTTTTGAATGATTCAAGTCAGGACTCTGCTTTCCTTGATGGTGGTTTAATTTCCATTAATTTTCTCAGAGGACATTGAGGGGATGGACACCATAAGATGTAATTGGAAGTAGTCTATGGATCCTGTAGTCCTGGATTCAAATCTTGTTCTGGGGAATATTAGCTTTGCAATCCTGAACATGTCAATTAATTTCTCAGTGCCTTCAGGCAGTTGTTTAAGAATATAAATAATTCAGTTGAGCTGCCAATCTTCATTAGTAGCGGGAGTCTATAAACCAAAGAATTTCTACATGGTTGAAATCATAGGTCTAGAGCAATATATGTATATTTCTTTTCTCCATATGAGCAGTCAAATATTCCAAGTCTTGATCAGCTCTTGGAGGGGAATGGGAATATAGGTTTTCAAATGTTAGTAGGGTTGGGACAAGAGGGTCTGAAATGGAGAGGGAAGTTTCTTTGGATGTACCACCTCACCTCCTGCTGGGTTTTCCTACAGAACAAAGTTCATCAAGTCCTTGGATCTGGGAGGTTCAAAAACTTCACTGAATGTACTGTAACAGGAGAGGGAAAATTTCAGAAGGTAAACCAAAGTACTGGTCTAAATCCTCAAGAATAAAGTGCATTTTAGCATTTTTTCCCCCAGTAGAACTATGATTACTTAGCCATGAAGCTGTTTGTAATGTATGAACTCATCATTTAAAAGGAAAAAACCGGGAGGAGATTTTAAAAAATTCCACCACTGAAATAAACAGCCAATTGACTACTGGCTATAGAATGTATATCACCAGGTTAGGTTCAGAGGGACAAAGAGGTGGAGGAGGAGGAGGAGGAGGAGAAGGAGGAGGAGGAGGAGGAGGAGGAGGAGGAGGAGGAGGAGGAGGAGAAGAAGAAGAAGAAGAAGAAGAAGAAGAAGAGGAGGAGGAGGAGGAGGAGGAGGAGGAGGAGGAGGAGGAGAAGGAGAAAATGATTTTATCACCTCCAGTGGATTTAATTATTGTCTCTATGCTGTTAATTCTCAAATCTACCTATTCTGCCCCAATCTTTCTACTGACCTCCAATTTCACATCTCCAATTGCCTTTCAGTCATCTCTAATTGAATGCCCAGTAGACATCTTAAATTCTTTCCCCTAAGCCCTCTCCCCTGCTTTCCTACCTCTCCTATTAATGAAAATAGCACCATGAAACTCTTAGTCCCTCAGCCTCAAAACCTAATAGGCATCCTTAACTCCTTACTACCTTTCATCTCTTACATTCAACCTGTTGCCAAGGCCTGTCATATTTGCTTTTCCAACCTATCTCTTAATGCATTTCTTTCTCTCCTGTGACAATGATACCACTAATAGTTCAAGTCCTCATCCCCTCTTGCCTAGACTATTGCCATAATTTGTTGGTGCCTGCCTGCTCCAAGTCTTTCCCCACTCCAACTGATCTTTCTTCAGCCACTAAAGTGATTTTCTGAAAGTGCTGGATTGATCCTGTTACTCTCCTACTCAATAAACTCCAGGGGCTCCCTATTACTTCCAGGATCAATTATAAATTCTTCTATTTGACATTTAAAGTCCTTTATAACCTAATCCCCTCCTACCTTTTCAGTCCTCTTACATCTTACTCATATTCTTTGATCCAGTGAAGATACTTCCTTACCATTCTATACTTTGTGCGTTTTATTTAATCACTGGAATGTTCTCCCATCTCCCAATGTCTTCCCTGACTTTCTTTAAGCTCCAATTGGAACCCTATCTTCTACCACAAGCCTTTCTCAACTTCTCTTAATTCCAGTGCCTTCTCCTTTAAAAATTATTTCTATTTATCCTGTATTTAGTATCCTGTATTTAGCTTTTCTATATGTGTTTGTTTGTTGTCATCCCATTGTATTGTGAGAGTTCCTTGAGAATTATTGTCACTATTGTTTGATCACAGCATGGACCATACTATCCATGGGGTTTTCTTGAAAGATACTGGAATGGTTTGCCATTTCCTTCACCAAATGAAGGGCAAGGGACTTGTGGATAGAGAATGTCTTTTGTATCCCCGGGGATCAGCACAATGCCTGAAAGAATTTAAGTCATACTCTTTTAAGGAACTCAGTTTACTGCAAGAAAAATATGTACCCAAGTAATTATAATATATATTAATACTTGGTAAGTGAAGCATTGTATTGTGTTGGAAAGAAAGGAGGACTTGAAGTCAGGAGGCCTGAGTTCAAATATCTGTTGTATCTCCTTCAGGGCCTTGTTCTTCTCTTCTGCAAAATGAGGAAGTTTGACCACATCAGTAGTTTTTAACCTGGGGTTCACAAGAGGATCAGAGGAGAGATTTCAGGGACTCTGTGAACATGGAGGGGGAGAAATAATGTCTTTATTTTCTTTAACCTCTAACTGAAAGCTAGTATTGTCTTCAAGTATGAATATAGGCAACAAACCACAGTACTACTGAGTTTCACCAGACTGCCAAAGGGTTCAAACGCATAAAACTTAAGAACTCTTAGATTAGATGTTCTCTCAAGTCCATTCCAAATCCAAAATGCTTCTACTCTAAATTACTTAAAACCTCTGAGCCTCAGCTTTCCGGTTTTTAAAATAAGAATAATCATAACTGTGCTACTTCTCTTAGAAGGTTCTGGGGGGAACTTCAGTAAACCTGGAGTTGTTATTAGAAATGCCCAGCAGAAGCTCAAACGAGATGATACTGTGTGAGATGTGAGTCGAAAAAGGTTCTTGTCAGGTTGGGATCCTTTACTTTATTTTTTCAGGCTTGAAAAATCTTACTGAAGAATAGGACGACCAGGGGTCAATACTAACAGATTCAGCTAAAACTCGAAGGGTCCTCTTAGCAATAGATTGTTCCACCAGTCCAATTATAGGACACTCAGTCTAAAGAGGTCATTGTGGCAGTTATAGATGCTGGAAGCAAACCCCAGTCCGCTGAGCCTAGCTTTTGTTCCTTTCCACAATCATTCTCATAAATCGATTATTTTGTTAACAGCCCGAGATAAATTTCTCTTTCTAGTCCAAACCACCTTTCCAGATTGATGTTATAATCTATCTAAAACCCACTGGAAAGAATAACAATAAAAAGATTTCCCAAATACCATTTAGGGAAACGTAGTTTCGGGAGAAGAGGAAAAGGGAAGGAGATGGGAGGTGAGGTGTAGAATCTTGGAATTTGTGCTTCCTTAGTCACCGGAAGAATCTTGTGATTTCAACTCCTAATCTAAGGACTCGAGGCACCCAATTCCAAATTCAGAGGAGCTTTCTTATTTCCATAGCTATTTGCAATCTACAAAACTTTTTCTCCGTAATCTCTCGGTGTGATAATGGGGACTAAGAGCAGAAGTTTCAAAGGAAACTAAGACTGGAGGAATGGAAATTACTTGCTCGAGATATCAGATAGTGTTACAGAGGGAACTGGAGACCAGGTGTCCAAAGGCAGTGCCCAAAAGCAAGCGCCCATAATAGAATTAAATTTGAAGGCGGAAGACCAGCGTTCGAAATCCTGGCTCTGGTACTTCCTAACTGCATTTGTTCCGGGCATCTCACATCACCATTTGGGGCCATGAGTTTTCTACTTAAAGTGAAGGACCAAGTAATCTCTTCCCTTCCATTCATAAATCCCGTCTCCGACCAAATTCAGCCTCTCTGCTACTAGGGTACTTTAGTAGCAGGTTCACTTTCCCGAAGTTCACACTCCAGGATGTTTTGCCCATCCAGCTGTTTCTACAGACCAGTGTCTGAATCAGTCCAAACCAACCGCTTTTTAGATTCCCGTTGTTGCTCTGGGCTTTCCGTTTCCTAAGGTAAAAACGGATCGCAGATTAGATGTGGAAAGGCCCTTAGAGACCCACAAAGTTTACTTGCCCCATACTCCGCCCCGCATTTTACAGAGGGAGAAACTATCACTGAAACGTTTAGTAACCTGCAAGATTACACGTCTAGATTTTCTGGATTCAGTTCCACTGTTCTTTTCACTGCCGTGGGTTACTCCCAATCTCCCAGAAATATATATATAAAGATGGGGCCACCAGGCTCGTGGTCTATCTCAGTCTGTAAACCTAGGCTGAGCTCTTTCATCCCAAAACGTGCCCAGAATATTGGAGAGCCTGAAGACTTGCCGTGCGCTGCTTTCTGAGAAGAGGAACGAAAAGGGGGAGGCGTACGCTTTCCGGGCAGTATGAAGGTCCTGGTATTTCGGTGCCAACCTTTGCCCTTGAGGAAGTTTGAGGGCAATATTGGATGAGGGGAGGAGAAGTACTTCCAGTACCTGAGGAAGAGCCGACAGTCCTAGAGGTCTGGAGTTGTGTGTGTGGAGAAGGGGAGTGTGGGGGAAGGGGGGAATCACTGATTTTGAGCTCCGCAAAATCCCCGCTTTGCCATTTAATATCAATCTTCCAGAGAGATTATCCCTGTTTAATAAATGGCTAAGTCAATCCAATCTTCGGGATTCGAATCTCGAATTGGGGTAAGTCATTTCTCCTTTCTGAGACTTTTCTCATTTGAAACTTAATAAAGAATCAGAAGAGCTAAAGCTGATAAGGAATTCTCATTTTAGCGAGGAAGAAAGAGATCGGAATTCGAATTCTGATTTTGTATTGGCTTCGGACACTTATCTGATTCTAGGGACCCTTCTTAGTTCTAGTTCCGGTCCCTTAACTTACTTTCACCCCTGAACTATTATGAAAGAGACGGTAGGAAGATGTTCTTGTCCCTAAGTCACGTTCTGGGAACTACAGTTCTGTGTTCAAATTAGAGCTCAGGTTCTTTCAAATTAATTTTCCCTTTTTCAAGTCTCAGTTTCCTCATTTATAATATTGAGACACTTACACTACTTTCTTCACAGGCTTAAAGAGAGGAAAGCGCCTTGCAAACCTTAAAGAGGTATAGAAATGAGAGTCCAATAACATAGGGAATGTGATTTAGGGAGATAGGTCCGGAGGCGTACACATCAATTCTATTAAGTACTGTTAATAACAAGCCCATTATGGTTATTTTTATTAATATAGGTGTAATCAAGAGCGAAGTTGTTCTGGTCATTAAAGTGTAGATAGCAATGCCTATCTCAATTACGAAGCTCGGGATGCAGCCGCCTCCGCGGCAGCCGAATTCCGCCCCTCGCCTTTGCTGTGGTTGCTGCAAAGATGAAGGACCCGGCGTGGGTATGGGGCAGCTCTTGCCCTGGGGAAGGGGTGGGGGCGGGGCTGCCTGGGACAGCCCCGCCGCGGCTGCTGGAGCCGGTCAAACAGCACAGCCCCTTCCCCCAGGAGCTTCCCTTTCATCTTTCCGCTCCTGGCGCCGGCGAACAGCCTCAGCTCGTCTGCAAAGTCTCTCTCCTCTCCCCTCCCGGCTTCCCCTCTCCCCGCCTCTGCCCTCCTCTCCCTCCCTCCTCAGCCCTCCTCCTATTCCCAGCCCTTCCAGGGAACTGGATGAGGACTTCCCAAAAGGTTGGATTCCCTGCCCCAGGAGAACAGGGTGCATAAGGGGAAGGGAGAGAACTTGAAAAGAACTGAGGCGGCTCAGACCTAGTTAAAGTCTGAATCAGAGGATTTGGAGCTTGAGGGAACTTTACAGATCAAGGAGTTCTTAACTTTTTCTGTATTGAGAATCCTTTAGATAGTCTGGTGAAGCCTTTGAGTTACCTCTTAGATTATTCTTTTTAAATGCAAAAGATAAAAACATAGGATTATAAAGGAAACCAATTATGCCGAAATATAGTTAGCAAAATGTTTTTAAAAGAAAAAAAAAAAAACCACCAATCGATTGCCTAGGTTAAGAACCTTTGTTCTAGTTAGATCCTTTCATTTTAGAGATAGACAAGACCGAAAGGGAAAGTGATTTTTTTCCAAGTTTAGAGACGGTGGGGCCTGGTCACAAATCTGAGATCCACTTCCACAAGTAGCAAAATGAAGTGGAAAGAAGCCTGGACGTGGATGTCAGACAAGGTGGGTTCTATACCCTTTTTCAATAACTTTAAAGCTGTATAATCTTGGGCAAGAGATTCTAGGCCTCATTTCTTTCATCCATTAACATTATGGAATTGTCTTAGATTAATAGGTTTAGGAGAGAAGGTTCTTGGAAATGCTCTAATATAACCCCTCCATCTTATAGGTAAAGAAAATTAAACCTAGAGCTTGAAAAGATCTTGCCTAGTTTCTTTGCTAATAAGTAGCAACAAATTTGTTGTTTGTTTTTTAATTAAGACACTGATTTCATAGATGGCTCTGAAGAAAATGCCAATACTCTTTACTATACTGCAATAATCTCCTGTGGCCTAGAGAAAAACTGGGCTGAAGGCTGTTTTCTCCTCCTCTATTTTATTCTGACTTCTGTGAACATAGGTTAATCGATTAGGACTTCTGAGATGATATATGTATAGGATCGTTAGATTTAGTGCTTGTAAAGAAGAAATCAAGGAATCCCTCTGAATTTACAGATGAGGAGACTGAAAATCTAGTGTGACTTGCCCAGATAATGCAGTAATACCATAAATAGCAAACCCAGAAAATTCTCAGTCCAGGTACAGAGTGGCTGTATTACTAAGATTTTATTATAAATTACAATTTATCTGCATTATGCATATTTGTATATATGTATATTTGCCCAGTCATCAACACACACACATCTATACACGTTATAGAACCAAGATGTACATGACACAAGCACACAAACTATTGTTTTCAGATTCACAAAAATAATTCATTTTTATTTTCCTACATGAACAGTAATCTGAGCTAGGACCGCTGCACCTAATTTAGAAGAAAAAAGTTGTAGAATCAATGTCTCACAACTCAAGCAGATTTTTCAGACCACTTAAAAAGATCCAATGGAATCTCTAGTAAGAAAATACTGGGATACTATGTTTAAAGGTGATAAATATTAACAACTCATTTTGGGTAACAAAAAAAGTGACTATATAAAACTTCTAGAAAAAAATTACTCCCCCCCCCAATTGATAAATGATAATTATACAATAAAAAAAAATTTAAAGTTAGCTTGCAAAAAATGGTTAATTTCTTTCTTTTTTGCCTTTTTTTGCTCTTCTCACTTCCCCTACCTAATTTAGTATCTATCCTAAGTAATTTAATCTCCAATTTGGACTTTCCTAGGGCATTGAAATTCATATCAAATTAACTATAACTAATATGAATTTAGACATTTCCCAATATTCTTTATAAATTAAAAACTTTCTCTATGACTTGAGAAAAGTATAGAAGGAAGCTATGGGGGTCAGGAGAGACAGTATTGATCACCTCTTTCTAAATATATTCAAAGAATCTGTTGCCCTCCTGAAGGTACAAAAGATATGGGCATTGGAAAGCAGTCAGTGTAACCTTTATTCCTGGTGGCCCAACCTCAGTAAAAAGGCCCAAATCAGCCTTGAGGAGACAAAAACTTTCTCAGATAGATCTGAGAGCTTTGAGAGGTCTGAGATAGGAACCTCTGGCTGGCTGTGCTTTTTCAGACAGAAAAGGGTACAACTCTACAAAATTTAGGGTAGGAAGCCAATCAGTGCATGACATCCGGAACCATTTTGTCTTAAGGCTACACAAAAAGACTGAGCCACCTAAGAAATCATTGTGTATCCGAATTAAAATAACAAAAACAAATTCTCACTTTCCTCAAAGTTCTCATTAGGTCAGGATTTGGAAAGAAAGCAACACTATACAATCCTTTTCATAATAATACTATCCATATTTCTCTTAACACCTTAAGGTTTAAAAAGTGCTTTCTGCAAAACAACCCTAAGGTAAATAGTGCAAAAATTATTATTCCATTTTTACATACAAGCCTAAGGGATGTGATGTGACTTGTCCAGGCCTAGGCAGTGTCAAAGGCAAAAACTGGGTCCTAGTTTTCTGACTACAATTCCATCATGTTTTCCATGATATCATTGGTTTTACACATGCACACACACACAGAGTATAGTGCATGCATGCATGTCTGTATAATTATAAGTATATGGAAGACAATTGTTTTTATACACACACACAAACACCTGTCTCTTCCATATACCTATAACTACTGCCTTTCCTCAAACCTAGTTTTCATTAAGGATCTATATCAGGAATCCCTTATAATGTTCTCTCTTCACAGGAAACTGTCATCAAAGTGACTCCTAGTACATAATTACGGGACAAAATAGTTATCAGAAACAGGGAAATCTATTGCCTTTTTTTTTTTTCTAACCTGTAATTGAAATAAATATATTCTCCATAAAAGACACAAAAGCCCAAAATGCATCATACAGGGCCCAATCCTCTCTGCATTTATGCCCTTCTTATGTCCTGTTTTATTGGGAAAGGAGAAGGGGAAGTTAATGATTTTCCTCAATATTGAAATACAATGTTCAGAGAGACAAAGAGATAGAAACATATAGAAAAAGAGATGGGAATGAAGACTTTTTGGTCTAACAGACAGACCACCAAGATCAATTCAGAGTGTCAAAGTCTTACATGGGGGCCATTGATATCTCTGGTTGAACTTGTAATTACCCTGGAGATCATACTTTTATCTTCCCCAGAAGACTAAGATTTGATTCAGTGCAACTTCCTGAAAGCATTCTCAAACTGCCAGGGTTCACAGTAATCTTATCTTCTTCTGAGTTTCCATATAGTATTTATTGTCCCCACTATATAATGGACGTCATGCATATTTTGATTTGTGTGTAAATATTGTCTCTCCAATTAGACTGCTTAACTTTTTGAGAACAAGTACGACTAATTATTAATTTTTTTAATCCCCAACATCTACATAGTACCTTCCTCATGGAAAGGACTCCAATGTGTATCGATAGAGACTGATGATAATAGTATTCAAATCTTATTTCCACTCTACTCCATTCCCATATTCCCGATTCATTTTTCAGACAAAGAACAATGTTCAAAACAGCATAAATGGAAGTGTGCAGGAGATAGAACTGAGTAGTTCATAAGAGTTTGAGCTGGAAGGGACATTAGTGTTCAGGGAACTCTGGAACAACAGTTCAGGTGCTTTGTGTGTACAAGAGCCTGATGTAGTGGAAAGATCATCAGATCTGGAATTAAATGACCTAGGTTCCAATCATTTTTACTACTCATTTGACTTTGGGCAAATATTTTTCATCTTTGAGACTCAATTTCCTTGTCTGCAAAATGAAAGTATTGAAATAGATGACATATTTCTATTATCCCTCCCATCTCTAACATACTATATTCTAAGGTCTCTTCCAGTTTGAAGAATCTATGTTTAAAAAGTTACCTTTCAATTTTAAAATCCTCAAATTCTGAGCAGATTTGCAAAGGTGGGGGAGGACTCTGTAAAGTGGGGTCAAAAGAGAAGAAAAAAATGGATTCTGTGAGTTTCCTCTTTATAGAATCAGCCTTAATTATCCCAGTGACTTTTCAGTGTTGGTGTGATTATAGCCCTGGAGGGATCGCTAATAACAGCTCAGTTTGCTGCTCCTGTAATTAACTCCTAATTTATTTTAAACAAAAAAAAAAAAAAAAAAAAAAAAATTTCCACAGCCACTCTGACAAGCCAATCAGAAGAGGTCTACCATTACGTCATGTCAGCGGCCCCCTGGGATTGGTTACACCGGCTTTATTCACCTTCCCAGAGGAGGAAAAGACAACAACCTTACTCCCCCCGTTCCCTCCCCCCCAAAAAAGTTGAGTAGCAGCTGCAGGGTTGGTAGTAGAGTCGGTGCGTCCGGAGCTGCAGTGGGGCCGAGAGAGGGAGCGAACTGCGGCAGCAGCGGCGCGCAACGAGGTTGTCTGCGCGGGCCACCGGGGAGAGCGTTCCACCTTAGGGTGCTTGGAGTCATGGCTTCTCCTTCCAAAGCGAAGGAGGTTTTCTCCTCAGACGAAGAGGGTCCCGCGGCACCGCCGGCAGTAGTCGCAGACTTGGGCTCGGAGGATCGCAGGGTCAAAGTATCTAGCCTGCCCTTCAGTGTGGAGGCACTCATGTCTGACAAAAAGCCTCCCAAAGAGATGTCTTCCATGCCAGGGGGAGGCGGAGGCATTGGCGGCGGCGGCGGGAGCAGCGAAGGCACCTCCAGGACCATGCTGCTGCCGGGGCACGGTGCCAGGGAAGCTCACAGCCCCGGGCTGCTTACAAAAACCTTTGAGACGTCCTCGGTCAAGTCGGAGAACTCGGAGGACGGGACGTCCTGGATTCAGGAGGCTGGCAGATACTCCCCACCTCCAAGTGAGTGTGTGTTGGAAGGATGAATACTAGGAAGGCATGGAAGGGAGAGCACCGTGGGTTAGAGTTGGAAGGGTTCATCTAGTCATTTTACAGATGAGAAAACTGAGGCTCGGAAAATTATCACAGAAGTTAGATTTGGAAGGGGTACTAATCCCTTTCAGCCTAATTTAAGTTTACAGATGGGAAACTGAGGCGGGGAGGGAACGGAAAGAATGCTTCACTTAACCATTCCAGTAGATGTGGTAGTGTGGATGTTCGAATTTAACAACTCCCGAGGGCCAATCCAGATGCGCTTATCCTTGTCTAATACCAGATCTCCCTTAAATTGGGCGAGCCTCGAGGAACAGAGCTGAAGGAGAAGGATCGGACAGGGTAGGGGGTAAGGCAAGATTGGAGCCAAAATACCCCCGGGCCTCTACTGCAGAGAATCTGAGTTTGAGTGTTAATAAAACCCGAACGAGGACGGGGGTGGGAGGAAGAGTTTTGGAGAAAACCGTGAGAATCGAGATTGAATAAACAGAATCTGGAGTGGAAAGTGCGCCGGGCTATAAAATAGGTTTCAATCCCGGGTCCGACATAGACTGGCTGCGGGATAAAAAGTCTTGAGGCATCTACCCATAGAGTTACCTTTACTCTTTGTAAACCTTAATACTCAGGAAAATGTGAATTGTTAATTATTTATCTCTAACCTATGGAACTATTTTCTTTCAATCCTATCTATTTAAAGACTCGATTTTGTTTATAAAATGATGATCTCTAAGATTACTTCTCCTCCATCCACTCTGAAATCTATGAAAAGTATTTTCTGGTTGCAGAACCTTATCTGATGTTTTCTAGGAGATAGACGTCCATCATCAAAATTTCCTAGCATACTTTTTTAAGTTCCTGGGGAGTGTGATTTGACAATCCAACTCTAAAGAAGTCTTATTCTAAACTGTTAAAACAGAGAAAGTGCAGGAGAATTGTGGGACTTCAGAGTTTAAAAGGACATTAAGAGATCATTTTATATCCTTCCTCCCCCCCCCCCAAAAAAAAATATCTCTTTATGAGGTAAAATTGAAGTCTCAAGTAGGGCACATCACAGGTCAAACAGTATGAAGTACGTTCAGGGCATAAGTCTTCAGCCTGCAGAAATTCACCGCTCTCTTCTTTACATCGGAACGTTGCCTTTCGTTCAGCTACCACATCCGAAATAGACACAAGACTATCCTTACTTATTCTGTCTCCCAGAGTCCTCAGGCCTCTGTAACTGAGAGGGTGAGAAAAGAAGTTTCTTGGCCTAAATTTCTCCAATTTCTTGCCTTCATCAGTCTCATTGCCAAGAGCTTCATAGTCGTAGTAGTTCAACCATTTGTCGCATATGGGCACCTTGATACCCTTTAAAGTAGAACCCGAACATTTTTAAAATTCAAATTGAATAATTTTCCCTAGAAAATATATTTCTACAGCCCAAGCACAAGTTGGTCACCAGAACGCCAGTAGACCACAAGCTTGAGTAAAAATCGGGGACTAGGAAGTCACTGGGAAAGAGGACCATTAGAAACAGAATTGGTGTATTAGATGTGAAGTACTTCCTTCCTTCACGGGAGTGGTTTGGGGATTGGACATTTGTATTTCGAAACAACACTGTACTTGAGCCTGAAAACTTTGATATAAGTTTTGCTTCTAAGATTGTTTGATCCTGGACAAGTTATTTTTGCTCCAATTTTCTGTAAAATGTAGATAACAACAGCCAATCCCTGTTTACTGAAAAGCAGAATTAGAAGTCCCTGCACCTGCACCCTGACTGGTGGGATGGCAAGATTCTACATTAAACTGTTAGGCATGAGGGACTTTCTACAGAGGATCCTTCTCACATATGCACTAAAGTTGTTGGCTGGGCTGGGTTTTTAGGTTGTTTTGTTTTGTTTTGACCTTGGGTTGTTAAACTGACTTGAAAGATTTCTTGCAGTTACTCCATATGGCACTGGAAAAGCTTGAATTCTTCTTCCCTTTTCTTTTTCTCCCACTGTTTTCCCTTCTAGTTGTTAATTTCTATTTTCCAACTTCTAGACTGACTTTTTATCTCCCCTATAATTTCCCATCCACTGTTTCCATACCGTTCAAACTCTACCCACTTCCAACACATATATACACATGAAGAAATACACTTTCCTTTTCTGGAAAAAAGATGAAAAGGGTTATGAATGATAGATCATAGATTACAGATTTGGAGTCAGATAGATATTTCTATCTTTTTTTAATAGACCAGGAAATGAAGGTTGATGAATGTGAATCATTTATCAAGGTCACACAAATGGCAAATCCCTGGACTTTAACTTTATGAAAAATAAAATTTGTAGTGATATATCTTCTTATTACAATCTCTATGTGCAGCAGTGCTCAATGTCTTTGTTTGAAAACAAAACTTAACATAATCTGAAAATATTCATCTAGGTCTTCTCCTAATTCTATTACATGAAATAAACAGAATTTTCAAAGGTCAAGAAGAATTCATGTTTTCACAAGTCACAAGTTTTCAGAGTGAAGTTGAAATGCAGGTCCTTAAAAAGATTGGCATAAAGGAGAAAAAGTACTGAATTTGAAGATCCATGATAGCTCTTAAGTCTAACTCTTGCTATTTACTACCTGTGTGATTTTGAATAAGATTATCCCAAAATTATCTTCAGCTCCAAATCCCGTGATTGTATGGGCTGTCCCAAGCTAAGTACAGCTATAGAAGCACAGAGCTCTCCCTATCCCAAAACAGAGAGAAGGAAAACAAGACTGCGTTCATGAAAACTTGGGTTTTGAAAGAAGCCAAGCCAGAATACTGCCATGGGTAAAGGAGACACACTGGTAGAGCTGGCTTGATGTTCAGAAATCAGTGATCATATTAATTGCAAAGACATTCAGACTCCTTACTACTCTGCAAGATCTTAGGGGCTGGGGTGGTGGGTGTCACTTAAGAGTAATGGCAGGTTCTCTGGTGATGTAGGAAAACTACTGGATCTGGAGTTAGAAGACAGATTAAATCATGACTAAACCACTCACTACTCATGCCTTGGAGAAAAGGTGTTTCACTCTAGGTCTCAGTTTCTTCATAGGTATAATTGGGGGCAGTGTCCATTAGGTGTCCTCTAAGTTTCCATGTAGTTCTAAAGTCTATGATTCAAGTACCCTGCCCTAGATAGCTCGATCTAGACTAGCATTCTGAACAGCAAATTTCTTCTCTAGTAAGAACCCTTAAACCCCCTTAATGCCCTTCCTGGGAGAAGGCAGAACAAAAAGCATAATTTGCTACATTCCAACCTCTGTTTCAACAGTCCCCAAGGGATCCTCAGGAGCACTTTTAGAATTCAGTTGCAATAATTAATTTAATTTTAAAATCAACAAGTACAAAATTTTAAGCTGATGAATTCAAATAAGATTTTGGCAAAAGCATGGGAACCAATCATTAGCGAAGGGTTGTCTTTAGTTACCCGAGCCTGGTAACAATTAGAAGGTTATATTTGATAGTAGCCCAGAAAGTAAGATAAATATTGTTTTGTGTGATCAAATAGCTTTCCTCTATCTGTGAATTTAAAACAAAAAGTGTATGAGAAAGAGGGATGCTTAGTAGCATTGTGGCTACTGTTTTGATACATACTTGAAAACAGGTAGTTTTGTTTTTGTTTTTGTTTTGTTTTATTCCATTTAAAAGGAATCCTCATGGTCTTTACAAAGTTGATTTGAAACCTAATAATATATAACCACAGAAGATAGGAAGGAATCTGATAGAATCTAAAGCAGTAAAGGATATCTAATCCAATGAGGAATAGTAGATTGAGGCCTGGAATGGTGAAATGACTTGCTTGAGGGCATCCTGGTTAAAAAAAAAAATAGCTTGCAAAGATTTGTGCCCCTACAAATCCATTTACTTCTCTTTATCAGTCTTTTATCTGAAAAGACTAAACTACAAAGCCGGTTTCTAATTTATGATCAGGTAGAGAATATGTGTATGTTTAAATGTTTTAATTACTTCATGGATGACTTCTATTCTGTATCCTTGTAGATAGCACTGGCAGTGATAACATTTGAACATTCAATGAATTAGTATTGAAGTGTGATAGTTAATATGGTCCATGTCTTCAATCCAATCCTTAATTCACCCTGGTCCTTCCTATTTACTCCTTTATTACTTTCATATCCACAGATATGAAGAGAAAACCACATAAAATATCTGTGACTGAAAACGTTCATTCCCTGGTGGCTTGCCCTTTGGATATAAACTCATATTTAACTAGGTATATGACAGATATACCATCAGTTGTTGGGTCATATCTGAAGTTGTTCCAGTTTTGATGAGATTTGCTAGCACTTGGCTCTACCTTCCAGAAACCAGGCCCTTCCTCACCCTATAACAAATCCAATGGAGGAAGAGACTGAAGCTGCCCTATGCCCTTAGCTTGCAATTTAAACTGTGTTTCTAGGACCAAACCAACTGAACAAGAAATGCCACATTCTCTGCATGTATATTGGGTTTAGCTGCTACAGCTACATATTTGAAAATTAGCATACCTCATAAAAGCCAAATGCTGAAAACTAATTGCCAAGTATCTCTCTTTCCCCCACCCCCTTCCCTTCTTCCCCTGTGGCTTCCTGGCAAACAAGCACAGACAACAGTTGCTGATGGGATCACCCGGGATGCCCCAGTCTTATGACTTCCTCATAATTGATTCCATTTTGAATATGGAGCCTAAATGTAGTCGACACACCTTCATTTTCATCATAATTCTGTCTTCGCCATCCCTGCGGCATTGACACATTTTCACCAAACCAGAGAATATATCTAGAACATAACTAAAATGCCACATGTTCTTAATTCTGAAGGAGCATGAGTCTTCTGGACATTTTACATTTATGGGAGAGCTAATTTTCCACCCCTCCCCCTCCACAGCTCAATTTCTGAGTCAAGTTTGCCTCATGTTAATGCTAAGCCAAGAAAGCTGTGTCTTAGAAATATCTGGGAAAGGGGATGTTTGGTTTTTATCATCTGTAGACAGAAAATAATAAGGAACGTGCAGTTGTTTATGGCATCTGTATGTGCCTCAGGATATGATTAACTCGGCATATATCTGGGATGATAACAACTGTAATAATAGTCTGTCATAAATCTGTTCCTCGATTCACATAGAACTCTTACCCCCACCCCCAAACTAAGCTCCTATTCAATCCAAAAGAAGTTGGTGATCAGGAATAGACAGAGATAAAGACATATGGTTTTCTTTCGTAACATCTTCCCTTTTCTGTTCTCACAGGACACTTGAGTCCTACAACCTGTACCCTTCGGAAGCACAAGACGAATCGCAAGCCCAGGACTCCCTTTACCACATCGCAACTTCTGGCTCTAGAACGAAAATTCCGCCAGAAACAGTACCTTTCCATTGCCGAACGGGCTGAGTTTTCCAGCTCCCTGAACCTCACAGAGACACAGGTCAAAATCTGGTTCCAGAACCGCAGGGCCAAGGCCAAGAGACTGCAGGAAGCAGAACTGGAAAAGCTGAAAATGGCAGCCAAACCTATGTTACCTTCGGGCTTCAGCCTTCCTTTCCCCATCAACTCTCCCCTCCAAGCGGCTTCCATATATGGACCATCATATCCTTTTCACAGACCTGTGCTTCCTATTCCGCCTGTGGGACTCTATGCTACTCCTGTTGGATATAGCATGTATCATTTATCTTAAGGAAGATCTCCCAGCAAAGGAATAGTTAAATAGACTTCATGATGGATGTGTTTGTTTTAATTTTTTTTCTTTCCTCATCCAAGAGTACAGTACCAAACCAGTCCTGGATCATTTTTTTCCTTTTGCTGCATATTTTAAGAGCACCATGCCAATCACTTAGGTGTTCACAGGGCAGAGCAGATCTCTTCTTGCTTTTTAGCCTGGGACATCAAACCCTATTTGTCAGCGTCACCTGATGACATCCCCTCCATTTTCACAAAGACTGATCCTGAAGGCTTTTTATATATAAATATATAATAAAGTATAATACATTTTTATACTGCAGATGTGAAAAGTCAAAGTATTTTGAAAGGAAAAATTATATATATATAATATGCATTTGTATATATATTCAATATATCATTTTCCTGAAGAAGGCCTCCAATAATTTTGGATAATTTGGAGGTTGTTTTTTTGGGAGAAGGGATATGTTTTTATAAGACATAAAAGATACTTCTAAAGGAATCTTGCCAGATATAATTTGGGGAGGTTTTAAAAATATAATGAAGTTTATTTTATAATAGTTCTCATTTCTATAATGCTTTATGGTTTACAAAGTGTTTTCCTCATATCACAGCAACCCTGTGAAGTAGGTGATGAAAGTATTTATACCCATTTTATAGATGAGGTTCAGAGAGGAGAAATGATTTGCCCAAGGTCATATAGCTAACAAGAAAGTGACAGAGCTAGGATTAGAAGCAGATTTGCAGCCTGGGGTCCAATGCTATTTTCCAGTATGCTTGGCTGCTTCCTAGACGATATAGATAGAAAATAGATAAGAATAAATTGTTTAATTTTCATCATTTCCCCACATTACATAAGCCCCCCCAAAATATGTTAAAGACTTTTCCTGTGATTCTATTTTCTCCTCCTGTCTTCTTTCCAGTCCCACTCCCAAATCATTTTAATATTGGAAATGTTTCCTACATGAATTAAAGACATCGAAGGCTGTGAATAAAACACACACACACACACACACACACACACACAAACTAGAGCTTTGAGATGGCGATCAGGTATTTTATAATTTCTTTTCAAAGATATTGCTTCCCATAACTACCAATAAGGCTTGATTTGGAGAGTTGAAGAGTTGTGTGTAAAGAAAGAAAAAAGGGTTTTGGTAAAGTGGTCTTTAAAGAGAAAGCGAGACAACCAAAACACAAATGGTTTTTCAAAACCATTAATTATAGACATTTGTGTTTTTATAACATCTTGAAGACAATTCCCATATAGTAAGTATGTCTGAATAGTAGTAGACCCAAAAAGGGAAGAAAGACAGAAATCATTTGCTTTTTATGTGTGTATGTATATTTGTGTGCAGATCTTAATAGGTAAGTTACAAGAGAAAATGAAGATCAGAAGGCAGAATAATATCCTCAATATAATGTTTCGGTTCATGTGTACATGGGGGTAATCCACCAGCAAATTTTGTTCTGCTAAAAAATGATGCTGTCAACCAGACCACTTTCAGTTCACCCATCCCAGGTCCCTCTCCCAGCATATCCCAGTCCCTTTGAAAGGGATAGCTTGAACAGTTTTATATATATATATATATATATATTTTGTTGGAGAGTTACTATTTCTTATCTCTTTTATTTGGAATTAAATTAAAATCTTGTTAAATTGCCAGGGGTTGTCAGAGCTCACATTTCTTTAAGGGATCTCTATTCTCTTGGGGGAGAATTAGAATATCATCACAAATTCATTCAGTTGGATAGATTCTGGGAAGGAATCTTCCCACTAAAGAAATGGCTTTATTGGGTTTCTTTGTTATTTTTTGAGAGTCTCACTGTGAAAGGATATTTAATTCATAGAGCAAGAGATAGAATTGGACAAATGGAAAGCCAGTTTTGCAATGCTTTTGGATTGGCCTAATGGCTCTTTTTAAACTCTTCCCTGGGCATCCGGAATTACCGGGTGTGAAAGAACTGGAAGGTGGTGTGTAGGAGTTTTTACAATACTATAAAGACATTAGAGAAAGATTAGTTAATGACGGGTGTGGTGGGGTGGTGGCCTTATAGGCTAGTCTGCTGCATCTGACAAGATTTTGGAGAATCTCTTTTTCTATAGTTAGGTGGAGGGGAAAAGTATTTTCCGACGGGATGAAAAGATCTTTATATTGGCGGCAAATACTAGGGAACAATTTCCCTTAGATGTTCAAAGCTCAGTTCCCTTGAGTTAAGGTAGGGGAGCCTAAGCCACTTGGGGATAAAGCTACCTCCGAATGGATTGGGCAAAATAAGCTGTTTTTTCCTCCTTCCACTTCTTGATTACCCAAGAGAGAGAAAATTGTCTAACAAAATCATCTCACAAAGTAGTATCTAGGACTCTTAGAGACCTAGGGACCTCTTAGAGAAATCCGTTGTAGCTACTTCATTTTGCAGAACAGGAGATCAACCCTCAAGGTCACATGGGTTAATGATAGACTTATGGGTTCCAACTGGGGTTCACTTCCGATTAGATTACAAAAAAGACTTTTTTGATTTTCCATAATTTCGAATAAAATCTGTTGGAATACTTTCCTCAAATACCCCGACTTTGCTCCTCAGCCTACGGAGAAGTACACAATTTACATATAGACCTATATAGATTCAATCAGACGAATATACTATTTTTTTTTAATAGTGGAGAGTTCATGAGATGTTTTACGAAGACACAAAGTATTCGAGCTTCCCCTTACACGGTCAACTTTTCACATATATTCACTTTTGTCCCATGGTGGTTAAAAAAAATGCAGGAAGAGGAATAAGGGTGGTGTCAAGATGTACTAAGTAACTCAAAGTTTTCGAAGTCGTCCCATTAAATCCGAGTGGTGAGATATGTTTATCTTAAGAAACACCGGGGTGCACTGTTCTTGGAAATAGAGACCTTTCAATTGTCTGATAGCCGCGTTTCTTCAAGAGGAAATATTTTCTATCCTTCCGACCCACAATTGCCATTCCCAAGTACTATGCCTTCCTATTTTCCCTCTCTTTGCCAGTTCCCAGATGTTGGAATCAAAGTTCATATTTTGAGACTAGCGGTACTGTAATTGGACAAACTATTTCCCGACATCGGGCCTCAGTTTTGTGGATTGTAAAATGGGTACATTGCTGTTTACACTACATCTCTCAGACTTCTTGAGAAAAAGTAAAGCGCTTTGTGAATAGTAAAGGATTACGGCAAAAGAGAATTGTTAATGTAATTGCCTTCCCGCTGTACCCACTCCCCACAGTGGATACTGGGCTTTCAGCTTTGTCTGGCTGAACTACTTCCAGAGCTGCGAGCTCTAGCACGGCGTTCGCCTGGCGCCCATTATTAACTTGTTTAAATGAAAACCTTTCGGGAAGCTCTAGTTAATTGAGTATTATATTTTATTAGAGGGAGGTGTCAGGCCTTACTCAGAGAAGACTTCATCACCGACCCTAATGCACAATGCCCCTAGGCCCTCCTGAGAACTGAATAAATTTATCACAACGCGGAACAGCCGGAATACTGTCATTAAAACCTTTTAGAGATGCACTTAAAACACACTCTCGGCACACACATGCAGACACACGCGCGCCCGTACCTCCCATTTCGTAATCCTCGGTAAAGGTGGGTCTCTAATTATTGTTCCCTATCTCTCTTTTCTTAGGAACACAGCTCTACTTGCAAAACTGCCCGGAAATCCCCAGGGCCTGGAGGGTACTGTGGTCACAAAACCGAGCTGGGTTTCCCTCTTTTCCTCCTAAACTGAAGCCTTGGGCCGCTAGTCTACCATCAATAGCCCATATAATCTGAACAGTCCGTTAAAAAGCCAATTGGTTCTAGGTTTAGGTGTAATTTAGATGGTCAAGCCCCAGGCTCTTGGACTTTAGGAGACCCGGAAGTTTAGTGGAGCGTTTTGCTCTTCAAGCTGGACTTGCAGTTCGGTAAGGTATCCTGGGTGCGGGGTGGGGGTTTACCATCACGTGACTTTGGGCAAATTGTTTCCCCTTTACCCGCACCAATTTCATTATCAGTAAAGCGAATGAATGGGTCAGGATTTCTAAGGTTGAAAACCTAACTCAACTTTACCCGAGGGGCTCGGAATCCCTTTAACATACGGATAATTTGATCGCAGAGTCAGGTATTAATTATCATGAAAATAGGGCTCCCAGTTTCCCACTTATAGACTGTCATCTTCCTAGCTAATGGCTGGCAGGCGTAATGGTCTTTCACTTTTATTCGGGAGAATTTTGGGGGGAGATTAGCAACTTTGATTTTCTTCAAGAAAGATCATTCAGTGGCGGCAAGACCTGAGACAGGAACAATCCTGGCAGGTTAGATCTTTTATTGATGATTTGTCATCTTCCATTCCAGCTCCACTAGTCCGAAAGTGATAAAAAGAGTCTGACTGGGGATATAGACAATGGTGGTGGTAATTAGTCATGACGATATGTGTCTTCATAAGACAGCACTACGCCAACATCTTTCATATCTATAGCGCTTAGAAAACAGATTTTTTTTTTTTCTCTCTCAAATCAACTTCTTTGAGAGGTTGATGATGCTGGGATCATTGCCCCCATGCTAGATAGAAGAAAATAGAGGCACAATTACTCAACTTTAGTATCCAAGCAGCATTTAATTGTTGCTTTCTGCTGGCAAGAGCCGCCTAGTTTTCACTATTGCAAAACAACTAATGGATTTGGATTAGATGATTTCCAAGACCCTTCCAGTCCTGATAGTCTGTTTTCTAAAGTTCTAAGGTTCCTTTCAGATCTGGCATTAAATGAGGCAAAGCTAGCTCGTGTACCCAAGAGGTAGGTTGTTTAAGGGGTTCAGAAAAGTCAACTGTGTCTGGTTCTTCTCATTTTGCAATTTTGAGCAAAGGACTTGAGTCAGTCAGCTTGTGAGACTTTCTGTACATATGGGGGTGGGGAAGTTTTGTGTGTGTGTGTGTGTGTGTGTGTGTGTGTGTGTGAACAGAACTCCCTTCACCCTCGAGATGCCATCCAGGTCCATGTAAGGGCCCCTTAGGATGAGAGAATCTAACAAAAAGAAAGAGAACACATGCTCTGGAGGTGGGCAAGCTCTACACAATAGCCACAGCCATCCCCTCTCCTGACCTCATTGGAGAGGTCAGGAAGGCCTGACTGTCAGAAAACCTAGGCTGTCCACTTTCAGTTCAGGACAGGGATGATGTTAAGATAGAGGGACAAATTCAACTTAGATTTGTTTCCATAGTTGGGACCTGTGCTGAAGCACTCATGAGTTCTGAGGCTTTGCGTAGCACTGAATTTCAGTGCTGAGGTATCTCAATACAGAGAAGTAAAATAGTTTCATCTAATCCCAGACTCCTTTGCTGCCTGCCTATCTGATTACCTTTCCTACCCTGCTTTCCTTCTTCCCTATACCCAAGTCACTTAATCCATTTTCAATTTCATCTCAAAATTAATTGCTCAGATCTTAACCAGACTTCATGTTGGACATTTATCATTTTAAAAGCTTGGGCTAGGTACCCAAATCAGCCAGAATTAGGATTTTTTCTCAGTCTCCAATATTAAAAAAGAAGGAAGGAATCCTTAAGGAATATGGACAAAAGCCATGCTTATTTAAACAGTCTTTAGGTACCCACATGAAAAAGACATTTCTAAAATAACAATAACAATAACAAAAAAGTATTTTTCTCCCCAGCTTTCTATGAAATAGGTAGTATAATGATTACTTCTCCAATTTTACAAATGAGAAAACTGAGGCTGAAAGTTGAACTGATTTGCCTTTAGTCACACAGCTTTCTTCATTAAAAGTTCAGTACTACCATTTAGCCTCCTTAGTTCTCTATTATTTATACATATTTTAGCCTCAATTTAGACCTTAGTTCTCTATTATCTATACATACATTAGCAGGAAAATATCAAAATGATTTCCCTCTTTCCCTCCTCTTCTCTCCATTGCACATTTCCCAGGAAAACTTAAAATAATGTCTGCTTATTAAAAAAAAAAAAAAAAACACTGAAAATCAGATTGGCCTGTTAAAAATCAAGCAATGGCAGATCCCAAAGCCACTCTCTCTAATGGGGTGTGGGCCACTCAAAGGAATTTTCTGTACCCTTCAATTTTGCCTTTCTGCACTCTCTATGATATCCTCACACCATATTTCTGTATGTCTTGGTCAATGAATTCAAATTCAATGAAAATATACTAAATATCTACTTTGCTGGTTCCTGGTGGAGATAGAAAGTTTAGATGATAAAACAGGGTCTCTGACATAATAGAGCTTTTACAACCAAGCAGAGGTTGTTTTATATATATAAATATAATGCACAATAATATTCAAATCCATTCTGGACTTCACTTTAAGAGCACCCTTGCCCGTGATGAAGGGAACAGAAACCTAACAACTCAGTGTCTTATGAAAAGCTATTATATTTCTTTGAGCTGAGGTCTAAGCTGGTTCTGAAGCTATCTTCTTGTTTTCCCTCCTGATCCAACCCACCCCTGGAGCCTGAAGGCTGGAATAGTGAGTTGTTACAGAAACGCTTGGAAAGATCATAGGTCTTAATGGAGAGTAGAAGAAGGAGGTGGGTGTTTTAAATACAACTCAGCCATTATTCAGAGACCAATCAAATCATTTTTCTGTGGGTCTCAGTTTCCCCAGATGCAAAATAAAGAATTTGAAGATTCTATCTGATCTTGAAAGTTACTTATTGATTCATCATTCCGAAGGAATTCATAGTTTTGAACAGAACCCTGTTGGAAGAAATTAAAGGCCTCAGTGACATAATGTTGTATAAAAACAGGTCATTTGACGTGTGTGTTTTAAGACTTATGGGAGATTATTATTATTATTATTTGTCAAGGAGAGAGTTGGAATAAAAATGAAACTACACACATATATACATGCATGCATGCACATTCCTATCCCTGCCACAACTTTTATAAGGGAAATCATGTCACCCCCCGACCTCCCCGTCCTCCGCCTCTAATTTTAGGTAGAGATGTTTTCTCAGGCGCCTAATGGGAAGGCAAAGAAACAGAGTGCCCGTGGGAAGTTTTGGACCTGGAGTCAGAAATTCTGTGTTTGAGTCTCTACTCAGTTCCTTGCTAATGATAGACACAAAGACAAGTTCCTTCTAGTCGTGGAACCTCATAAAACCTATAAATTTAGGGGATATGAAGAGATATTCTCTCAGACCCCTTTCCATTTTAAAATTCCGTTTTGATATTTTTTTCCAATTATGCTGTTCTCTAGGCCTTAGGTTTTAATACTTCATGCTTTATCGGTTTTTCTCATCTTAGATTGTCATTCTGAAATATTGGTTTTTAACTTCCTCCGATGGTAAATTTCTTCAGCGCTGCAACCTAGACAAATCCCGGAGTAACAGGTTCTCTCCGCCTGCTCCATCCTCTCTCTGTCCTCTTCCCTTATTTTTTCCATCTTTCTCTTTTTATACCCTCTCCCCCTTTCCTAGCCTCGGAGTCCGGGGCAAAGGGAGGGAAAATAGAAAAACAGAAGTTATAAAGTGAATTTCAGAACGCCCGCACATCAAAGCTGGGCGCGGAGAAGCTGCGAAATTCCCGGCCTCCGATAAGCAGCCAGCTAACAAAGCCGACCGGGTCCCACCTCCGCCGGACCCCGCTCGCTCGCTCATTCTATCTCCTAGCGCTCGCTTTTATTTGTTGAAGCAAACACTTTGATGTCCCAAGTCGTCCAAACAATTATTATTATAATTTTAAACAACCTGGTGTTTTCCATTACTAACGGCTCAAGCTTTGAAGTTACACCTCATAATTTCCTAAATTAAATAAATCATTTTAAGTTTGCACTGGGAGTCTTTTAATAGCAGAGAAAGGAATATCATTATCTTATTGAGACCCAATTGCCGTGGCTCCAGTTTGGCTGTAGCTAGGGGCAAAGTAGCTCACTATAACAGACATACTTTATTAACCTCCCATAACTCTTGAAAGAACATTTTTATATTTTCTTTGATTTCCCCCCTCCCTCTCTTGTTTTAAAGCTGTCCCAACCTTTAATTAGTGCCTAATATGAAAAGCATTATTTTTTTAATGCTGTGCAATTTACCAGCGGCAATAGGCCAACTTAACAATTGTTTATTGGGGGTGGTTTTTCACACAGGGCTAAGAATGCCTCTCCGAACCCAGCTTTTCATGGGTGGTTGCACTAATTAATACAGTGTCTGCGGCTCCTAGGGGGTTTTTTAATATTGAAGCCTATGGGGCGGAAGGGGTTTTTAGAAGTCCGGCTCCTGCTGACGTTTTTTCTCTCTCCCTCTCTCTATGATTTCTTTCATGCTGTTTTGATCCTTCTGTAAAGTCAGCACATAGAGAAACTGCTCCCTGGCCCAGAGGCCTTCAGATCGCTGTGCAACGGGGCAGGGGGAAACACACACACACACACATTTAATATTAACACTTGTAACGTACAGCATTATCAAGCCATGAGTATCTTTGCCAGGGAAACCTTTTCGCACAAGAGTCAAGGCGGAGGGTGTGGGGCAGAGGGATTGGATATCTACGTGTTTTAACTTTGCAACAGGTAGAGTGCTTTGGTTGTCTCCTAGTAGGAATGAAACATCTTCCCTGAGCTTGAAAGGAGCTTGAAGGGTTAATTTGTCCTCTGTAGATTGAGTGGACTTGAAAACAAGATAGCAAAGTTCTCTCCTCCTCTCCTCCCTTCTCCTCTCTTTTACTTTCCTCTCCTCTCTTTTCTACTTAACTCTCCTCTCCTCTCCTCTCCTAAGCTGCTTCACTTTTCAATTGCTACGCTCCTAGACAATAAAAGTGTTACCATCTCTGTCCCCAGTCCCAACTGCAGCTGATGACACATAGATCACATGTTAGGGAATGGTCCATACCTATCAGTTCAAAGGACAAAGTGAACTGTTAGGTCTATAAGTTTGGTGCTCTGTGTGTGTGTGTGTGTGTGCGCGCGTGTGTGTGTGTTGGTGAGGGGCTGGTTGAAAATTCTTAAACAAAATTTTTCTGTTTAACAATCACTACCCTTCCTTCCCTTCCCTTTTCTCTGAGTTGGGGAGTAGGCAAATTCGTCACTGATAGAACTGGGAATGGGAAGGAGGTAGGGAACTGGAAGAGAATGGTACATTATTTCTGTCCTTCAACTTGTAGGGACTGAGGACTTCATTTTATTTCATCACTACATAGTTGATAGGTAGCAAATAAATGAAAACTCAGAAGCTTTGAGAGCCCAGCAGTTGTTGGCTCCAAGGCTTGAGTTCACAGGGCTTTTTGGAAGGATGGAAATTACAGACAAAATCCAATAAATTTATTGCCTCCCAAATTGTTTTATGTTTCAGTTTTGCCCCAACCTGGCCATTTCTCTTCAATTACATCCAGGCTTTCTGCTCTTCCAAAAAGAAAGACACCTACGCATAGTTCCCTAGGCAAGCAAAATAGCTTACTCCCCTTCTACCCCCCACCCCCGATTTCTCTCACCCCCCTTTAATTCATCTCCTTTACAAGTCTAATCTGCAGAACTGCATTGCTATTTCTCATGTTGGACCCAAGCATTTCTCGGCTTAGCCCTTTTCCTTTTTGATGTAGCAAGTCAATTGAGGAATGTTGGTCTCGGTTATCAATCACCCAGCTGGATCTTAAAGGCTTCTGTCTAATCAGATTTAATTGCTCATGTAGCGCCACTTTTTGCCCTGGGCCACGACCGCCTTGCTCAATTACACCCCAAATACCTGCAATCAATAAATAAGGAATGACAACACGTTTAAGGGATTTACCCAGTAAAGGAACTGAACTGGAAACATTACTACCGGGAAGGCTTTTTAATAATTAAACTTACACCTCAGCACCCAGTTTAAGGAGCAAAACAAGTAGAAAAACACTAAAGTGACCTTTCTAGCCAGCCTCAATCCTACTGAGGCCAAAGGTACCAATGTTGGCTTAGGAGGATGCTGGAGGAGCTTTTTATGTGGTTTTACTTTCACTGGGAAGTCAGTGAAATCAATCCTCTTTTTCCTTTCCCTATTCTTCTGTTACTGGCATTTAAGTTGTATAGACCAGAATTATGGCACCTTCTATGTCTGTGTAAAGAAATGTTTAGGGTTCTAGAAGTACTTCCTGATTGAGAAAAGAGATAATTTGGTATTTATTCATTTAACAAATTATTTATTAAGTACTCTAATAGCTGCTATTTTGGATAGGCCTGGCCCCAGTAGATTCAAAAATAGATCAGGCCTGGCCTCTATGGATGGGGGTGGGAGTGGGGAGGTGGATTTGGCATCATTCATCCAGATATTTCTATTGAAATTATGAAATCAATTTTATGGGGCTTTCCAAAATGGGAGATTATAGATTTAGAGGGGGACCTTTGAAGTTATATAATCTAATTCTCTGATTTTACAAACTAGGAAACAGATCAAGAAATGTTAGGTCATGGAGACAGTAATCAGGAAAATCAGGAAAAGTCAAGATTCAAATTCAGGTACCCTAATTCCAAACCTATTCTTTCTATTGCTTAAGTGGGAAATCAATGGTGACTATATGATGGGTGAGATGGTTGGCTTTGGATGGGAATGATTTGTTGAGTCTTTGTTGCTTTCTGATTTCTCAGGGGCAAATCCCTTTCCTTCTTGCTTCAGTTTCTTCTTATGTAAAACAAATGAGTTGAACTAGTTTTTTTTTTTTTTTTTTTTAAATTCCTAATTCTAAGAATCTATGAACCTTTATGTATGAGACTTCAAAATGGCTACCAAAATTGCAGGAAAATATATGGGAACAGAATATTTGTCCCATACCAATAGCTGCCAAATAAACCTCATTTGGAGAGCTCTAAATCTAGGAAGAGATACCAATATACTTCTCTGTCTCCTTGACCTCTATGGTGTTGCTGGGCCATCTTCTCAGGCTTTGATTTTTTCCCAGCTTTGGTCTATCAGTAAGAACAAAGACAAGCCCCAAAGAGAATGAATGAGGGGAAGGGGGGAAGAGAAAAAAAGGCAAACAATAGAATATGATTTTAATATAAAGAAAAGTACATTGTGTGAATCTTACTCTCATCAGAGTTGGCTCAAAGAAAAAATAATTGACATTTGTTTTAGAGAAAATTCTCTCTCGCCTCATTAAAAACGGGGGAGAGGAAGGGAAAAGAAAAAGAGTAATAAGGGAAGGAAGGGGGAAAGACTCAAAGGGGGGGAGGGAGGGATTATAAAGAGGATAAGTATCGTGATACAAGAGGGGTACATAAGTTTAAAAGGGGGAAAGAGGGTTGGGGGAGGCAAGAATAAGTAAAGCACAATCTGGGGTTATTAGGATGGCAGGAAATACAGATTTAGTAATTCTAACCGTAAATGTGAATGGGATGAACTCCCCCATAAAGAGGAGGCAGATAGCAGACTGGATCAAAAGTCAGAACCCTACAATATGTTGTTTACAAGAAACACATTTAAAGCAGGGGGATACATATAGAGTAAAGGTAAAAGGCTGGAGCAAAATCTATTATGCTTCAGGTGAAGTCAAAAAAGCAGGGGTAGCCATCCTTATCTCAGATCAAGCAAAAGTAAAAATTGATCTAATTAAAAGAGATAAGGAAGGAAACTACATCCTGCTAAAGGGTAGCATAAACAACGAAGCAATATCAATATTAAACATATATGCACCAAGTGGTATGGCACTCAACTTCCTAAAGGAGAAGTTAAGAGAGTTGCAAGAAGAAATAGACAACAAAACTGTAATAGTAGGAGATCTCAACCTTGCACTCTCAGAATTAGACAAATCAAACCACAAAACAAATAAGAAAGAAATTAAAGAAGTAAATAGAATATTAGAAAAATTAGGTATGTTGGATCTTTGGAGAAAATTGAATGGAGATAGAAGGGAATATACTTTCTTCTCAGCAGTTCATGGAACCTATTCAAAAATTGACCATATATTAGGACATAAAGACCTCAAAATTAAATGCAAGAAAGCAGAAATAGTAAATGCTTTCTTTTCAGATCATGATGCAATAAAAACTACATTCAACAAAAAGTTAGGGGGAAATAGACCAAAAAGTAATTGGAAACTAAACAATCTCATCTTAAAGAATGATTGGGTGAAGCAGCAAATTATAGATACAATTAATAATTTCACTCAAGATAATGACAATGATGAGACATCATACCAAAATTTGTGGGATGCAGCCAAAGCGGTAATAAGAGGGAATTTTATATCCTTAGAGGCTTACTTGAATAAAACAGAGAAAGAAAAGATTAATGAATTGGGCTTGCAACTAAAAAAACTAAAAAAAGACCAAATTAAAAACCCCCAATCAAATACTAAATTGGAAATTCTAAAATTAAAAGGAGAAATTAAAAATATTGAAAGTAAAAAAACTATTGAACTAATTAATAAAACTAAGAGTTGGTTCTATGAAAAAGCCAATAAAATAGATAAGCCTTTGGTAAATCTGATTAGAAAAAGGAGGGAGGAAAATGAAATTAGTAGTCTTAAAAATGAAAAGGGAGAACTTTCCACCAATGAAGAGGAAATTAGAGAAATAATAAGGAGTTATTTTGCTCAACTTTATGCCAATAAATTTGATAACCTAAGTGAAATGGATGACTACCTCCAAAAATATAGACTTCCCAGACTAACAGAGGAGGAAGTAAATTGCTTGAATAGTCCCATTTCAGAAAAAGAAATAGAACAGGCAATTAAACAACTCCCTAAGAAAAAATCCCCAGGACCAGATGGATTTACATGTGAATTTTACCAAACATTTAAAGAACAATTGGCCCCAATGCTATATAAATTATTTGATAAAATAGGGAATGAAGGAGTCCTACCAAATTCCTTCTATGACACAGACATGGTACTGATACCTAAACCAGGTAGGCTGAAAACAGAGAAAGAAAATTATAGACCAATCTCCCTAATGAATATTGATGCTAAAATCTTAAATAAGATATTAGCAAAAAGACTACAGAAAATCATCTCCAAGATAATACACTATGATCAAGTAGGATTTATACCAGGAATGCAGGGCTGGTTCAATATTAGGAAAACTATCAATATAATTGGCCATGTTAATAACCAAATTAACAAAACCATATGATCATCTCAATAGATGCAGAAAAGCATTTGATAAAATCCAACATCCATTCCTATTAAAAAACACTTGAGAGTATAGGAATAAATGGACTTTTCCTTAAAATAATCAGTACTCTATTTAAAACCATCAGTAAGCATCATATGTAATGGAGACAAACTGCAACCATTCCCAATACGATCTGGAGTGAAACAAGGTTGCCCACTATCACCGTTACTATTTAATATTGTATTAGAAACGCTAGCTATAGCAATAAGAGCTGAGAAAGAGATTAAAGGAATAAGAATAGGCAATGAGGAAGCCAAATTATCACTCTTTGCCGATGACATGATGGCATTGATCCATACTTAACGCCGTACACCAAGATAAGGTCAAAATGGGTTCATGACCTAGGCATAAAGAATGAAATTATTAATAAATTAGAGGAACATAGGATAGTTTACCTCTCAGACCTGTGGAAGGGGAAGGTCTTTATGACCAAAGCAGAACTAGAGATCATTACTGATCACAAAATAGAAAATTTCGATTATACCAAACTGAAAAGTTTTTGTACAAACAAAACTAATGCAGACAAGATTAGAAGGGAAGCAATAAACTGGGAAAATATTTTTACAGTCAAAGGTTCTGATAAAGGCCTCATTTCCAAAATATATAGAGAATTAACTCTAATTTATAAAAAATCAAGCCATTCTCCAATTGAAAAATGGTCAAAGGATATGAACAGACAATTCTCAGATGAAGAAATTGAAACTATTTCTAGTCATATGAAAAGATGCTCCAAGTCATTATTAATCAGAGAAATGCAAATTAAGACAACTCTAAGATACCACTACACACCTGTCAGATTGGCTAAGATGACAGGAAAAAATAATGATGATTGTTGGAGGGGATGCGGGAAAACTGGGACATTGATGCATTGTTGGTGGAGTTGTGAACGAATCCAACCATTTTGGAGAGTAGTTTGGAACTATGCTCAAAAAGTTATCAAACTGTGCATACCCTTTGATCCAGCAGTGTTACTACTGGGATTATATCCCAAAGAGATTATAAAGAAGGGAAAGGGACCTGTATGTGCACGAATGTTTGTGGCAGCCCTTTTTGTAGTGGCTAAAAACTGGAAACTGAATGGATGTCCATCAGTTGGAGAATGGCTGAATAAATTGTGGTATATGAATATTATGGAATATTACTGTTCTGTAAGAAATGACCAACAGGATGATTTCAGAAAGGCCTGGAGAGACTTACACGAACTGATGCTGAGTGAAATGAGCAGGACCAGGAGATCATTATATACTTCAACAACAATACTATATGATGACCAGTTCTGATGGACCAGGCCATCCTCAGCAACGAGATCAACCAAATCATTTCCAATGGAGCAGTAATGAACTGAACCAGCTATGCCCAGAAAAAGAACTCTGGGAGATGACTAAAAACCATTACATTGAATTCCCAATCCCTATATTTATGCACACCTGCATTTTTGATTTCCTTCACAAGCTAATTGTACAATATTTCAGAGTCTGATTCTTTTTGTACAGCAAAATAACGTTTTGGTCATGTATACTTATTGTGTATCTAATTTATATTTTAATATATTTAACATCTACTGGTCATCCTGCCATCTAGGGGAGGGGGTGGGGGGGTAAGAGGTAAAAAATTGGAACAAGAGGTTTGGCAATTGTTAATGCTGTAAAGTTACCCATGCATATATCCTGTAAATAAAAGGCTATTAAATTAAAAAAAAAAGTACAGAAAAGAGTTGTGTTATGAAGTTATAAGAGATGGTTCAGGGTATTTTCCTAAGATTTATATTCCATATTTGTATACTCCTCAGGATACAAAAGTAAGACCCAAGTGGAAAGGAATAGGGGAAGGAGCTAGAGTTCAGGTCCAAATTTGTATGAATTTGAAATGGAAAAATGGATTGGGGGGCACTTATCCTTTGCTGATTTGGGTCTTTTCACCAAACCACATCCTAATGGGATGTGACTGTAAGATTTTTTTTCTTTCGAGACTTAGGAGGGTCAATAGCAGTATTTTGACAAGGAGATTAAGACTCAGAAAGAAATAGGCCATTAATGTTGGCCTATTTAGGTCAGTCTTAGAACTTAGAATCTTAGAACTTTTAAAACATACCATGGGATCATAGGATCATAAATTTTAGAGATGGAATAGAACATGAAATTATCTAGTACACCCTCCTCTTTCTGTCTTTTTCTCTGTCTGTCTCTTTCTCTCTTTCTGTCTCTCTCTCTTTCATTCTTTCTCTGTCTCTCTCTCTCATATACACACGCACACACGCACACATGCACACATGCAAACACTATATATATGAAACTGAGATTTGGACATTTTAAAGCAACTTGCCCCCAAACAGATAGATAATAACTCATGGATTCTGAATTTGAACCCAGATCTTGTTTTCAGACTCTGTACTTGTTCTACAATGCCACTTTGATAGGTAACTGAACTATATTCTATGCCAGTGTTTCCCAAACTTTTAACATGTGTACCCCTTCTATAATTTTCATAATGCTGAGTACCCTTCATCAAAAAAGGGATGTATTTTAATAACAATCAATATATATATATATTTTTTTCTTTTTTTGGTACATACACAAAATAGTAATAAACAAAAAAAAAATAAAATATAAATCCATGCCAGAAGGTTTGTCGCATGTGGAAGAAGAGCAATTGTTGTAATTGGCTTCAGATGGATTCTTGAAAAATAAACATAAGGAGTGTACTTTAACATCATTCTGGTTACAAATGCAACATGTGCATCCTGTTTTAACAGAAAAAGTTCTGAAATATATCTTGCCTTTTCCAACTTCATATTTATGTGAAGTTGCTTTTTCAGCATTTGTAGACATTAAGTCGAAAAAAAGGAACAGACTATTGAACATGGAGCCACATCTCAGATGAAAATTAACAACCAGGGAACCAAATTATAATGATCTGTTATCTCAGCACAAACAATTTCATCCTTCTATATAAAAATAATCAAAATCAGTGGGACTTACTAAAGCACATAACAAACCTTTCCTATAAGAAAAATCTCACAAAAGCTAAAAATACACAGGCACCTGGAGAAACCACTAACTATTAATGAAGTAAGTTGTCTCTGTAATGAAGTGTGGTATATTCATGCTGTGTCATACCGGACCATATCACACCTCATAAGATTGTCTTGACTTGACTCATGAGAACATAGAATTAGGCGCAGCTAAGCACGGTTCAGTGCATACCTCCATCAAACTCTTCTCGTACCCCTGGGGGTATACGTACCACACTTTGGGAAACACTGTTCTATGTCTTGATAAAGTCATGCTTTTGTAGTTTTCAGGCCTAATCTGTGGCTAAGACAAAAGTTGAGAGATAATTTGTAGTCTAGATAATCTCTCTAATATTAAAATCAAAGGGTCCAGATAGAGATTTCAGCTCTGCAAGCAAGTCATATAACCACTTTGTGCCTAATTTCGTCATATGTAGAATTAGGAGATTGGACTCTTTCTCTAAAAAACCTGCCCAGAGCTAAAACCTATGATCCTTTCCTGGGTTTCATTTTCCCTATTTGTACTAAGATTTAAAAATTATCTGTCACAGGGGATTGTTTTGGGGGAAATGATTTGTAAGTCCTGTAGTACTATAGAAATATAAACATTATTATTATGGTGAAAAAAAGAGCTGGCAAGGACAGGACTTTACAACAACTAGAATGGATTCAACTGTAAGATTCTTGTGGACAGGGGAACTATGATATGTTGTTGGGGGTACTTCTTAAAATCATAGAAATTTGAGAAAGCTTAGAAATCATTTAATTAACCACTTTGTTTTATAGAGGAAAAGAGTAAAGGAAGCAAGTCAGTTTCCTAAAGTCACATAATTAGAAAATAGCAGAGTGGAGTACCTAGAAGAGTGCTGGGAACTAGGTAAGCATTGGTGGATTGATGATCATGATACAGTGAAAGAACATCAACAATTTATTGCTAGTTCTCAGGTTGTAAAATTCAATAACCAGTGTCAGGCAATCTTGTAGCACTCATCAGTTCACTTTTTAATAATCAAGACCTAAGGTTTCCTATTACTAAGACTTCATTTTTAAACATAATATTACAGACAAACCATTTACTAGTATGTTATGAAATATGATCATAAATTAAAACTAAGCCATTTGTGTCAAAATAAATGGACAAAGAATACTTTGTGATCCAGTATGTTTGGCATCTTGAATCATAGAGCAATAGGATATAAGCATTGGAAAGGAATTTAAACTTCTAGGCCAATCCCCTTATTTTATTTCATTTCCATTTTTTGTTTATAAAATATTTTAGTTCTTGTTGACTTATTTTTATCTCACAATTATTTCTGGATGTTCATCTTCCCAATTAATCCTTGCCAGCAAAAGCAATTGAAACAGTGACTAGATAGAATAATGCATGCAAAATTCTGTCCAAGTAGTTCCTCTACTAGGAGGAAGGAGGTATATTTTATTACCTGTTCTCTGAGACAACTGTGGTTTTTCAAAATGCAAATTCCTTTTAGTGATCCTTTCATTTACAATGTAGTATTCATTGCATATATTATTCTTTTGGTTCTGCTTGTGCTATTTTTCATTAGTTCATACAAATCTTCCCATGCTTAAAATTCCTTAATATTCATAATTTGTTATCATCTAATCATTCTATATTATCTTCACTATTTTTTAGCCATTCCCATAATCTATGGCCTGTTACTCTGTTTCTAGTTCTTTGCTACTATGAACACTGTGATATTTATTTGACTTTTGTTTCTGGCTTTGACCTCCTTGGGATACATGGTAGCTAGGTGATACAGTGCATAGATGTGAACTTAAAGCCAAGAAGATTTAAGTAAGAATCTTGTCTCAAATGCTTGTCCAGTGGTTACAAAATACTGAGAAAGTCACTAAATGTCCCTCAGCCAGTTTCTTCACCTCTAATATGGGGATAATGATAGATCCTACCTCCCAGGATTATTGTAAGGATAAAATGAGATAAGCTATACAAAAATTTGATATACCTTGTATACCTTATGTATGCTAGATATTATTGTTGCTGTTGATCTTCTTTCCCCTTCTTTTCCTTTGCTACATCCTCCTCTTTTTCTTCCTATATGACTTATTAGTTGAATTGCTATGTTGAAGAATATGAACAATTTAATATTTTTATGGTTATGTAATACTAAATTGTTATATGGAATGGTTGGATCAATTCAGAACTCCACCAAATAGTACATTTGCTTGCCATCACCACTCCATTCATTGAACAATCCTGTTTTTTTTTTTTCTTTTTTTGCTGATTTATTGGATATAAGGTGAAAACTTGTGATTGTTTTCATTTACATGTCTCTTATTTGTGATTAAATTATGTTTTATGACTAAATTATATTTTGTTTCTAAATTATTTGACCAAATTATGGTAGCTTTTGAAAGTTATTAACATTTGATAACCATTTACTTATAGTTCAATCATTTCACTTTATAGAAGAGGAAACTGGGAATCTTAAGAAAAGGGAATTGAGTTTTTCATGGCCACACAACTTTATGATAGAGCCAAGGCTAGAAGATTCTCAATCTGGAGCCTTTTATGTACTCTATGTGTATATTGATATAGAAAACAAATGGCTAGTGATCCTTAGCAAGATCAACCAGATGGTCCCTGAACTGGAACTTAAACACATGAAAGGTTGATGCTAACTATTGGTATGATTGTGAACAAATCACTTCACCTCTCCTGTGACTCAATTTCCTCTTCTTTAATACTTATAAAGATAATGTTTGTTATTTTGAGGAAAAAATTTTATAAATCTTATAGTGTTCTAAAAATGAAGCATTATTATTTTGCCATCCAAGCTAGCTCTAACCCAAATTCTGGCCTCCTCTTCACTTTCACCCCTTCACAACATGAAGATGTATAGGTCCCAAGAGTTAAGGCTCTAGATAGCTAGTGATAAATAATTCTTGGTATTCATCTACATATAGCCTGCTTGCAAACTACAATGTTTTTACCAATAAACAAGACAAAGACAAAGATTGTCCTGCTCTTTCTTTTTCCTACCCCTTCATGCCAATGCTCTTTAGGATTCTTCCATTTTTTTTTCAAAGCTGGCCTTAGCATTTATTTTTAACTTGGAGAAAGGAATTTGGAACAGTCCCTCCAGTTCTGACATTTTGCTTGAGAATGATTAGATGGATCACAGAAAATCAGTGATTTTTAACCTTTTATAGACTGATTAGATCCCATTTAACAAGTTTACCATTTTTTTCCACCAATAAATTCCAGTGGGGAAAGCTAATTAATGAGGTTACCATGATAATGGAAATAATCTCAGCAAAACAGCAGGATCCCTATGCTCTATTACTGTATTCACCAAGAAACATTCTGACTTGACATTTGGACTTTTAACAACAGCAACAACCAACAAACTTCTATTTCCATATCTCTTTAAGGTTTACAAAGTGCTTTCTTTGCAACAAACCTGGGACATGGGAAATAATAAAGTATCTATTTCTATTTTAAGGTTTAGAGCAGAAGGGAATGCATAAGGCATCTAGTCCAACCTACTCATTTTACAGATGAGAAAACTGAGATAAAGAAAAAAAAGTGAATTGCTCAAGATCATACAAATATTAAGTAGAGTAGCAACTGGCAGTGGTAGAAGGTGAAATATGAATCAAGGTTTTAAAATTCCAAGGCTAGTCTTCTTTCCACAAGAATAGTGCTCTGTACAAATGATTGGTGACATTGTCAGATATATCTTCTACTGTAAATTAAAGCATTAACCCTAAGAAATAGAGAGATCAGTTTCTTACTATGCCCTTCCCTTCCCTCTTTTCCCCAGTGCTGTTCTTCTGAAATTCCTTTCTATTTGCACTATACATTTCTTGTGTTTACAGTTACTTGCATGCTGTCTCCTCATTGTAATGTAATGTATGAGCTCCCTGAGGGAAAAGACTGTGCTTTTTGTTTTTCTTTATATCACTAGTCTTAGTATAGTGCCTACCATAGAATAATAAGTGTTTAATAAAGGTTTGTTGACCGACTGGCTGATATTTTGCTATAAATCAGTTCCCAAGAGCCTGGCCACCTTTGTGATGGGTTGGTAAAATTCATTCCCTGACCTTGTAACTCTGAGACACAGATGTTGGTTATTTGAAGATGTTCCCTGTGAGAGTCAGACTAAGTGGTTAGCAGGCTATTCTGGCACTATCCTTTAAATGAAACATTCATGACTGCAAATTTTGGAAGAGTGGGAATAAAATTCTGTCAAAGAAACTTTCCTTTAAGGTTCATTCTTTGAAATACAGTACAAACTCCCAAATCTGTCATTTCAAGGTTTACTGCTACCTAACTTCAACCTTCCTTTTTTTCATATTTTATACTATCCCCTGACCTAGGTAAACATTATTTTTTTTATTCTATCCTTGTATTGTTCTCTCTAGGATTGATTCCTTCCTTCCCAGTATGACTGATGAAGTTCTTTTTTTCCTTCAAACAACTGGATCAAGTATTGCCTCTTCCATGAAGCCTTTCAAGAACTTCCCAAAATGAAAATGATTTCTCCCTCTCACTTGATCTGGATTATAGGTTTACAGTTTTTATACTCTGCTTTATAGTATAATTATATCTTTCTTTCCCCTGAATTAGTTCACAGAATCACAGAAAGTCTGACTTTGAAAAAACCTTAGAAATAATGTAGGAAAAATCTCTTATTCTATATAAAATGAGAACATGAAATCCCTGAGAATCTAAGTGATTTAGCTAATGTAGAAGAGTGTTGCATTAACTATACTGTTGTTTTCTCAGCAACTTTACACACAGTCAGCATTTATTGAATGAATTTTGAATTCAATCACATTCCCCTAAAATCTTTTAGGAGTTTGATTGCTCTATGAGATCTAAATTTCATGGCGGCAGGGATTGGTACTATATAGTAAATAATTAATACATATCTATGGATTGTAGCAAGTTTCATAAATATATAAATTAAAAAAAACCAAACAAACCAAAATAAAACTAGAAACTGGTATTATGGAAAAATCTCAAACAGATAAACCATTGAGAAAAAAAAAAGTTGTCTAAAAGACTTGAAACATAACCTTTCACTCCCATTCCTACCACACATATTATTCTCTCTCATGCTTACTTAGAGACTAATATTACCTATTTCTGAGATGAACCTGTAAATAAAAGTATGAAATTAAAGTGTTTTGCATAAGTCAAAACAATAAAAAGGAACAAGGAATAAAATGGCTTTAAAAGGTACTAACCAGAGAATAATGACAACAGGAGAGAGATTGACAAAGCTCCCTCTACCAAAGACACTATGTTCTGCCTTACTTTCAAAATGGTCAATTTCACAAGAGCCTTCTCCAATGTGTATTTAAAATCATCCATCCAAAAGATAAGTAAATTGTGGCTATTCATGAAGCCTGGCCCATCACACAGCAACGAAAACATGTATTAAACTGGAGAACACTGAGTCTTTGCTGTTTCCTTCTTCTTTTCTTTTCTTCTTCCTTTCTTTGAGGCCTCAAAATGTTATGATTCATCAGCACTCCCCAATGTGCCAGTGAATTACAGACCAAAAAGATTTCAAAACGCCAAGGGGGAGCAGGGAGGTTGAATATCCCCCTGTAAATCACAGGCATTTTCTATCCAGCCAACTCCATTTGTTCACTAGTCCTTTTGATCAGTGTTTATAATAGCAGCTGAGCAGAAGAAACTAAGTTTTTGTCTTTAAACTAATCCAAGACCCTAGACTCTAAGAGGTCTCCATGAAGGGTTAAAAATAAGCTTTTAAATTTTTAGATGTGGAGACATGGGGGTTTAAGCTTTCATAGGAAGAGTTTACTTAAAGAGCAGTAGATTTAGAGGCAGAGAATCTGCCTTTGAATCCAACCTAGGTTGCTGTGAAATATCTGTGACATCTGATAAGTTACTTAACATTTCTGGGTCTCTGTTTCTTTATCTACAAAATGAGAGGGATGAGAAAAGATGATCTTTGTAATGTTTAAAATTCAATGATCCTGGGACAACTCGTAAGCAGAAAGAGCTACTTTTAGTATTTTGTTCTAATGACCACTATGAAAATTTGATAACTGCTATTCATTCAGCCAAAATGTACTAGATTCCTGTTACAGGTAATGATTTAAAAAATAGCAGAGACAGAGAGAGAGAGAGAGAATAATTAATAATGAATTTGTGATCAGCTCTCTTGTTTAGTCAGAACCAAAGTGTGTGGACGGTAGTAAAGAGAAATATGATTGGAAAAGTAGTTTAGAATCAACTTGCTGAACTTTTTCCTTATTAGGCTAGAATTCTTTTTTTTCATCTTAGAGGCCACTGGGAACTTGTGAAGGATTTGAATGAGTAACATGGTCAGTTATATACCTTATCAAGATTAAGTTGGCAACTTTGGAAGTTGTAGTATAGTGTGGGGAAAAGGCCTAACACTGGAGACTGAGGACCTCAGTTCAAATCCTGACTTGAGTAAATTGTTTAATCTTCTTGGGACTCAGCTATTTCATCTTTAAAATGACTGGAATGATTGTAAGAAAACCATTGAATTAATAAATAAAACTAGAAACTGGTATTATGGAAAAATCTCAATTAAACAGATAAACCATTGAGAATATGATTTTTAAAAAGAGAATAAAACCAAACCAATGAAAAAGGTGAATCCTCACTAACAAAGATAAAATTAAAATAATTATTAGGAATTATTTTGTCTAATTATATGCCAATGAATTTAATTATTTGAGTGAAATAGAAGAATACTCACAAAAGATAAACTGCTTATATTAACAGAAGAAAAAATATCTAAATAAATTTATTTTAGAAAAAGAAAAAAAATATGTCATAAATAAACTGCCTAAGTAAAAAGTATCAAGACCAGATGGAGTGATAAATAAAATCTAACAAATGTCTAAAGATCAACTAATTCCAATGTTGAATAAATTATTTGGAATAACAAGCAAAGACAGAGTTCTATGAAACTCCATTTTTGAAACAAATATGATGCTGACATCTAAATCAAGAAGAAAAAACAGAGAAAGAAAATTATACACTATTTTTACTAATGAATATTAATGCAAAACAAAACCTAAATAAAATACTAGCTAGGAGGCATAACCAATAATTATATATTGTGACCAAGTGCTATATAAATGGTTCAACATAAGGAAAACTACAAAAATGATTCTTTATATCAATTATAAAATTAACACAAATTGTATGATTATATCAATAGGAATAAAAAGAAGCTTTTGACAAAATACAGCATTCATTCCTATTAAAACCAGAAATTAAATGTGAATCCTACATGAGAGTATGAATAGCCACACTGATTACATCACAGATACTTAAATTATCAATATAAGTATGAGGGAATAATCATTGTATGATCCCATGCTAACTTGCACCTAATGATTTTACATTCCTATTTCATTATTGAAAAATTAAGACATAAACAATATCAGGGACAATATCAGAGTCACATGCAAAAGACAGCAAAGACTATATAAAAAAAATCAGTTTTCCCAACTCTGTTCTAGACATTAGAGTTAACCAGTCAAAGCTAAGAAGAAATTATGAAGATTCCCCATACCTCACAGTCCTCAATACCAAAAGGGATCTTTAAAGGCTCCCTGGACTTTTATATTCTATTGATTCAAAATGATGTCAACATTGACCTTAAGCAATGGTTCCCAGTAAATGTTTTTTGTTTGTTTGTTTGTTTTGTTTTGTTTTGTTTTTTTGTTTTTTGACTATGGTGCAAGGTATTGGAACTAAAAATTATTTAATACTGCCTTAAACAATAAATAATTACAGATATTATGAGTAGTATATTAAATTATCTTAAGGGTTAGAAATACATTTCTGTTGTTATTGTTGCTGCTGTTTGTCTTCATGTTGAAAAGGGTTCAAGGAACAATGAACATTGAGAAGCATTGTGCTAAAGGAAATGTGTTCTGTGCTAAAGGTGACCTTAATATACATGCTGTGTTGTCCATAGATATATTCTGATTAGTTATGGATTTTAGTACCATGACAATTAAAATCAGAACAGACCCGATATTAGACAAACTCACCATAAAAGACATGTTTTTGTAATCAATCATTCAGTCAATCAACGAGCATATTTTTAAATGCTTGCTATGTGCCAGGCACTTTGATAAGCACTGAGACTACAAAAACAACTCTCTCAAAAGATATAAACTTTCCTTAGCCTTAAAGAGCTCACATTTTGTTGGGAAAGGCAACATACAAATAAAAATCACATACAAGAATACATACACATACATATAATCTCCTACTTACATTATATGTATATTTACATTTGTATGTATATGTGTGTATATACATATGTATGTGTATGTATATGTTTTTGTGTGTATATACAAATAGAAATGGATAAATGGGGAGAGGAGAGAAAAGGAGAAAGGTGGGGAAAGAGAGAGAGAAGAAAGGAAAGAGAAAGAAAAAGAAGTAGGGAAGCAAGCAGATCAGGAAAGGCTTTTGCAGAGAGTGGTGTTTGGGCTGAATATTGAAGAAATTAAAAGAAGCCAGGAGATTGTGATGGAGACAGCATCCCATACCAGGAGAATGGTCAGTGAAAATGAACAATTATGGAAAGTAAAATGTCATGTGTTTCAGAAATATAAGAAGACTGTTGTTGTTGAAAGTAAATTATGTAGAGAGGAGTGAAGTATGAGAATCCTAGAAAAGTAGGAAGGAAGGATTTTTGAGGCTAGAGGTTACAAAGTGTGGAGTAGGGGGCTAACATTGTCATACCTAGATTTTAGGCAGAGAACTTTCCTAGCTGAATGGAAGGTGGATGGCAGTGGGGAGATGGCTAGTACAATAGTGTAGTGGTGAGGTGATAAAGGTTGGTATTGGTCTGATGATCATAATTAAAGAGAAGGGGATATATGAAAATTGTTTTGAATGTAGAAATAATAAAATGATAGACTGGATATGTGGGGTGAAAATGAGTGTAAAGCTGAACCTGATGGACTTGGAGGGTGGTGGTATCCTTTTTTTAATTAAAGCTTTTTATTTTCAAATCATATGCATGATAATTTTTCAATATCAACCTTTGCAAAACTTTGGGTTCCAAATTTTCCCCTCCTTCCCCCACTCCCCATCCCTAGATGGCAAGTAATCCAAAATATGTTAAACATGTTAAAATATATGTTTAAACCAATATATGTATACATATTTCTATAATTATCTTGGTGCACAAGAAAAATCAGATCAAAAAGGTAAAAAAAGAGAGAGAGAGAGAGAGAGAGAGAGAGAAAACAAAATGCAAGCAAACAACAACAAAAGGAGTGAAAATGCTAGGTTGTGATCCACACTCAATTCCCACAGTCCTCTCTCTGAGTGTAGACTCTTTTCATCACAAAATCATTGGAACTGGTCTGAATCATCTCATTGTTAGAAAGAGTCATGTCCATCAGAATTGATCATTGTATAATCTTGTAGTTGTGTATAATGATCTTCTGGTTCTGCTCATTTCACTTAGCATCAGTTCATGTAAGTCTCTCTAGGCCTCTCTAAATCATCCTATTGATCATTTTTTATAGAATAATAATATTCCATAACATTCATATACCACAATTTATTCAGCCATTTTTCAACTGATGGGCATCCACTCAATTTCCAGTTTCTTGCCACTACAAAAACGGCTGCCACAAACATTTTTGCATATGTGAGTCCCTTTCCCTCTTTTAAGATCTCTTAGTGGTAGTATCCTTAATTATCAATAGGGGAAATAGGACCAAAAAAAGATTTAGGAGAAACAGCAGATTGGCAAATGATAAGGAGAGAGTAGCATTAAGAAACAGACAAAAAACCTTGAAAGAAGAAAATATACAGGTAAGGAGGATCATTAATAGTGTCACAGCTGCATAGAAAGATCAAGACAAATGAAGATTGGAAAGAGGACATTATACTTGGCAATTAGAATTTCAATGATGACTTTGGAGACAATAGTTTTACTTGAATGGTGGAATTGGAAGCCAAGATGCAGAGGGTTTATAATTGAGTGAGAGAAGAGGAAATAGAAGTAATAACTGTAGCAGCTCTCTCAAGATATGAGCCATGTTATAGATTCAGAAAATCCATTTTTAAAAATGCAACACATTTCTATTGAAAACACAAGAAAGCATAAGAATCAACAGAGACTTTCTTAAAATGTTAAGTATTTTCTATCTAAAACCAAAAGCAAGCAATATCTGTAACAGGGATAAACTTGAAGTGTTCCCAGTAAGATCAGGGATGAAAAAAGGATGTCTATTATCACCACTATTATTCAACATAATATTGGAATTTTCGCTATGACAATAAGACAAGAAAAATAAATTCAATGAATAAAAATAAGGCAATGAGAAAACAAAACTATCATTCTTTGTGAAGGATATAATGACACTTAGAAAATTCTAGAAAATCATCTAAAACTAATTGAAACAAATAACAACTTCAGTAAAGTTGCAGGTCATAATTTAACTGCACCCATACATATATTATCATCATTTCTATGTTTTACCAACAAAACCTGGCAGCAAGAGATAGAAAGAGAACTCCTATTTAAAATAACTGGAGTTTACCTGCTAAAAACAAACCCAGGGATTATATGACCACAATTACAAAACACTTTTCACAGAAATACAAACAAATCTAAACAAATGGAGAAATACTGATGGCTTATGAGTAGGCCAAATCAATATAATAAAAAGAAAATTCTTTCTTTTTTTCTTGCTTAGGCAATTGGGGTTAAGTGATTTGCCATAGTCATACAGCTAGGAAGTGTTAAGTTTCTGAGGTCAAATTTGAACTCAGGTCCTTCTGATTGCAAGGCTGAGGCTCTATCCACTGTACCACCTCACTGCCCCAAAAGACAATTCTTTCTAAGTTAATTGACTTAATCAGTATTATATCAATCAAACTACTAGATAATTATTTTCTAAAACTAGGAAAAATAGTATCAAATTTCATCTGGAAGAAGAAAAGGGCAAGAATATCAAGAGAAATAAATGAAAAACCAATATAATAGGAGGTGGCCTAACAGCTTCAGATCTCAAACTATTACGAAGCATTAATCATTAAAACAGTTTGGTAGTAGCTAAGAAATAGAATGGCATATCAGTGAAATAGATTATATACACAATTCATAATATTAAATGATTTTTTCAGTGTTTAATAAATGCAAAGATGAAAGTTTTTTTTGGAAAGAATAAACCATTTGACAAACATTGCTGGGAAAACTAGAACTTAGTAGAATCAAGGTATAGACCAACATCTCATATCACATATCAACATAAAATCAAAATGAATAAATGATTTAGACTTAAAGGGTGATATCCTAAATAGATTAGTGGAGTATGTAAAAATTATCTAAATGGTCTACAGATAAGGGAAGAATTTTTGATGAAGCAAAATTAGAGAGCATCATGAGACATAAGATGGATAATTTTGATTATATGGAATCAAGAAGCTTTTGCACGAACAAAACTAACACATACAAAATTAGAAGGAAATGGAAAAAAATATAGCAAGTTTTTCTTATAAAGGCCCCATTTCTCAAATATGTAGGGAACTGAACTAAATTTGTAAAATTAAGAACCATTCCTCAGTTGCTAAATGGTCAAACAATATGAACAGAAAGTTTTTGGAAGAAGAAATCAAAAGTATCAACAGTTAAATGAAAAAAAAAATGCCCTAAATATTAGAGAACGCAGATTGAAACAATTCTGAGCTAGCACTTCACAGCTACCAGATTGCACAAAAGGAAAATTTCAGACATTGGAGAAAATGGGAAAAATTTGGGACACTACTGTAATATTGGTGGAGTTGTTCAACCATTCTAGAGATCAATTTGGGACTATGCCCGAAGGGTTATAAAACTATGCTTATCTTTTTTTTATATAGCTTTTTATTTTTAAAACATACATGGCTCTTTTCATTATTGAACAATTGGAACTGGTGTGAAACAATTTATCGTTGAAGAGAGCCACGTCCATCAGAACTGATCATCGAATGGTCTTCTTGTTGCCATGTACAACATTTTCCTGGTTCTGCTCTTTTCACTTAGCATCAGTTCGTGTAGGTCTCTCCAGGCCTCTCTGAAATCATACTGTTGGTCATTTCTTACAGAACAACAATATTCCATAACATTCATATACGTAATTTATCCAGCCATTCTCCAATTGATGGGCATCCATTCAGTTTCCAGTTTCTAGCCACTATGAAAAGAACTGCTGCATACATTTTTGCACATGTGGGTTCCTTTCTCTTCTTTAAGATCTTTTTGGTATATAAGCCCAGTAGTCACATTGCTAGGTTAAAAGATATTATACTTATCTTTTGACCCAAAAAAACCTCTACTAGCTCTGTGTGCCAGAGATCAAAGAAAAAAAAAAGGAAAAGAATCTATTTGTATAAAAATATTTACAGCAGCTTTTTGTGGTGGCAAAGTATTGGAAATCCAAAGGAAACTCATCAATTGGGGAATGGATGAATGAGTTATAATATATGATTATGAGGGAATATTATTGTGCTAAAGAAAGAACAAGCAGAAAAACCTGGGAAAACTTAGATAAATTCATGCAAAGTGAAATGAGCAGAACCAGGAAAATGTTGTACACAGTAACAGCAACATTATAAGGATGATCAGCTGTGAAAGTTTTAATTCCTCTGATCAAGACAATGATCCAAGACAATTTCAAAGGATCCATGATGAAAAATACTATTTACCTCTAGAAAGCAAACTGATAAACTCTGAACAGATTGGAGCATATTCTTAATTTTTTCTTTATTTTTCATGTTTTTTTAATGTTTTCTTTTGTAACATGGCTAATATGGAAATATACTTTGCATGAATTCATATGTATAATTGATATCAAATTACTTGTCTTCTCAAAAAGAGGTGTTAGAGGGAAGAAAAGAATTTGGAACTCAACATTTTAAAAAATAAGTATTAATTTTTTTCATATGTAATTAAAATATTTAACAAAATATACAAAAATAATAAAACAAACAAACAAACAAAAAAACAAATTAAGCCATGAAAGGCAGAAAACTCCTTGAGCTACAAGTCACTGGAGACTGAAGAAACCAGAATTTCTCAAACTCCTAGAGTATTTATTTCCTCCTGAAAAGTCATTTCCTCTTGATTGCTTGTATTCAAGAAAAGAAACAAAATATAGATTAGAAGTAGACAGAGACTTGAGATCTAGTCTCAGGCTCACCTAAACAACACATGTAATTGCTACAATGTGTGAGCACTTGCCATATCTGGGAAGAGAAATGGAGAAGAATTTCTCTTCCTCCATTAGCCGAAATCTAAGAAAAATATTCCTAGAGCCTTTACTCTCTTGGTAGATGGAGAGATCACCAGAGAGTAGAATTATTCCTTTTAAGGTCTACTTAAGTGAGTCATTCTTTTTAATTTAGTGGCTAATCCTTTTTTATGCAGTGATCCTTATAGAGGTGAGGAATGGCCTACAAGCACACATGTTTATACAACAGGCATAGAATTTTTTTCTATTCCATCCCCCAAAGCACATGTTCCAAATGGATTGCCTTCATTATATCTCAATGCTGAATTTTTTTTTTCTCTTGGCATGGGGAATAGCGAAAACGATTAGGAAAAGACATACAAATGTAGCTTGAAATTAGCTAGTGCTGGCCCTCAAATGCCATTATCAGAAGCTTGTGCCATATTTATTAGACAATGAAACTGAAAAAAAGTAGGAGTTTCTTAAATCTGAATTTTATTTCCACTATTCCTAAAGTTGGGGTCATCAATGATGTAGCTAAAGAATCATATTAGAGAGGCCTTCTGGCAACTTAGTCCAAGCTTCATAGGTGTGGGATATCATTACACACCCAATATCTGGGCCTCAGACTTTCTTCTTCTTAATTTAATTTATTTAAAGCTTTTTGTTTTCAAAACATGTGCATTGATAGTTTTCAACATTCATGCTTGCAAAACCTTGTTCCAAATTTTTTCTCCCTTCCTTCCCTTCCTTCCCACCCCTAGCTAGTAATACAGTATATGTTAAACATGTACAATTTTTCTATACATATTTTTACAATCATCATGCTGCACAAGATAAATCAGATCAAAAAGGAAAGGAAAATGAGAAAGAAAACAAAATGTAAGCAAACAACAACAAAAAGTGAAAATACTGTGTTGTGATCCACATTCAGTTGCCACAGTCCTCCCGGTGGGTGCAGATGGCTCTCTCCATCACAAGACCATTGTCTTAAAGTCACATCAAGATGCAAGTGGAGTAGAAACTGTTTTTTTGAGATTCCAAGTCCATCCCTCTTTCCGTAAGAAAAGTGTCCAAAACAAATGACTGATGAGAACTGGCCTGAATTACCTCATTGTTGGAAAGAGCCATGTCTATCAGAATTGAGGGTCTTAGACTTTCAAGCTCAGGATATGAATTTAATCAATCTACCCAGAGATGGTTAGTTTATGGGGAACTGGTTAATAGTAAGTTAATAGTAAGTCAGTCAATATACATTTATTAAGTATTGTGCTAAGGCTAGATACACAAAGAAAGGCAAAAAAAACAACTCTCACCTTCATGGAGCTCACATTCTAATCTGACAGATGAAGTAAGTACAAATACTTGTAAAAACAAGATAAGTACAGGACAAATGGAAAGCAATTTCAGAGGAAAGGCAATAGAGAGACACAAGATCATATTGAGGGGCTGTGTGAAAGAAAGAGTCTGATTTGTATTCCTGAGGACTAATGATTTAATTAATTAATTAAATTTTATTTTATTATAGCTTTTTATTGACAGAACATATGCATGGGTAATTTTTACAACATTGCTCCTTGCACTCACTTCTGTTCCAACTTTTCCCTTCTCTCCCTCCACCCCTCCCTTGGATGACAGGCAGTCTCATACATGTTAAACATGTTAAAGTATATCTTAGATACAATATATGTGTGCAGATTTGTACAGTTCTCTTATTGCACAAGAAAAATTGGATTGAGAAAATAAAAATAACGTGGGAAGAAAAACAAAAATGCAAGTAGTCCACATTCATTTCCCAGTATTCCTTCTCTGGCTATAGCTGATTCTGTCCATCAGACTAATGGTTTAATTTAGAATAAGATATACATCTGGCAATCTCATCAGTCATTTGTTTTGGACACTTTTCTTATGGAAAGAGGGATGGACTTGGAATCTCAAAAAACAGTTTCTACTCCACTTGCATCTTGATGTGACTTTAAGCAAATTACTTTATATACCTCAGTTTTCTCATTTGTAAAAAGATCAAGTTGGACTAGATGGATGATATAACTTTCAAAAGATTTTTTAAAAATCTAAGTAACCTATGTATCTGCTCCAGATTTGTTAGTTTAGTATGCCAATAAAAAAGAAAAAGGATTAAGTCCATCATGATCTTGATGGAGTTGTGTTGGCTTTTTTTGAACCATAAAAACACATTCTAGATGTTCACCAACCACCTAGTGTTCAAGTTCAGTTGCCTATAGTTTTTACATTATATGTTCTTGAAGAACAATAACGACAAACAGTTCTTTTTATACCTTGGGATCTAATTTCTCTGGACCTGAAGCCTTGAACTCATTTAGGGTAACTCATGGCTTCCTTTGTATTTCCCTATTTGTTGGATGAATAAATTGAGGTCCAGAGTGGTAAAGTACCTTGTCAAGCAAATAAGAGACATACTGGGACTCAGTATTAAATTTATTGATCAATGTATGCTAATAATACACTAGGTTTGCCAAAAATGCTTTCATTCTGACTTCAGTTTTAGGATCATTTGCTTTATGGTGACTTTGATTTTTCCTACAAGTGTTTATCAGTATTTTATAGGGTAGCTAAACAAAGAAGGCTTTAAAAAAATGCTATTTGCTACTCCCTTGATTTCATATGACTTTGGGCAAAACCCTTTTCCTCTAGGAATTTCAATCTCCTTATATATAAAGTGTGAGACTTGAACTACATATTATCTTAATTTTTTTCAGCTTTGATAGCCTATGATTCAGATGACTAAGAATAAGGTTGGAGAGCATTGCGAACTGGTCAAGATGTCTTCTGTGTTGTCTTTCTGGTGTACTTACTAACCCGCATCCATAAACCTTCTCCATGTCTGATGCCTCCACATAGCAACTGCTTGATTAATTTACAAAGACTTTCTTTTTAGACTATACCCAAGTCCCTAAATTTTATAATATTTAATTTTATAGGCTTTAGGCTTTATAATTTTTTAAAATTTATTTTACTAAAAAAGGAGTAAAAAAAAGCAAGGAAAACAAAACAAAACAGAACATTGTCATATGCTCAAAAAATCAGGGAAGATTCAAAATATAGAACAATAAATTATCAGTTCAAGAAAAGATTATATAGTAGTAGAAGAAATTATATTTGTGAGTGTCCATCTTTTCTTTACTTCCTTATATGTTATTCTTTTGTTCTCTGCTGCACATTTTTTCCTTCATTCTTTTTCTCCCCTTTCATCTCCTCCAAATCTCCCAAGCAGATTATAGTTAAGTAAGGATGTATTTATATATAGATATATAGATATATTCACATTCACACACACAGAGAGAAATCTTTCCTATTCCTGTCAATCGTTTGCTTTAATTCTGCTCCTTAACTTGCCTTGCTATTATTTAACCTTCCCTCAACCCTTGGATCCCTCCCTTATTTTCTTCCCTCTTCACTTGCTTCCTTCTCCCCCTCCACCTCTCCCCTTATTTCTTTATATATTTTGAAGGGTATTATACCCTTCATGGTGTATATATATATATATATATATATATATATATATATATATATATATAATAGTAATTGTGTTATACAAATGAGATACATAATGTATCTCATTTGTATAACACAATTACTATTTTTTTTTACCTTAACTGTCCCAATCTTTCTTTTGAGCTACCTATTGATGATGTCAATCTTAAACATATGGTATACATTTCCATAAAAAAAAAAAAAACATAAACAATTTGTCCATGTTAAGTTTCTTGAAAATGATCTTGGATATTGGCTCTTACATGTTAAATTTTCTATTGACGTTGGTTTTGGTCAATAGAAAGTCCTGAAAATTCTCAAGTTCATTAAATGTCTATTTTTTCTCATTCAATATTATACATAATTTTATTGGATATGATATTTTTGGCTGCAGGCCTAATTAATTTGATTGCTAGTAGATATGATACCAGGACCTTTGATCTTTTACTGATAAATCCTGTACAATTTTAATTGTAGCTCCAGCATATTTGAATTGGTTTTTTCCTTATTTCTTGCAAAATTTTCCCTTTGATCTGGGGTTTTTGAAATCTGGCAGTAATATCCCTATGTGTTTTCCACACAGGATCCTGTGGAGACAGTGATCAGTAGATTTTTTTCCTATTCCCTAATTTTCTTTCCCCTAATTTTCTATCACTTCAGGATAATTTTCTTGGGTTATTTCTTTGTGCAAAGTTTCTTTTTTTGGTCACACCTTTATTTTATATTTTCTCTTCTTGATCTGTTCTCCAGATCTGTTATTTTTCTCATTCTGTTCTGTTTTTTCATTCTTTATATTCTATTTTGTTATATCTTAGTCTCATATACTTTCACTGGCTTTCCTTTGCCCAATTCTAATTTTCAAAGAGTTATCTTCATCTTCTAGACTGTGTAACTCCTTTTCTAATTGGTTAACTTTTTTTTTCACAATCTTGTTTTTCATGGATGGTCTATATTTTTTTTTTTGAGGTTTTCCTCAATGTCTCTCATTTAATTTTTAAATTCTTTTTTGCGTTCTTCTATAAATTCTCTGGGCAAGAAGCCATTTAACATTATTCCTTGGGATAGAAAAAGCTCTCTTTTTTTTACTTCAATGCTCTCCTCTGATGATGAATGTTGTTCTTCTCTATTCCCATAGTAAGTTTCTATTGTGGGGTTCTTTCTTCTTTGCTAGTTCATTTTTTCTTTCTTTCTTTCTTTCTTTCTTTTTTTTTAATGAAAAGCATTAGTGTAAGCACCTCTAATCATGGGGTGGAAGGATGTGCCTCTGGTTTCACTTCAGCTCTCCCCTCTGACCTGTAACCTCAAACCAAAATCCTCTGCTGCAAGTTCCCATAGCCAGAAGAATCTCTGTCCCACTGCCTCTGCACTCATGGGTATACTGGCTCCTTCTCTCCTAGGGCTGCATCTTTGAAGCACAGCTAGGCCTGGCATTGCCAATCAGCCAAGTTTCACTCAGTTTTCCTGGACTCAAATCATTGACTCTGCAAGCAATCTGGAGGTCAAAGTTTCTGTGGTTCCTGTTTAGGCTTCAGCCAAACCCATCTTGTCCCAGGGGTCCCCACTTGGTGTTTCTGTGGAATTAGCCCAGAGGTATTTGCAGTTTACACTGGTTAATCTCCGACTGGAGTCTTTCTTCCATCTTCTTGGGGTGGACTAGGAAGGCCCCTGTTCTGCCCCAAGTTTTCTTGATTTTTCACCAATCTATGTTTATCTTGAGGCACCAATTTGTTCTGTTTGTAGAAGAAATCTGGAGAGCTTGAAATTTACTGATTTAATCCATCATCTTCCCAGAATCCTCCTTCTAGGATTTGTAATAAGAAAGACAGCCATGGTCCAGAAGCGAGGTAGTATGTTCTAATGAATTGGGTGCTAACCCTGGTGTGAGGACATAGGTTCAAACTGGGTGGACAATTACTCATTGTATGATCATAAGCTAGTCACTTAACTTTAGTTTTCTTTATCTCTAAAATAGGATTAATAATATCTATAACATATACTTTCCAGGGTTGGTTTAAGGCTTAAATGATGTAATATAAGGCAAACATTTAACAAAATGTCAAAAGCTATAATATTATAGGGATAAAGACTGCTTATTTCATTGGTGTAGAGAACTTCTAGGCAAAGAAACCTCCCATTGTAACATGGCACCATCTCTGTAATTTATATTCTTAGAGACTTGAATAGAACATTTAGAGATTCAGTGATTAACCCAGAGTTACACAATCATTGTCAGAAAGAGAACTTAAATCCAAGTCTTCTTAACCCCAAAGCTAACTCTCTACTCAATATGCCAATGGAAGTTTATATTAATGGAGAGAAGTGTAAAGGGAAGAAACTGAGCATAGGACATTGTAAGACACCTCAAAGTTCTCAAATATGCTCAATATGTCTTTTAAATAGTATAGTTTATTATTAGCACTCAAAACCTTTTGTTTCAAGTCTATGCAATAAGGAATATTATCTTTAGCCTTCTTACTTTTTTGCAGATGTCAGTTAATATTCTATTTAATGGATACTTATAGATTCTTCTGCCCAAAATGTATATGACTCACTTTTAGTAAAAACACCAAGTCATTTATAATACTTTAGCAACAAATGGTTCTGCACTGGGCAGCAACTTTGCTAATTTTGACTAGCTTAGGAAATGTTAATTTAGGTTAATTGGGTTCAATGAAGAAAGATTTCTTAACCGTTGAACTGGTTATGGAAATGGAATGACTGTCTTGGGATGCAATGAATGATTTTGTTACTGAATTCTTGAAGCAGAGTTTGGATGAACCTCGGAGGAATTTAGAGAGGGATTTCTTGCTTCAGGTCTATATTGGATCAACTGATCTCCAAGTATCCTATCTAGTAAAGATCTGTGAATTTGGAGTTCAAGTCTGAATTCAATCTCAATGTTCTCATTAGAAAACCAGGATAATAATCAAACATAATATATAGGATACTTATGAGCAGGAGATTTTATGAACCATAAAAATGTGAGTTGTGATTATCTTGTAATCATATAATATAATTATTATCCTTCTAGCAAAAGAAGGCTTCCTTAAGTGCTTCATCTCAATTCATACTAGAGAATTGATAACTGAAAATAATTCTCTAATGTATTGTCAATCGAGGAATATTTGCAGTTAACAAGAAGAGCTTAGAAGAGTTAAATAAAACCCTTAAACTTAAAAGGAATAAATTTTAAATGGTGAAACTCAAATATAAGGTCTAAGAGGGGAGCATTTTTGGGTAGAAAGTCACTTAGCTGTTCCACAAATCATTTTATGTCATGTATGTTCTGGATGGAATTATTTAGTAAGAATTTAAAAAAATATTAATACCCTTTGATCCAGTGATACGTTGATATTCCCTAAGGATATAATGCATGGGAAATAATGAACAACCTAAATAAAACTCTTTTTTACCATTATAATTCATAGTAGGAAGAAAACACAAAGGGAAACAACCTAAGTTTTTATATGGGGAATGACAGAGCAAATTGTGATATATGAATTCTATGAAACTTATTGCACCATAAAGAAGTGACAAATATAAGAATAAAGAGAATAAGGATGAATTATATGAAAGAATATAGAATAATGAAGAATCAAAAGTACAACATACATTTGGGCTGTAACTATACATATCATAAAGGCAATAATCACTACAAAAATTGGATAAATATCCAGAGGAAGGAAACAAGTATTAACTAAATGCTGTGGTATACCAGAGACTGTGCTAAATGCTTTACAATATTAATTTATAGGGAATGCAAAAAAAAAAAGAATAGTTTTGCAATCAATCTTGTTAAAAATTATATGACCTTTTAAAAAAAGATGAATTTTGGAAAGTTTCAGTTTCATGATTAATAATTTTCCTTTGTTTTCATTTTATATATTTGAATGTGTAATATTAATGTATTAATTTGAACATGCAAATTAATTAATTTTAGGATAATAGCATTCTTGGATTAAAAAAGAAACTACAAATATGAAACAAAAAATGTGAAAAGACAAAATGATACAGAGGATAAGAAAAAATATAAACAGTAAATATAATGCTTTAAATATGATTTCAATTCCCTCTAGTCTCTGTATTACTAACAGAAGAAAAGATAGTAGATAATCATAGTGGGAGAAACAAGACAAAATTTTCATAAAGGATCCTTAATTTAATTGTTATGGGTACTTCCCATTGCTTATTAATTGTCTATTATGTTTTAGGCAACCCTCTTCATAACTTAGTGTTTAGTTTTCATGAGGCATTGTAGTTGAATTTTCTGTTGATGAAAAATGTTATTTTGTTATCATTAAAACTAATATGTATGTTTAATAATAAGATAATAGTTTAGAACTTATGGTTTTCTTTTTAATTTCATCTTATATTTTGCCACTAGGTTTTAATTGATTATTAATGTAAAAGTGACTGAGTGTTCATTTAGTTGACATTGCTTTAGCAATAGTTATTTACATCAGACCTGTTTCCTTGTCTTTTGCAGCTTATAGAAAAGCAGGCTGTCACTTAATTAACCAGATAGAGAAGGTAGTATGTAATTTGGCCACCAGATGATGCTCTACTCAAGCCACTCACCAAGAAGTTTCATTAGAAGCCTTTCATTGAGCATGTGTTAGCTTTCCATAAGCCTGGAGTATCCTTACTGCTTCCCAGTGAACCACCATTCAGCAACTCTTAAATTATTCCCACTCCTACAACTCTGAGCTTACAAGTTTCATGGACGTATCCTGGCTTGATTAAAATTTTAGCTTAGGGAAAAAAGAAATGGACTAACCTTCTGAAATGTCAAAATTATGGCAGTCTTGATTTGGCTCTCTTACCTAGATTTGAGAAATCCCTCTCATTTGAACAATGCATTTCTTAAGAGGTCAACACTTCAATTTTTAGTGACCATATGATTTATTAAAACACAATGAAGTGAAAAATTAAGAGTAATTCCACAATAAGATTATGAGGACACTTTTTTTTTTTGACCATCTTTCCTGTTCATGCTCCTGACTATTGTCACTACTCCTGAATTATGGGAGAAGAATTAGAAGTTACATGACCAAAATCTCTAAGTTGAATCAAACAGTCATATGGGGCATGGGAAGAAAGACCTATTTTAGATTTCTCTCTCACTACTTCCCTATTCCACAACAATTTGCCCTCCTATAACTCTCATAACTCTCATATCCTTCCTAGCAGTGACATTTCTACAAATTTAGTCAAGAGCTTGTAAATACGGATCTCAGTCCTAGGTAGTCCCAATCATGTAAGGCAGCAGCTCAAACACCAAAGCAGAAGTATAGTTTCCTTGGCAGTTCTCTAGTTCATTCTACCTCTTCTCTTTACAATACCTAATTTGACACAGTTTTGGGGAAAAATTTTAGCAAAATATCTACATTGTATGACTAGAATGGAATTGGGGGGGGGGGGGGGGAGTCTGAATGGGAAGGACCATAGATCAAAGACTCTCTAAGGGGAAGGGGATGGTTTGCATACCAACATACAAAAATTTTGCCTCTGTTTCCTGATCTCTAATGTGATTTTATTCCTGAGGCCAGAAACTGACTTAGTTTCCCTGTGACAACTATCAGAACCCTCAGACTTCTACATAGCTGAAATATGTTGCAAGTTCCACTATCTTAAGCATAATTTATATATATATATGAAAAAATCCTGCTTCTTCTTTTTTTTTTTTTAATGTTGTTATTGATGTGGCTAAGTGAGGAAAGAGAGCAGTTTTTTCCATTGCACTCAACTTAATCAACTCAAGGCTAGAGATACAGGTAGGATGGTATTTCTTATTTGCACATCTGATTATTAGAATTCCTTGAATCATATGGAAACCTATTCTTGGTTCTGGACATATCAATATAAATAAATAACATCTCACAAAGAACTCATTCTCCCTAGAGGCTTCTAATACTAAAATTTACAAGTCCCTATCTGCTGTGTTTTCCCTAATAATGATCAACTAGTTGACTTTAATTAGCTTTTATACCAACATTTCTTGAGCAGAAATTACTAGGACAGAAGTTACAGCTCTCATATTGGGGACACATTTCCTTGCTTGCATATATAAATCCCTTTACTGGATTTAAACTTAAAATACAAAGGTAGTGAAGCATATATGTAGGGAACATGTTAGACCAAAGATACCTCATAGCTTCTGGCTCTATGTATCCTTTAGTCCTTTAGCAGTATCCCCATCAAGTTGGTTTTGGGACATGGTGGAATCAATCCATTGCTCAGTGTGGATGACTCCTAGAATGAAATGTCTTGGCTAATGGGTAGTATCATTGCTGAGTTTGGGTCCAGTAGGTAGGTCAGCTTCAATGTTGGCTCTGCATCAGACTTGGCTGCTATGGCACCTAGCCCTAGTGGTACTTATTACCAATTCTGGCTGCTTCGGAGATTTCTGATTGCTATTCCAATTTTTCAAAAGTCACAGTCATAACTTGTTCAGTTATCTCTCATTCACTTAGGATCAGAAAAGAATAAACAAAAAAGAAACAAAGGCACCATGAATTTACCCATAGTTGGAGAGAAAGTAAGAAGATAATTCAATTACTTCCCAATCCTTCACTTGGTAGCTGACAACAGTTTTGCTCATATGGAAACCTTACGAGAAGAGAACTAAGAGATCATTCCACTGGAAATTTTGGAATTTACCTCCAGTTCCTATTCAGCTTCTTCTGAGTCATTGGTCCTTTCAGTACACCAACCAATTGGAATATTCCTCCCATATACACACACCTCACATAGTATTATTCCCTTAGTCACTTATGGACAGAAAATGGCTCTCCAATATCTTGTGCTTTGGATTAGATGCAGGCAAGGAATATTACATATTCTTGTATAACCCACTAGGATGGGCAAATATGAGGTTTTTCAAAGACTGACTCCTAATTGGCCAATTACATGTAGATTAAAAAAAAAAAATGGGCCCAGAGAAATTCAGTGATAGTGAATGGATGAAATGGGGTTCAAACCTAGAAAGGAAGGAAGGAAGGAAAAGGAAAAGAAAATGCAATTGATATAGAAAGGCACTGTTAGTAATCCTTCCAGCACAAAGCTGTAGAGACTTCCTGAGTATATTAGAATTGAATTAATATGTCTATCAGAATGCATCTTGAATCTGAAATCAGGAAATCTGTATTTGAATCCAGACTCTTTTACTTATCCCTTCCATAACCTTGGGCAAACATTTTCACCTCTCTTTTTTCCAAGTTTACACACATACACACACACACACACACACACACACACACACACACAAAGTTATATTTATTGATTACTATGTAAATCTAAGCTATTACATATTAAAATAAGGATGTTGAATTAATTCTCAGATCTTTTCCTGCAGCTTTATGATATGTATCAAGAAGGTCCTGCCAACCTCAAACCTATAACTTTTTTTTTTTTAAACAATCTTTGGGTTTCACTGACAGGTATGAAGTGACTTGATTTGTCAGTTTCATCTAGAAAAAGAATAGAAACCAGCCCAAAGTGAAATGCATTGAATTCCCCCTTCCAAAAAGTTCCACTTCCTAGGATGGGGAGGGAGGCTCCTGCCCTGCTCAATGTGACATTAATCCAGGGCAACTCTCCTTTGGTAATTACAGGCCTAATGAGTCTATTTCCATGTTTCAGAGCTCAAAATAAGTGCCTTGATATTTCTTTTAGTAGAGGGAACTTTTAAAGCATTAGTTCAGAGATTGAGAGAAGAATTGGATTTTTAAAAAAAATTAACTTTGCATTCAAAACTTTGTGGTAAAGCCATCTGTTCCTATGTGAGGTGGGGAGGGGGAAGAGGCAGTGACAGATTTTCATCAGTAAGCTGTTAAATTAACCCCCTTTTGCTGCTTGCAGCTTGTTTTATTCAATCAGCCTTGATTAAGAACATAGGTTTGATTCTGCAAGAAACAAATTCCTCTGTGTCTTTAAGGAAAATCATTTTAAGGAGTCTTTTATTAGGAAGCATTACTGGCTAACCGATACAACATGCTACCAGCGTGAATCATCCGATTCAGAGTGACAAGAAAGCAGCTTGAAAAACTCATCCAGCCAAAATATTGGCAGGCACCAGTCACTGGGGCCAGATTCCATCTCCTCTCTACAAAATGTTTTCCGTTGTGATTACAAGTCCCTTTCAGGGGTGTGTCAGTATTTTGACTCTGTCCCTGTCTGCAGGGGCCCCCATAATCACAGAATTCTCGAAATTAGAGATGAAAAGGCCCTATCAGGTCACCTTGCTGGGCCCCTTGTTCCTCCTTCCCCCCTCCCCCTTTAAAAATCACCACTAAAAGACTGTGTTCCCTATGGTGTATCCTCCAGTGTCCTGGCCAGTCGGGTTTTTTATTAACAACACATGTCATAAAAACATCTCCCAGATTCTGACAGCAGCAACAGCAGGAACAACATCAAGCGGATGGATTCCAGCCTAGAAATGCAGCAGCTACGAGCTTAACTCTGCAACCTCAGGTAAAAAAATGCATGGCTTTTATCCCCTGCTTAGTCCCTGCTCCTCGACACCCCACCCCACCCCTATCCCCAGGCCCAATTCCCAGGCTCAGGGCAGCAGCATCCTTTAGCTCAAAACACAAGCGAAGGCAGAAACCCATGTTAATTACTGTAAGTTTTCACTGTAAAGGGTGTCAGGGAAATAGAAGAGGCAATTAATGCAACCCGACTCTGGCATACAAAAGATTCATATATTCTGACTGAAGTCCAATCACAGACTCAGCCCCCTTGAAAAGAGCCGTGATAGAAACTTAATTCCACTCCTTTCAGTCCTGTTCAGACTGTGAAATCCACACAATCGGGCTGTTCTCTTAAAAGGGAGGGAAAAGAAGGGCCCTAATGGAGAGCTGCCCCGATTGCTGGGCCCAAAGCTGGGAGAGTTCACTTTGGGGACAAGGACTTCACACCATGTGCAAAGCCCCAAAGTCTGTTTGGCAACAATGTTTCTCATTAGACCAGGAGGCAGCTTCCCTCTGTCCTTTTCATGCTCCCTTTGATTGGATTACATTCCTCCCTCTCTCTTGAACATCTGCTCTATCAGGTACTAAAAAGGAAGGTGGTGGTGGTGAGGAGATGTTAAGGGATGGCCAGCCAATATATCTCTCAATTTCTTTTCTTTGAGATGAAATAAAAACTCTGAGTAAAGAGTCTCAGAAGACTTGATTATATCCAGGTCCTCGATTAGTGGGAATAGTGAATTCTCCTAAATTAGTCACATTATTTGAATCCACACTGAATATTTTCAGTGGGCTGGAACAAAATACAAACTGTAATTTTGAAGAGTGAGAATTTGAACATATGAGACCATTTGGCAGATGGGTGGAGAGGTGGGATGGGGATTCATTATTTGAACTAATTGGGATTTAGTTGTGATTCCAAGTGGGCACTAACTAGCTGTGTGACTTTGGGCAAGTCACTTAAGCTTCTTGTTTGCAAAATTAAAAAAAAAAACCAAACATCTTGGAAAGCAATCTGAAGCTATATATAGCAAAAGCAGGATTTGAGGGACTTGAGATACTTTCTTATGAAGTATCCAGATGCATGATTTTTAGAACTTTAAAGGAATCTCAGCTTGATGCTACTACCCAAAGCAAGTTCAGTTAAGGGGGTCTAGTGGATTTGGTACAAAGTATCATAGAATCACATAACTACAGAAATCCAGAGAAGAGACTTCTAAAAGCAGTAAATCCTGCCTTCCTCCCACTCCCCAAATAGAAGCCTTTCTTTGTAACAAATAGATATGGTTAAAAAGAAAAATAATCTATACATTGGCTGTGTCTGAAATTTTATGTGTCATTGCAACCTCTTTGCTAAGAGGTAGGAAGCACTGTCCATCACCAAATTGATCAGCATTTTGAGGCTTTTCGCCATTGTTTTCATGAACTATGCTTTTGATAAACCATCTTTGATCCATGTCTCCATATATCCCTTACTTCTGAGGGACCCTCTTCACCATATCCTAGAACTGTTTCTTTCTTGCATATCTAGTTCAGATGAGGTTGGTTGTCTTAACTACTTTCCCCTATATGTGCTTTATTCTTTGGTTAGCTTGTTTTGAACAAGTGCAAGAACATACCCTCACTGGAGAATTCAGCATTGTTTGTTTATGATCATGACTCTCAGTGATGCTTTGCTGAGATTCGGATTACTTTGTATTGCTGAAATCTAATAGGATAATAACAAATTTGCACATTCAGCCAGAATCTCTGTCACTTTGCCATAGACATAGTTTCTTGGGTTTGGTATTAGAGGCAGATAATAATCCCTGATAGTGGTTGACTTTGGATGGACAGATAAACAAGTCTTGCCGATAGACTTTGATGATTCTGGAAGAGAGAGTGAGGCTGATGACTTTGTGTAGCTCTGCCTCAATTAAATCCATTTTATGCATAAGTCAAGACATTATATCTTCATGATGTCATTGCTTCTCTTTCCGGACAAAGGACAAAGGATCAACCGCAACAAACAAAGCCATTTAACGCTATATCGTTTTTAAGAGCTACAACACTGCCTAGTTAGCACCACTGCTAAAGTAGGTTAAATTAAATATTTTACCACTTTATGAGTGGCTGCTTTTTTCAATCTTTAAAAGCCAACATCATTCCATAAAATATTCCAGTGTTCTGTGGAATCTGGGAGCTAGGGATTACTTTTGCTGAGATACACATGTGCTGTTGAGTATCTTTGACAATAAACAGTTCTGAACAACTCAATAATGACTATAAACATCTTTCTTGATTCAAAGTAAATATTATATTAGATTAACATACTTAGCACTTTGGTGGTTTACTTAAACTAGACACTTGGTGAATTGTCCATGGAATTAGTCCATGGGCACACCTACCATGAATGCATACTATTGCCAAACAAGAAGTAGCTCCAGGATTGAATAGGAGGGAAAGAATAAGATGGATTACGTCTATGAAGTTGTATTGTACTATCAATCATTCCAAGTTGCTCTCTAGTAAAAACAAATAAAACCCTTCACTTATTTAAAAATTTTTTTTCCCTCATTTATTTTTTAAACACTATATTCTTCCATTGATGCGATATCATAGAATCTTTAAGTCATAGAAGGCTGTAACCTCTGAAATAATGAAATTATAGGTCACCTAAAAGACATTGGAGAGATGCATGGTATCCATTAGAGTGGGCTAGGACATTTCTTTCTCTTTTTTTCTTTCTTTCCCTCTCTTCCTCCCTCTTTCCCTTTTTCCCTCTCCTTCCCTCCCTCTTTCCCTTTCTTTCTTTCTTTCTCTCTCTCTCTCTCTCTCTCTTTCTCTCTCTCTCTCTCTCTTCCCTTCCTTTCCCTTCCCTTCCCTTCCCTTTCTTTTTTCTCCCTTCCTTCTTCTTCTTCTTTTTTTTTTTTTTTAAGAAGGAAAACCTAATCTATGAGTTTATATATATATATAGGAAGTTCTTATTGAGGAGCTTCCCTTTATCAAGGCAGATATACACATTTCCTGAAACTGAGAGCCATTAAGAGATTAAGTGACTTTCCTAGAATCACACAGCCAGTCTGAAGATGAGTTTGAACCCTGTTCTTCCTAACTCCAAAGTCAGCTTTCTAACCATTATAAAACACTGTCTCTTGTCAATGTAAAACTACAAAGAAGAAATACCATAATAATTAGAAAAGTAGTGAGACTGATCTTTCAGTCAGAGCTAGAGATAACAAATAAACATATTAGGAACTATATATGCCCTCAAATGATTTCAAAAGACCTGTAGGAAGGCATTCAAGATGCAGTGATTTCTGGTATTTACTCATTCTTCATTACTGAAGAGTCCAGATGGATATTCTTGAGGAATTGTAAGAGATTTCAGCTTGGTGTTATTCTAATGATGAAGACACAGGTAGTTCACAATCTGCATATTTTGGAGGAAGTATTCATTTCCAAAAGACCACAGATTCATTGAAGATGAAGTATTGTGTTCATACCATATATGGGTCCCTGGCATTAACTTTTTTAAAATAAAATTTTTAAATAAATATTTTAAAATAATTTTTAAATTAATAGGTTCTTATTTTTCAAAATACATGCAAAGATCATTTTCAGCATATATACCCTTGCAAAACTTTGTGTTACATTTTTGTTCTACCTCCCTTACCTTCTCTCCCCTCCCCTAAAAAGCAAATAATTCAATTTGGTTATACATGTGCAATTCTTCTAAACACATTTCCACATATAGTATGCTGCTATGCTATTACCTTTAGTGTTAATATTGTTTTTATGGCAGCACTTCTATAGGCACATGACAGTGAGAAATTGTGAATACAGTAAGAAGTATTACAAAAGTGACACCAGGAGGCATAAATACAGTTTCCAACCCTGACACTTGGTAGATTTAGAATTATTTAATCATAAGAAGCATCAGCTTTCTCATGGGATAACAATGACCACAAGCTAACATTTATATGGCACTTTAAAGATTTCAAAACTCTTAATATACATTATCTTATTTATTCCTCATACCAACTTTGTGAAGTAGGTGCTGCTATTATTACCTGCAACTGGCAAGTGAGCAAAAGAAGGCTGATGAGACTTGTTCAGGATGGAATTTGAACCCAGATCATATTCTGCCTCTAAATCCAATACTCTATTAGCTAATCCGTGCTGCTTCACTTGCCCTTAAGAAATCTTTACAGGGTTGTTATAAAGAAAATACTTTGTAAACTATACAGCCCCAAAGGAATGTTCCAACTGTCATTATTGGAGACTAGAGACAATAGATAATAAAGAATTGATAAGACTCAAATACTCTCAAGATAAACAAAGATAAGATGTAATTAACAGAAGGGAGTGGTGGGAATTAAATAGGGAAGCTCTTAAAGATCATTCCTGCTCACAGACTTTTTTTTTTAAAGTTGGATTTGTGGTTTCATTGTTGAAGAGAACTCTCCAATGAACAAACTCTATCACTGCTGATATGAAACTCTTTTATGATGTATACTTTTAAGAATTTTTTGAGGTACTGAGAGATTAACGTACTTTCTAGAGTTCTATAGCTTCATAGACTTTGAAATAATCATTTGAAGATCTATTAAAAGACAATGTAGATTTGCTGTTTTCTATTTTGACCACAAAAAGGGCCTATAAAGACTATTACATGGTTAGAAGGAAAAGATCCATTTCCCCCTTACATATATGAGGGAGTTAGCTGAATTTGAATCCTATTTCTGACATTCACCAAGTTCTGACACTTATTCTGACTCTCACTGACTCTAGACACTCATCAAAATCTTTTAACTTTTTAAAAATCTCATTTCCATCATCACTAAAATGGAGGAAATATGCTTATAATATATAATTCAAGGCATTATTGTGAGAATCAACCATATTAAGGTATATAAAAGAATTTGTGAAACTTAAGATGCCATATAAATGCCAACTAATTTTCTGATTATTAGAATCAACCTTAGTGAAATACAACCAGCTTTTATTAATTTATTACCTATGAAAAGAGAACTCTATATTCATGGTGGGGGAAATATAAAGTTTTGATAGGACCCATTCTCTTTTCATTGAGTGATGTCATATACTAAGATAACAATATCACACTGTGATTCTTGGTAAGTATATTAGAGAGGCACCAAACATTAGAGGCTTAAAGGGGTAAACACTGACAGATGAGTTTGGCAGCATGGTAAGTTCTGACCATGGTAGGAGATAGGATAATCAGTTCCATGAGGCAACTGACTCCAGAGTGTCCCATAAAATCAAGAGGTTAGGCCAGGTCCTTTGAGTTTAGCCATCCTATGAGGATGTAACTTCCCCCTCTTCACCCTTCCTTCCCTCCCTCCCCCCAACCCCAGCCCTTTTTTAGGGCTGCATGATCAGGATTATGCCTATGTAAAGTGACCCACTTTAAAATTAAGGTACTCCATCAGTAAGCATCATATGTAATGGGGATAACCCCATTTGGGACTATTGGGACCATTGGGAACTATACCCAATAAGATCAGCAGTGAAACAAGGTTGCCCACTATCACCATTACTATTCAATATTGTATTAGAAATGTTAGCTTTGGCAATAAGAGTCGAGAAAGAGATTAAAGGAATTAGAGTAGGCAATGAGGAAACCAAACTATCACTCTTTGAAGATAATATGATAGTATACTTAGAGAATCCCAGAGATTCTACTAAGAAGCTATTGGAAATGATCCACACCTTTAGCAAAGTTGCAGGATACAAAATAAACCCATATAAGTCATCAGAATTCTTATATATCACTAACAAAATCCAATAGAGTTACAAAGAGAAGTTCCATTTAAAGTAACTGCCAATAGTATAAAATATTTGGGAATCTATCTGTTAAGGGAAAGTCAGGAACTATGTGAGCAAAACTACAAAATACTTTCCACACAAATAAAGTCAGATCTAAGCAATTGGAAAAATATTAAGTGCTTTTGGATAGAGCAAGCAAATATAATAAAGATGATAATACTACCTAAACTAATCTATTTATTCCCAAGAAATTATTTTAATGACCTAGGGAAAAAAAAAAACAACAAAATTCATCTGGAAGAACAAAAGGTCAAGAATTTCAAGGGAATTAATGAAAAAAAAAAAATCAAATGAAGGTGACCTAGCTGTACCTGATCTAAAATTATATTATAAAGCAGCACTCACCAAAAACATTTGGTATTGTCTAAGAAATAGATTAGTTGATGAGTGGAATAGGTTAGGTTCACAGGACAAAATAGTCAATAACTATAATAATCTAGTGTTTGACAAGCCCAAAGACCCCAGCTTTTGGGATCAGAATTCACTGTTCGACAAAAACTGCTGGGAAAATTACGCATGTATATATCATGTAAATAAAAAGCTATAATAAAAATAAATAAATAAAATTAAGGTACTCTTTTCCCACTAAAAATCAAGAGTGTATTATAGTGGGAAATGTCTTAGACTAGGAAACTGTAGGACAAGTTTTGAGTCCTAAGTATTTTTACTTTACTAAGGATTTAACTTTACTAAGTACTAGCCATGGGAATTTATATGTTATTTTTCTTCCCAAGTTTCAATTTCCTTACCCATAAAGTAGATTTTGTTGTATCAGATTTTTTTTCAAAATTAAGTAAAGTAGGATATGTGAAAATGTAAAGCATTTATTATTTTTGTTGTTATTGTTTTTATTTTACCCTGGCATATGGAACCCCAGTAAGTTTTTTTTAAAATTTATTTTATTTTTATTTTACCTAAAAAATCCCCAAATGCTTCTACAGACAGTGATAGTACAGAAAATATGGGAAAGAAATATGAATTGATACAAAGTGAAATGAACAGAATCCCTTTCTCTTACTATCTGATCAGTCAGCTTCTTTTTCCAATCTTACATTGAGGGACAGTGTGGTATAATGGAATGCCTGCAGAACTGGAGAAAGAGGTCCCATGTTCTGGTCTTGGCACTGCTAATTATTATCAGTTTGACTTTAGGCAAATCACTTTAATTCTCTCAGTTCCTTTGACTTATCTGTAAAACTGAGGAATTAGACTCAATGCCCTAAAACTTCTTCCTATATTTAAATCCGTGATAAAATGATATCTATCATTTGTACTGCTTCTTGGATGCCATTTATAGTGTGCTTCAAATGTTTTATATAGCCCATTAATATCCATCATTTTCCTTTCTCACTTTTTGAATGACCCTCAAATTTGCATCTTTGGATGCTGGGCTGTTCCCATGATTTTTGGCATCCCTGGAAGAACATTGGGGTTAAGAAGACCATACAGGAAATAGAATTAGTGGCTGTTATATGATGTCTGAAGTGTCTTCCACTTCTAAATCTATGAAATATTTTCATAAAACTGAAATTCAACCCAGTTCTACTAACTCCAAATCCTAATGAAACAACATGGAACTAAAAAACATCTGCTAGTAAATCATGGATTAGAGAAATAGACTAAATACAATGACACATTTTGACTATTTCTCCTCTGAAAAGTTTTAATCTTCACATAGGTTTTTCTGGCAGTTTATTTTTAGAGACCTACATAAGGGATTTATTTTTGATTTAATAGCCTGTTCCAAGTCTGACTTTCCAATAGACATTTCTGCCAGAATTTGAAATGGCATTAAAACTTGGGATGAGATTAACCTAAATCACACAGGTTTGTTTCTGCTACCCCCATTTGAAATAAAGGTCATGAGAAAAAACAAAACAAAAACAAAAAAAACAAAAGCAAACAAACAAAATGAAGAATAATCCAAAAGCTCAGCATTTCTTCCCCCCCCCCCCAATTTTAATGCCCTGATAGAATCAACTATGTGGCCAGCGTAGTTGCTTATGCAAAAATATGACATTAGAATCATCATCAACAACATAGGCTGCCCTCCATCAAATCATTAATTCCAATCCTAGTGTCATTTTTTTTTCATCGTGAAGTCACCATTAAGATAATCCCAGTCCAAACCTCCTAGTTTTACAAACAAGGAAGATGATTCTCAGAAAGGTTAAGTAATGTCCCTAGCACCTCTTCACCAATCCATTCAGAATCTGACTGCCAGAGGAATTTTTCTACATTTTAAGTCGGACCAGGTCACACCCTTTCTCCCCATCATCAGTAAACAGCTGTGCTTCCCTATTGTCTCCATGAGCATATACTGAGTCCTCTGACATGTAAAACTTTTCATATCCTGGCCTCCTCCTACCTTCCCAATCACCTAACACATTTCTTCCCTTCACATCCTATGATTCCCCCACACAACCCTATTTGCTGTTTCTTGTTCATAACACACCATGCACCAAATGCTGGGTCTTTGCACTGACAGCTCTCTATCCTTAGAGTGCTTTGTATCCTCATCTTAGAATTCATGTCTTCTTTCATTCCAGCTCACATTCTACTTTCTGGAGGCTTTTCTCAGTATTCTCAGTTGCTGGACACCTGAGCTAGGTACTATGAAAGAGAAAGAGACAGAAGTCAGTTTATGCCAAGCAAATCCAACCTCCCCTACCGCCACTTTGACCACTTTCAGACCCTAATGAAATACTTCAAGATAAGGAACACAAAAGCCTTGAGGATGGCAGTGTTCTCCAGACCAGTGTTCTCAGTCATCATCCTGGGAAGCAATTTCTGTAGAGATGCTTACCTGTAACTATTCCTGTTGTAGCTACAGCTAATGAAGACACAAAAAAGAAAGTTTTATTAACAGAATCATTGGCACTGTGAAATAGTTCAACATCAGAAACCAATAGTGTTAAAACAGAAGCATTACCATCTGCTTTGCTGTTGAACCCTAAAAACCATGGGACCTTTTCATTTGACTTATAGCTGAAACTTTTCATATGTTCTGTGTTCTAATTTCCCTTCCAAATTTGATATTATATGCCCTACAGTATAAATTCCCTGCCTTGGTTGTCTCCCACAGTAGAATGTCAAATCAGGGTAAACATTTATTGATTACTTACTATGGGCTAAGTACTGAAATAAGTATGAACAAATATAAGCAGGAAGACAGACATCCTGTTTTCAAGGAGCTTGTAGTCTTGTTGGGAAGAGGAGAGAAGGCAATAAGTAAAAGAAAATTGAAAGGGAGGCATGAAGAAAAGATGGAGAAGGGTGATATCTGCAAAAATACAGTCATGAAAGCATGGTTGAAGAAAGTACAGAAATTAGGAGTGAATCCTGGAAAGGAATGAAACCAAGGTTAGCCTGGAAATCTTCTTTAAAATGAAGGTTCTTGAAGGAACAAATCAGAGGATGAGGCCCTAGAGGAGGAAGGTACATGAGAAGTCCATTAGAATATGATGTTATTGAGAAACTGTCTTATCTTTTTGTTTGTGTTCCTAGTATTTAGCATAGTGCTTTGGACATAGTAAGTGCTCAATAAATTCTTTATTCTTATTAGTCACTTGTCCATACATCCATACATCCATTCATCCATCTGTCTATCCATCCATCCATCCATCCATTTAAGGTAAGTTGTAGCACTAATATTTTGGGTTTTTTAATAGTTTATTTTATTTTAATTTCTGGATTAAAACAAATATTTCCATAACATAGTACAATAAAAATATGATTGCACATGAAATTGCAAATCTGCTATGTACAATTTTCTATTCCTTTTAAATACATAACAAAATCATATGTTTTTCCTTCCTCTCCACCCTAGAGATGGCTACCATTAGACAAAATTGGGTATCACACACATATGTATATATCTACATGTGTGTATATCCATACATATGCATGTACATATACATAGTTATTTTATACATACTTTTATTTATCAGTTCTTTTTCTAGATGAAGAGAACATCTTTCTTCACATGTTCTTTAGAGTTAATTTGCTATTTATAAAAAATCAAAATAACTTTTTTGCTCAGTCATTCTTAAAACATTATTTCTGTTACTATATGAAATGTTCTCTTGGTTCTGCTCATTTCTCTCTATTATTTTGTATAAGTCTTTGCATGTTGTTCTAAAAATAATTGAATTGATCATTTTTATAGTATTCTATCATAATCATATACCATAACTTGTTCCCCAAATGATGAGTATCCTGCAATTTCTAGTTATTTGCTAACACAGTTACTGTATTTTTTTTTTTTTTTTTGCTTTTTGCTGAGGCAATTGAGGTTAAATGACTTGCCTAGGGTCACATAGTTAGGAAGTATTAAGTGTCTGAGATCAGATTTGAACCCAGGTCCTCCTGACTTCTGGGCTGATGCTCTATTCTATTCTATTCACTGTGCCATTTAGCTGTCCCAAGAGTTACTGTAAACATTTTAGAATATGTAGGTTCTTTTCCTTTTTCCCTAATCATCTTTGGAAGACTAATATTTTGTTAGTTGAATTCATATAATCCAGAGTTAGAAGATAATCTAGAAGTCAAACAAGAGCAGATCAGAAAGCTGAGGCCCAAGATCATGCTGGTAGTAAGCTAATTTGGAGAATTCAAAGCAGGTTTCTTGACCTGAAATCCATAGTTCTTTCTACTCCACCTCATATTACTTGAAGTTATTGAATCATTTCTAGGTGAAGAACTGAGCTTGTGACCACACCCAGTAGTCACAACATGGCTGGCAGTGCAGGGTCTTGTCAAAATACTGTGATGTACTGTCATTAACAAACCTTAATTCTCTGAGTCATCCAGCACTGGGCTTTGGACTCTCAGTTGCTATATTGCTAAGAATGATCATAGGTGAAAAAAACTAATTGCTCCTCATGTAATGTTTGTAGTAACAAGATATTTTTCAGTTGACTCAAGCTCTTGTGAAGGAGGTAAGCCCATACTGTATCATGAAACCAAGTTTTCTTTGGACTCAGAATAGAATAATGGCAAGAATACTATAATTAGAGTCATGAAATGTGTTTTGTTGTTGTGTAACAAATTTACTAATCATGTGGCCTTTGGCAAGCCACTTCTTAGTCTTACCTTTTTCTTCTTAAAAAGATTGAATTACAATGATTTCTAAGGTCCCATTGTGCTCCGACATTGTATGGTCTGTGTTCTAATTTCCCTTCCAATTCTGATATAGTGTCCTATGGTTCTAACTCTGACACTTCTGATATAGTGTCCTGTGGATCTAACTCTGATACTAAAAAGTATTTACCCTTGGTGAGATTCCCTGGTACAATCCTTATGTTGAAATTTGGTCTGAGTGGAGGGACTAACCTTTGTGGATATTTAGGAAAACCTGGGGTAATTTATCAATATGACTATTGACACATCATTAAATTGGCTTATTGCACTGAGGGATATAGGACTGATAGTGAGAACTCCTCCCTATTTTGGACCAGAAAAAATGGGGTTTTGATAATCTTAATTTCATGATCTGGGGTAAATAATTTTACTCAGTTTCCATCTCCAAGAAACAGAACTAATAACATTTAAACAACTCAATTTGTTTGTTTTTTTTTTTTTTTTTTTTTTTTTTATTTAATAGCCTTTTATTTACAGGATATATACATGGGTAACTTTACAGCATTAACAATTGCCAAACCTCTTGTTCCAATTTTTCACCTCTTACCCCCCCCACCCCCTCCCCTAGATGGCAGGATGACTAGTAGATATTAAATATATTAAAATATAACTTAGATACACAATAAGTATACATGACCAAAACATTATTTTGCTGTACAAAAAGAATCAGACTCTGAATTATTGTACAATTAGCTTGTGAAGGAAATCAAAAATGCATGTGTGCATAAATATAGGGATTGGGAATTTAATGTAATGGTTTTTAGTCCTCTCCCAGAGTTATTTTTCTGGGCATAGCTAGCTCAGTTCATTACTGCTCCATTAGAAATGATTTGGTTGATCTCGTTGCTGAGGATGGCCTGATCCATCAGAACTGGTCATCATCTAGTATTGTTGTTGAAGTATATAATGATCTCCTGGTCCTGCTCATTTCATTCAGCATCAGTTCGTGTAAGTCACTCCAGGCCTTTCTGAAATCATCCTGTTGGTCATTTCTTACAGAACAGTAATATTCCATAATTTTCATATACCACAATTTATTCAGCCATTCTCCAACTGATGGACATCCATTCAGTTTCCAGTTTTTAGCCACTACAAAAAGGGCTGCCACAAACATTCGTGCACATACAGGTCCCTTTCCCTTCTTTATAATCTCTTTGGGATATAATCCCATAAACAACTCAATTTGTAGGCTTCTTTTGGCAAAGCATTTTAAATACCAAAATTCAATTCAAATAATATTAATTAAACCTTTTCTATGTTTAAGGCACTGGTCTAGGAGCTGAGGAGTCAAAGAAAATGATGAAAAAAGTCCATGTGCTCAAAGGGCTTACATTCTACTAAAAGGTGGAGTCCTAGGAGGCAGTGAGGTACTGCTGAATGAGTGGTGAATTTGGATTCAGAAGATCCATGTTATTCTGTCTCTGCCATTAGCTATCTATGTAATTTTGGGCAAGGATAAAGCAGAGGGGTCCAGTGGAAAAACTGCTGATTTTGAAGGCAGAAAATCTGTGATAGAAACCTACCTCTGCCATTTATTCTAATGTGACCTCAGGTAAATCATTTTACCATTATGGGTTTCAATTTCTTTATTTGTAAAATAAGGGTGTTGAAAAGGATGTTTCTAAGGTAGCTTCCAGCTTTAGATCTATGCTTTTATGTATGCAGATAAATTTATAGATTCAATATAACTTGAGGGAGGTATTAATACCTTGGTCCGGAGGGTTCGGGGAGGTATCACAATAAAGATGATACTTAAACTTAGTCTAGAAAGAAGATAAGGATTTAATAAGTAGAGATGTGGAGTGACTATATTACAGATATAGAGAATATCTTGTGCAAACATACAGGAGTAAAGAATGCTGAGTTCAGAAAACAGTCTGTTTTCTAATTTGTTTGGAATGTCAAATATTTAAAGGGATGGATGTTAAAATATGGAATAAAACTAGAAGGGTAGATTGTAGCTAGAAATGAAGAATCTTAAATAAGAAACTAAGTAGTTTGTATAGAAACAGGTAGGTGATGTCATAGATAAAGCACTGGACCTGAACTCAAGAAGTCATGAATTGAACATGACATGCCTCAGATACTTACTAATTGTGGGGTCCTAGACAAGTCATTTATGCCTCAATTGTCTCAACATTAAATGGGGACACTAATAATACCTACTCAAGGTTACTGTGAATCCCAAATGAAGTAATATTTTTTAATATATAATTTATTTCATTAAAAATTTCCTATTGTATGTAAAACATTTTTAACAATTGCTTTTTAAAATGCTGAGTTTCAAATTCATTTCTTTCCTTTTGCCACCCCAAGATCTCTATTGAGAATATAGGCAATTTGGTTTTGGATATACATGATTATCACCATGTTAGGTGATGTAAAATAATTTCCATTTTGCCAGTGTTGCAGAAGAAAACATAAACAGAATAAAACAATAAAAACTGAGAAAGTTAAAAAAATTCAATTTTCATTTAGAGAGATAGCATTTTTCATCGTGGGGCCTTTGGCATTGTCCTGAATCATTGTCTTAATCAGAGTAGCGAAATCGTTCCAAGTTGACAATCATTACAGTATCGCTGTTACCATGTACAAGGTTCTTCTTGCTCTGCTCACTCCACTTTTTTTTGCATTTTATTTTTTGTTAATTACGCATAAAAACAATTTTTTTACATTCAGTTTTTTTTTAAATTTGAATTCCAAATTATATTCCTCTCCTTGAAAAGGCAATTAATTTGCTACAAATTATAGATGTGTAGTCATACAAAACATATTTCCTTATCAGCCATGTTCCAAAAGAAAACACAAAAAAACCAAGAAAAAATTAAGTTTTTAAATGAATACTTTGATCACCATATAATATTGCTGTTGATGTGTACATTGTTCTGGTTCAGTTCATTTTGCTTTGCATCAGTTCATTTAAGTCTTCCCAGGTTTTTTTGGAAACCACCCTGCCTGTCATTTCTGAGAGTCAATAGCATTCCATCACAATTATATACTACAACTTGTTGAGTAATCCCTCAATTAGTGGGCATCCCCTTGATTTCCAATTCTTTCCCACCAAAAAAAGAGCCTCTACAAATATTTTTGTACATATATGTCCTTTTCCTTTTCCTTTGATCTCTTTGGGATACAAACCTAATAGTAATATTTCTGGGTCAAAGAAAGTTTTATATCCCCTATGGACATAGTTTGAAATTGTTCTCCAAAATGGTTGGATCAATTCACAACTCTACCAATACTATATTAGTGCCTTAATTTTTGACATCTTCTTTATCATTTATCATTTTCTTTTTCTATCATGTTAGTCAATCTGATAGGTATGAGGTGGTTTATCAGGGTTGTTTTAATTTGCATTTCTCTAATCAGTAGTGAATTAGAGCATTTTTTCATGTGACTATTGGTAACTTTGATATTAGTCAGGCTCATTAATGCATTGTTGGTGGAGTTGTAAACTGATACAACCATTCTTGAAAATATGTTAAAATTGTGCAAATATAAAAACCAAAACTATCCTAAGATTCCACTGCTAAGCTTTTATCTTTTTTTTTTTTTAATTATAGTATAGGCTTGTAGCCTTCTCTATTTTTATTTATTTAATATTTCTCTTCCAGTCAAAACAAACATTTTTTACATTTGTTTCTAAAATTTTTGAGTTCTAGGTTCTTTCCCTTACCCCCACCCACAATTAAGATATAAAACATTTCCACAAAAGTTAAGTTGTGGGGAAAAAAAAAATGCAGATCTTCTACCCTAATGAAAATAAAAAGCCTCAAGAAAAATTGTTAAAAAAAAAAAAAAAAAAAGAGGTAGAGAATACTTTAATCTGTATTCAGATACAATCAATTACTTTTCTGGGTATGGATAGAATTTTTCATCAAAAGTCCTTCAGAGTAGTCATGGATGATTGTACCAACGATTACAGCAAAGTCAGTTATAGCTGGTCATCCCACGACATTGCTATTACTTTGTATAGTACATTTCACTTTGCTTGAGTTCATGGAAAATTTTTCAGATATTTTTTTCTTCCTGAGAAATTGTGCTTATTTCTCACAGACCAACAATATTCTATCAAGAACAACATCAAAGTTTATTGAGTCATTCCCCAATTGATGGACATCCCCTCAATTTCCAATTCTTCTGCACTGAGAAGAGAGCTGTTATAAATATTTTTGGTATATATAGGTCATTTCCCCCTCAAATCTATTTTGTTTTCATGCAAAGTAATGGTTTTGTTAGGTCGAAGGACATGCATGAATTTATAACCCTTTAGGCACCGATCATATCTTTTGATCATTTGTCAATTGGGGCATGGCTATTATTTTTAATAAATTTGACTCAAATCCCTCTACGTTTGGAAAATGGAGCCCTATCAGAGAAACTTGCTTTGAAACTCTTCCTACAACTATCTTTGCTAACTGTATTACCCTTCATTTATTCTCTCCTTTCACCCTGTCCCTCCTCAAAAGTATTTTGGTACTGATCACTCCCACCCCTAATTTGTCTTCTTCACCATCACCCTTTCCCCCCATATTCCATTCCCCTCCCATTTTCCTGCAGGGTAGGAAAGACCTCCATACCCTCATTAAGTATGTGTGTTACCACCTCTCTGAGCCAATTCTGATGATAGTAAAGTTCACTTTCTCCCCTTCTTCTTCTCCCTCTCCTCCACTATAAAAGTTTTTCTTGCCTCTTTTTTATGGCAGATAATCTGAACCTTTCCTTTTCTCCTAGTACATTGCTCTCTCACCCTTTATTTTCATCATTTTAAAAAAGATATTATCCTTTCATATTCAACTCACACCTGTAAACTCTGCCTATATATGCCCTTTTAATTGACATAATAATTAGAAAATTCTAATGAGTTACAAGTATCATCCTCTCAAGTAGGGATGTAAACAGATAAACTAATGAGTTACAAATATCATCCTCCCATGTAGGAATGTAGATAGATAAACCTTATTAAGTTTCTTATGATTACTATCTTATGCTTCTCTAGCGTCCTATATTTGAAAATCAAATTTCCTATTCAGCTTTGCCAATAAAGTTTATTAGCAGGGGAAATAAAAAGACTAGGATAGAGTCTTAAGGATAGCCATGATTATTGGGATGAAAGATGGATGGTGACATAGTGGCAGAAATATTCTCTAAAGAGATCTTTGATAGCCTTTAAGAAAGCAATTTCAGTAGTATGGTAGGGCCAGGAATGAGACTATATATTGAGCCAGACAGGATTGAGAAGTTAAGTTGGTACAATAGAAATGTGAGTTTTGTTATCAGCATTACTTGGAATTCCAGGGGCTAGCTATTTGTTATATAGGGATAGAGGAATTGCGAATGTTTAGTCTAGAGAAGAGAGGACATGGGAGCAACATGATAGTTGTCTCCTGGTATTAGGATTGTCATGTGGAATAAGAATAAGACTTGTTTGACTTTACTCTCGAGTCAAAAGCAAGACCAATGTGTAGAGATTAAAGAAAGATTTCAGCTCGATATATGTATGTAAGAAAAAAATCCAATCATTCCGGACACTCAGTTATTCCAAGGTGGAATGGATGACCTCTTATTGGAAATGTGGTAGAGGGAATTCCAATATAAGTATGAGTCAGTCTAAATGCCTACTGAGGTATCTCCTCACTCTTAGAATCTGTGCTTCTGTGCTGTGCTATAATGACTGCATCTACTTGGCAAAAGTGTCGAGAGGATCAAATGAGATGACAGATGGGAAGGATTTTACATACTTTAAAAAGCTATATAAATATTAGCTAGTGATTATCATTGGGCAAGGCAAATATCCATCCCCGTGGCTGTGATTTCTTCTTTGTAATTGGAAGTGAAACCAATTATATTGAAATATAGTTATCAACATATTAGAAAAAAATTAAGTTCACAGAACAAAGGTTAAGAATACTGAAGAGAGTACTCTTGATATGTGAAACAGCTATACAGTTCTTTCACCTCATTCATTTCTCAATCTCAAATTATATACACAAAATACATATATGCATACAGATACATAAAACAAGCATGAATACTATATATACATATGCAGTACAATATATATACACATGTATATGCTATATACATTGTATAATACATGTACATACAAATATCTGTGTGTTCTCAAAGAAATACACTCATACGATATACATATAGGAATACAATATAACATTACATGTATATATACACACATGCACATACAAATGTATAGGCACACAATGCATATATACTATAAGACATGCATATACAAATCTATGTACATATGTATGTAGTATATGTATATGTGTATAAATATACACAAATAATGTGCATACTTTATATACACAAAGATGTATAGATATATGCAAAACACATTCCTATATATACTACATACACACACACACACACACACACACACACACATATATATATATCCATACATCCATATACAACTATATGTATATATACAAATATAACAAACAGTATGTGGCAACCTTTTCTCAGTCTACCTTCACATTGAATTCATTGAGGCAACTTACATACTCTCTCCAGTCCTATAAAATTTGTGCCCAGGAGTCATCTCCAAGATATCATAGAAAAGATCTAGATCCATTTTTCTACTGGTTTGCTAGAAATCAGTTTAGATCCCATTATTGACGCTTAGTCACTGTATGACTTTAAAAAGGTTACTGTCTCTTTCTAGAATTCAATTTTCTTTTTAACAATGTGAAGGGGGATTCTTGCTCTAAGCTTCCATGTAGGAAGATGGCAGCTGGCAGCAGGAGCTACTGTCCCCATTACTACTAATTCTCCCTACATTGAGACTTATAGTAGTTATTGCTTTCTCTCATCTCAGGAAAGAACAATTGTGAATTATCTTGTTAACCCCTTTTCAATTATACTCAATTATGATTCAACAGTCAGAAATGACCATAGATACCTGCCATGATAGTCTGAAAAGAAGAGCAAGTTTCTTCTGTTATACATTATCATTTTCTAGAAAGAGGTTCATCAAACTTCACCACATAGTTTGGTAGGAGTCTCTTAGTTCTGATTTCCCATTGGCCATTTGCCTGTTAGATTTCAAAGGTCCTTTTCAGACACAGATCCTTTGATGGTTAATTCTGGAGCTTGAATTTATGTGTATCCTCTTTTTATGCTTAGCTAAACCACAAAAATTAGGAGAGGATTTTGATAACAATGATTATATACTTATAGCTAAATAAACTCAAGGAATTTTGCATGATATAAGCATGTGCATGGGAGGTACTTTGTTGGAGGATAACCCTCAAAATTATATTTTTTAAATAATGCTTTTAAAAAAAAACAACAAACAATGAACGCAATAGGAATTTGTACCATTTACATTTAATTATACATATTGGATCTACTTACACTTATCTGTTCCTAATTAATATTTTCATCAATAGTATCTTCTATGTATATAGACCATTCTCAGAAATATTTTTTAAATTGTATTTTTTCTTTCTCAGAAAGATTTTAGAGGGATAAAATGGAGGCATAAGGGAGGAAGACTTTTGAGAACTGATGCAAAAGGAAGTAAGCAGAAATAAAAAAACAGTTTCTACACTAACAACATTACAAAGATAAGCAAATTTGAAAGGCATAAGACTGATTACTAACATGACCAGCCATGATTCCTATATGCTGAAGCATATAAGCCATCTCCTGACAGAAAACTCAGGGTACAGAATAAGACATATAATTTTGAACATGGATAATATAGAAATGTGTTTTCATTGATTATGTATTTGTTTTTTTCGCTTTATTAATTTTAAATGAGGAGGATAGAAGGGAGAGAACACGTCTGTTAATTGAAAAATAAAATAAAATAACAAGCAAAAAAGAGAAAGCAGGCATATGAATCAGTAGTTATGATAATCTTTCATACTTTGTTATTGTCAGACTTCATCTAGTTTATTTTGTTTAGTTCAAAGTGTCATAGTTTAATGATTTTAATAAATTGGAGAGCGTCCACAGAAAGGTAACTAGGGTGATGAAAGACCTTAAGTCCATGTCATATGAGTATCTGCCTTAGGCACTAAGGATGCTTAAGTTAGAGAAGAGAAGACCAGTGCAGGGTATACTAATTGACTTTGAGTGTTTGAAGGGCTTCTTCTGTATGACTCCAAAAAGCAGGGTAGAAGTAATGCATAGAAGTTACTGAAAGTCTCATTTAGGCTGGCTATCAGTAAAAGAAATTTTTAAAGAAGCAGAGATATTTTAAAAAATGGCATAGACAGTTTTAAGGGGTGGTAAGTTCCTCCTTTTTAGTCTAAGTTAAGGCTGGATGACTACTAGGTGTACTTTACATTATATATTCCTTTTGCATATGGGTTGGATTTGATGGGTCCTGAGGTCTTTTCTCACACTCAAATTCTGTGACTGGTTTATCTTTCCAGTCTTTTCTTTTGGGGGAAATAATCATACAGGATCTTTTCCTTTTTATTTTTATTTTCTCTCGGTCCCTAGTTCTGATTTTTCTGGGTTTGGAGCTTTTTTTTTTTTCTTGACCACTACAGCAATTCCTGGAATGCCTTTAATTATAATCTCCACTAGTGCAAATTCCAACCCCTCTTACACCTTCTTAGACTGTATGATTCTTGGCCTTGTCTTTTGTAAATCTGCCATCAAAGGTCCATCTAACATGCCAGAGACCTTTATTTGGTTCTTTTAATATATTATGGGTTCCAGCGTGGGTCTAGAATTGCATAAAGCTGCCACACAAAATTCAGCGAAACTACCCCACTGTTTAAAGCTTCTCTTGCCAATGTTAAGAACCCTGTTGTGAATCAACATTTTCACACATAACTCAAGCCTGTGATCACAGATGTAACATGGTCTTTTGGAGGACCAATTGAAGCTGAAGCCAACAGGGCTGGAGCCAAACATCATATGTATCATTTGCAACAAGCAAACACAACAGGAAGTTCATTAAGTTGTATGTGCTTCTTCATAATTGACAAAAAAAGAGGATGTGGCATAGCATGGCAAAATCTCTGGAGTTGGAGTTGGGGGAACCTGAGTTGAAACTTTAGCACTACCACTTGATGTGTGTGATAAAAGCAAAATCGGCTCACTAATGTCTAAGGTATTTTATGATTTTAAAGACTATGCATCTTTGCTCTATTTATTCATCCATCTATGCATGTATCTATGAATGTGTCTATACATCTATTTATATATATATATATATCCATTTTTATTCACTTATCATCTCTATCTCTATCCATTCATCTATGTCTCTGTAATTCATCAATTTTTTTTTTTTACAATTTATTCACCTATTTCCACTTATCTATTTTTATCCATTTATCTTTTCATTCATTTATTCACTTTTCTTTAGTTAGGAAACATCCCTTTCTTGTGTCTTATCATACTATTATTGTGCTTGAGTTCTTGAAGGTTAGGTCAGTGGATCACAAGCTCTGACAAGTTCTAGCATGCTAGAAGACTTCAAATATAGAATGTATCTATCATCTTATGGCCCAGCTCAAGTATAGAAACTCTCATTACTAGAAGAGAGGCCTCCAAGTGATATTTTTCAGCCCTAGCAATTCGTGAAACCATGTTCTACAGCTCTTAGAAGTGGTGATTTGTATGGACTGAGGGAGCACTCATACCAACTCATTTAGGTATCCTTGAAGCATCCAAGAATTGGATACATGTGAAAGAATACAATCATTTTTCTTTTGCTTCAGTATTATTATGGGAATACATTATGGGAAAAACTATCATTTTGGGAGGTTTGACATTACATAGATAGTTTCCATAACAGAATGCAAATCTGGAATGTCCTGTCTTTCCTTCTTCAAAGAGTAAATTTGAATATATTTTTAAAGACCAACTGTGTTATCTCTTCTCAGAAAACTTCCATGATTCTCATGGTACTAAATAATCTTCCCCTAGGATTTCATGTGCCTTTATTTGTATGACCAATGCTAAGCACAGTAATGCCTGGTATATAATAGATTAATAACTACCAGTTGACTGACTGACCCTCTTAGTCTCAGCTTTCTAATGCCTTTAGCAGATGATGTTCTATATTTTGAGTAGTGTGTTTTGTGTCTCATCCTCCAAGACAACCAACTCCTTGAAATTAGGGACTTTATTTCTTCTAAACTCTTATCTCCCCTAATACCACTTACACAGATTAGATGCTCAAATAATTATTTGTTGAATGAATTAATAGATTTCCTGTGGAATGCAGATGGATAGACAGATGTACACTCCCTTGACTGACATTTAGTTTTCTAATTTTAAAACAGGGATTCCTTGATTACTTTCTATTTAGTTGTTTTTCTATTCATGGCTGACTTTGTGAGTCAGACCCTCCATTTGGGATTTTCTTGGCAAACATACTAGAGTAATTTGCCATTTCCTTCTCCAGTTCATTTTTCAGATGAGGAAACGGAGGCAAACAGGTTCAAACAGTAAGTCTCTGACTCTGTTGTAGTTAAAGTCAAAATAACCATTTCATAGCACGGTGGAAAGAACGCTGGATGTAGAGGCAGAAGGCATTGACTCAAATCTTGCCTCTGATGTTCCCCACTTATCTGAACTTGGGCAAATCACTTAATCTCACTAAGATTAAGTTTCTTCATCTATATAAAATTGAAATTTTGAACTCAAAGGCCTTTGAGGTCTCTTCTAGCCATTAACAATAAGGGGGTGACAGTTTGTACCTACAGGTCTCTCCAAGGACCACAGCCAGTTAGAATATCATTTTTTTTTTTTTGTTGGATCAAGGTTTTATGTATTATACTGTATATTTCAATGGGGAAAAGATATAACACATACCAGTAAAATCAAGGGCGTGGGGAATTCACCTCTTCTGGCTCCACTTTCTATTGTAATATTGATAAGCATCAGGCAGGGGGTTGTAGGTTAACTCTAGTGAGCTTTGAATTTCTCCTCTTGTTCACATCAGAGCCACCAACACATCTTGATCTGATTTAAAGCCCTAGCCTGGAACTTCGTGCCATTCAAAACACAGCAAGCCATTTTCCATGGGCTGGGGGCCATAAGGGCTTGTTAGATTGGCATTTTTAATAAATCTGGAGAGTAACTATAACATTGTAGCACTGTGCGCTCCAGACAAACCGCTATGTACGTCACCTAGCCTCTGCCCTTCTCCCCCCTTTCCTCTTACTCACACATGCCCTTCAGGCTTTGGGTTATGATGTTTATTTTGGAGTTTCCACAGTGTTTTGTGTTCATCAATTCTTTACCTTTTAAAACACACGCAGAGACAGACACAGAAAAATGCCAAGCATTATGCCCTGGAACAAAACCCTTTATGCTAAGATACTTTGGGGTCAGGAATTTTTTAAAGACATTTTTTCATTTTCCCTCCTGCCCCCATCCTTGGCCAAATTCATAGTTTAGTGGTGGGCACATAGGGAATGTCTGACACACACACACATATATATATGTATATATATATAAAACACATATAAAACATGTATATATATATATATATACACATATAAAAACTTTAATTCTGAGTAAATTACTTCATTTCTTGAGCTTCATTTTATTTACATGCAAAATGAGATCATCAACTGATGTGATTGATGTTCTTATTAATGCTAGGGAAGGTAGCTAGACCAGCCAGAGTGCACAAAGTACTAGATAAAATTCATTTTCCTGAGTTCAAATCTGGATACTTAACAGCTTTGTTTACCTAGGCAAGTCACTGTTTGCCTTTATTTCTTTATCTGTAAAATGAATTGGAGAAGGAAATGACAAACCATCTAGTATCCTTGCTAAGAAAACACAAATCATTTGGATATAGCAAATTTTTCTGGCGTGAAGACTTGCTGTAAATTAATTCTAAACATTAATATTTCCTCTTCCAAGGAAGGAGATAAGAGGTGAGTGTGTTTGTATCTGTGTTTTATTCTTTTAACAAAGCCTTTAATTTTATTATTAAGTTATTAGCCATTAGTTTTGTTCTTGGCTTAGGGACCTCCTAAATTCAGAAAGCAAAGAATCCATACCCTTAACTGAAAGCTATCCCTGATATTCCTTTTATTTTATACATTTTCGGTTCCTACTTTCCTCTCCCCCTAATCCCTGGCTTCTGGGCAGTCTCCCAGGCTGGGATATCTTCAAGCTATAATCCCAATAAAAAGTCAATTACCAAAGCACCATGGTCTTCTGATTTTGCTGAGTGTCAAGCCAATAAGGTGAGTATAACTCACAGAAGTTTATGGTGTATAAATACTGATACAGCTTGTCCTTTCAGCTTGAGAGTCACTTGCTGGTTTCTAATATCTATAACTGGAAACAGCTTCTTTTTTCTTCTTATCTAGAATTGAAAATTTTTTAGGAACAGTGAGGAATATTTGATGTGTTATTCAGGGCCCTGTTCCCTTGTGGACATAGGCTACTTATAGGTGATCAAGGTTGAGAAGATTATGTCTTTCAAATAATTGGTTATTAATGAGTTATTTACTCTGCATCTGATTATAGTCATTAACAATAAGTATGGCAGTAATGAAAGACAGTGGAAAAAATAATAAATAGAGGGTTGGTCTCAGAATTAGATAGGTTTGTATTCAAATCTTTCTGAAGAGTTCGGAGGAAGGTGAATATTGGGCAAAATGACCTTGGACATCTTTTCTAGTTTGAAATCTATGATTCAAGGAAGCTTTTAACAAGGGGAAACTGCTTATCTCCTAAGGTAGTCACTGGAAAGTTCTAATTTTTATTTTTAAAATTTATTTATTTAACATATTTATACAGTTATCTTGCTTCACAAGAAAAATCATATCAAGAAGGAAGAAAAAAAAACAGAAAGAAAACAAAATGCAAGCAAACAACAATAAAAAGAGTGAAAATGCTATGTGTGCTCCACACTCAGTTCCCACAGTTCTCTCTCTCATTGCAGATGGCTCTCTTCATCACAAAACCATTGGAGCTGGCCTGAATCATCTCATTGCTAAAGACAGTCATGTCCATCAGAATTGATCAACAAAATAATCTTGCTATTGCCATGTACAAAGATCTGGTTCTGCTCATTTCAGTTAGCATCAGTTCATGTACTTCTCCAGGCCTCTCTGAAATCATCCTGCTAATTGTTTCTTATAGAATAATAATATTTCATAACATTCATATACCATAAAAGTTTTAATTTTTATCCTCTTAGCTCCACACTTACAAATTGGGCCTCTTTGGGCCACTAAGAGCTTTAGTTTTCTAAATCAGTAAGATAGAGTTAATAATATTAGTACAATTTGTATCACTTTGTAATTCTTAAAATATTCCAGAAATGGGCACCATTATTATTAAAAATACAGCTTCTGCTTGTCTGTTTCCAACTTTCTCTTTTATAATGCATCTAGTCTAGTTTTTTGAAGCATATAGGACATCAGAGCTGGAGGAACCTTAAAGATCATTTAGCCCCTGTGGAGTCTGTTGGAGCCAATTTTCACTAGCTTTAGGAGTTGATTGTTAAATTGTCAAAAGGAGCATTTATACCTTGGAAATCAGAAATACTGCATACCAGGACTTGATTTATTGTTTTGTTGATTGTAAGGTTTAAAAAAGTAATGGAGAAAATGTTAATAAAATGGCTTAAACTTAAAAGTATGTTATGCATATATTTCCTCTCCAGAAAGCTAGTTGTTAAATATTTATCAACATATTCTTGCCCAACCATTTTATTATACAAATGAAGAAAGTAAAGTCCAGAGAAGGAAAGTAATTTGTGCAAAATGTACAATAATTCTTGGAAACTATTTCTTCTCTTCTTTTATCCCTCAGTCTTGGGTTGCCTAGCTTTACTACCAGGTTGTAGAGAGAGGAAGACATACAGTCAAAGAAACCTCCTACGTATAAGGTGGGACAGGGGTATCAACCAGCCACATCTGATTGATTTTCCCACTTCTGATGTCACTGGTAGGGTTTTGTCAGTTCATTAAAGCTGCATAAAAAATAGAAGTTTCTAGCTAGGATAGATTCTGGAAGAGTCTAGGAAAAGAAGAATGTATCAAGCATGGCAAAAACAATCTACCATAAGAAGGACTTAAGTCCAAAAAAGTTACTTTTTTCTTTTCTGGACTATTAAAATTATCTCCATTTTGTGACTGAGAAAACTGAGGCTTAGAGATATTACATGACTTGTCAGTTAATGAATAGTAGAGGTGTTATTCATATCTGAACTTTCTAAATCTAAATAGAGTGCTATTTCTACTACTCCAACAGTTCTTAGACATTTTGGTCTCAGGATCCCTATATACTCTTGTAATGTCTGAACTAGTTCTCTTTGGGGTTAGCCCGAATCCTTGGTCTTAGTGGAGGAGTGAAAAAGGCAGGAGAGCTACCATGTAGCTGGTCAGAGATGGGGTCTGGAATCTGGAGTCTGGCATCCTCTCTTGTGTCTGTGGCTGAGAGCTGTGGTTGAAAGAATGTTCCCAATTGTCCCAGCCCTTAAATACTTCAGTACGATTACATCACCATACTAAGTACTAAGTATATGCTTAACTATAAGTACCTTGCTGACCTAGATCTAAGTACACCTTTTCAGAGTTCTGGTCCTCTACATACTCTTGAAAGTTATTGAGAATCTCCCTAAAGAGTTTTTGTTTACAGAATTTATACCAATCATTATTTGCTGTATTAGAATTTAAGACATCTTGGTAATATTATAAAAATAGTTCTGACTTTACAAACATACAGAAAGGGTCTTTTGGATGCTCCTAGGTCCCTGGACAGCACCTTGATAATCACTGCACTGTTATAATGCTACCTAGTGAGTATCAATAAAATTTTTGGTATTGTTGTTCAGCTGTCTCTGGGTATGTTGGACTCTTCATGACGCCATTTGAGGTTTGCTTATCAAAGATCCTGGAGTGATTTTCCATTTTCTTCCCCAGCTCATTTGACAGATAAGGAAACTGAGGCAAAAAGGTTAAGTGGCTTACTCAGGGTCACACAGCTAATAAATATCTGAAGTCAGATTTGAACTTAGGAAGATGAGTCTTCCATCTGACTGTGGGCTTGCCACTGCATCATGTAGCTTCCCATCAGTTACATTAAGGACCAATAAAAGAGATAAGTTACTTAGCCTAGAGATCTGCCATACTGTATGCATCTCCATGGAGTCTATAGTAGTGTTAATATCCTGTAAGGTATGAGGCCAGTAACTCGCCCCATTGACTCTATAGGCATTGAACCCACTTGATTTACAATGTTCAAAAAAAAAAAAAAAAAAAAAAAACAGAGAAATGAACCTGTAGTTTGGAGACCTGAGTATCAATCTTGTTTCTGACATTTACTACATGTGATACAAAGGGTTAGTTACTTGAGACCTATTTTCTTCATATATAAAATAAAGGGATTAAACTAAATGGTCTCTAAGATCTCTTTAAGATCTGAATCTGTGAGTCACTGTGATTTCTGAGCTAGTGGGGATCACTGAAGGATGAAATGTTGTACCTTTTGTTTCCTCCTATGCCTACATTGAGCATAGATCAACTTGACAGACCTGATGGGACCTGACAGATTGATTGAAATAAATGATTCTTTGATTTCAAGTAGAAATCTTTTGGAAATTGTAATCACTTTTTAAAATTTTACAAGTTACTTATTGGGTTAGGAGAAGGTGACTTTTTAGTAATGAAGATACCAGATTACTTATCTTAATTCTTTAGGCATATTGATAAAAATAGAGCAATTAGAGGATCTTTCTGGAGTAGAAAATACTCCTTCACCCAGTTAAAAAAAAAAAAAAAACAAATGAATAAAAACCATAAAAAACTCCAAAAGCTATTGAAATCAAATTTAATTTTAATTAATAAGCAACTCTTTCAAAATGGAATTGCTTCCTTGGAGTAGATTTTTTCCAAGATCAGAGCTAGGACTCTGGAGAGCCAATTGCTAAATTTTAAGTGTGGGCATTTATATTTTAAAATTCTACAAATGCAACACATTATTTGTTTTGTTGATTGTATATATCTGAGATAGTAATGAAGAAAATGTTTGTAATGTGGATTTAACTTTAAAGAGTATCAAATGTACTCTCCTCACCCTCTGTCCTGGTGCCAGTTGGTAAACATTCAGGCCATCAGCTAATTACACTTTTATATGAAATCTTTTAATAATATCATCAGGGGCACAGTCATTATACTATAGTAGAAAGAGCTTTATGTCTTTAATTAGAAAACTGTTCAAATTCTGACCCTGGGCCAATTTAGTTAGACTTTAGTTCTTCACCTAGAGGGAAAAGAAGAGACCTCAGATAAAAACATCAAGAATGACTGAGAAATCCCAATCTATAAAACTAAGACTCAAAGGAAATACATCTGACTGTAATCAATCAAAATTAGTTCTTCAAGCAAAGATCAACTGTAATACAAATTTAAAAGAAAAAATAAAAAAAATATGACATGCAATTAAAATAACTCCAAACTGAACTATTTAAATAAGGGAAATCGACAAAAAACCCAAACAGATGTTAAAAGGTAATTTTTATCATTTTGATCAAAGTTTAATGTGGATCAATATAAATCAATTGCCACATTGAAGGACCAAAGGAGTCAAGAAACTACCTCAAATATGACATACTTGCTCATCATGATATGAGAGATTTAGCAATTAGGAAAAATACCAAATTAGAATATTAACTTATTTGTAAAATATTACTGGGGGGAACAGTGGAACATTGTAAGAAGTATAAAGCAAGTTAAAGAAAACTCATTAAAACATCTATTTAAGTCATGTCATCTTAGAAGAATTTGAGAATACATTTTTAACATGTAATTAATGTTTTTTATTCATTTAATAAAATGAATTTATAGTTCTAAAATTTGTCAGTTTTAAATGTGTTTTAGCATCCTCAATAATTTTTAAGATTGTAAAGAGGAGATCCTGAGACCAAAAAGTTTGAGAACTTTTGCTTTCTAGCATTTAACTTTCTTCATTATCCTCTTATCTTAAATAAATTTGTCTTCCCTTTGTTTCAGTGATATAGCATTCATTTTTTTTCCCCTTTCTACCTCTATGGTGGACTTATTTTATCCTGTTATTCTGAAGAGAAATGGTATAATTCTTTAGATAGAGAGGTTTACCCTCACCAGAGGTCTTCAAGAAAAGAGTAGAAGCCTACTTATTGAAAATGTTGCAGAGTGGATTTTTGTTAGGGCATTGAAGAAGGAGTATGATATATTGGACAGAATTAACTTTGGAGTCAACCCATAAATTCAGGTCATGGTTCTGACACAGACTGGTTATTGAGCAAATTACTTAAATTCTCCATGCCCCAGGTAACGCTCCAAAATGACATATTTTAGAAAAGGCACCTATCTATATTAGTAGAGGAAGGGTTTTTTTTCCTTCCCAATTATTTAATATTTTATTCTTCCTCAATTACATATAAAAAGAATTTTTAATATACATTTTAAAAATATTTTGTGCTTCTAGTATAAATTTGATAAAATAATAGATGAAAAATAATTTGTCAACATTTTTAGAATAAACTATTTATTTTTTCTCTTAATGACTATGGAACCACCATATTTGAATTTTATCAAAAACAACTTTAGCATTTGATCTTTAACTGCTGTGTTGTATGGAGAAATAGAGTAAGATTAAAGGAAGCAAAGACAGAACAGTTGATTTAGAGGTCCTTAGTGAAGAAAATATATTTTTAATTAAATTGAGAAATCAATTCTCAAGATATTTGAAAAAGACTATAATGCCAAGTGATTAAGGGTAAATATGGATATAGTTACTACCTTAAAAGCAGGCAATAAAATATCATAACTGTACCTATGATCATTTTCCCCATCTCTTTATTTTTATATGTGTAATGTAAGTTAAAGCAATTGCATGTGTAATGAAGGCATCCTTGATGAAGAGACAAAAAAAGAAAGAGGTAAGATTTTAGAAACAATACATTTCTTTACAAACACACTAAAAGGAATATCAACACAAAATCTCATTGAATTTATTATTTCTTAATTGTTTAAAAAGCATTTAATTTGGTAGAACAAAATACCATCTCAAAGACTCTTTAGCAACCAGACTTTCAATTATATGTCAAAACTATCTAAGATTCATTGAAAGTTGTAAAAATATACATAAACTTATTTGTATAATAAGTTGTAATAAGTAAAAAGTTGTATAATAAATAATTTCTTATTATTAATACCAAGTGAAGCATAAAAAGAGAAATCTATGATTGTCAAAGATATTATATTTTATTTTTTTTTCTTTTTCATGTAGGATGTTCAGATCAGAGTTTAAATGGAAGAGATTCACTGTAAGTGGCATGGTCTTTTAGATCAGCTCTTATTTGTGGATGATGTATGATTTCATAAATAAAATCCATAATCACTCAAAAATTTGCCTAACATCATATATGACTAATCAAGTGGGTAGAAAATAGTATTATCTAATTCAAGATATGTTATTAGATGGATAATTTGGAGAGCAAATTTATCTATATCTACAATCAATATCTATCTGTATCATATTTATGTCCTTATCTATATTTATATTGGTGTATATATGTCTATCAATATATCTATTGACAGGGGAGTGCTGAAGATAATTTACCTTGATTTTGGTACAGAATGAAACAGAGTTTATCATATTATCCATCAGAATGAGATGGAAAGAAGTGAGTTAGAAGTTAATTAGGTTAGGTGAATTCAGACTTTATTGAATGACTGGACCCAAACTGTTATTGATGACTTCATGTTAACTTGGAGTAAAGTGTCCTTGTGCTATTTAACATAGTTATCAATTATTTGTATAAAAGTAGAAAAGACATTTTTTGGTTAGATTTGTACAAGATACAAAGCTCGGAGGGATAACTAACATATAGGATAATAGTGGGGATTCCTCACCCCCCCCCCCAAAAAAAAAGTTTGACAGACTAGAATTATGGGCAAAATCTAATAACTCAAAATATAATGTCAACATAAAATCCTCCATGTGGATTAAAAAAAAATCAATGTAACAATACAAGTTGGGAGAGCTAGACAAGAATTTGTGTGAAAAAAACCTAGGAATTTTAGTAGACTACCATCTCAATACAGAACAATAGTACATCATGAAGGTTAAAAGAAACTTGTTGAAGGAGTCTTGAATGATGGGAGAGTAGATTGGTAAATTTCAACTCTCCCAATTTCCTCCACAGATAGAACAAACTTGTGCCTCAGGGAAAACATAGACTGGTAAAAGACCAAGAAGACTTGGGGCAGAACATGGATCATCCTGATACAACCAGGCAAGGTCTGAAGAAAGACCCAGGCTGGGATTAATTGTCTGAAATGCAAACACCTTGGAGCTAGTTCTGCAGAAACATCAAGGGGGGATCCTTCGGGCTATCTGGTTGTGGCTGGAGCCTCAGCAGGAACCACAGAGACTTTCATCTCCCATACAGTTTGTCAAATCAGAGTTTGAGTCCAGAAGACAAAGAACCTTGGATGATTGGGAAAGACAGGCCCAACTGTGCTGCTGAGACACAGCTTTGTGTAAGAGGGAACCAGTACCTGATGAGTGCAGAAATAGTGAGGTAGAGACACTGTGGGCTGTGGGCACTTGCAGGAGGGTGAAACACTTGGTTTGGGCTTTCTGGACAGAGTTGAGAGCTGAAGGGAAGCTTTAGACACCATTCCTCTAACCCAAGATTAGATGTGCTTACACTAATATCTCTTATTTAAAAAAAAAAAAATTGAACCAGCCAAGAAAAAAAGAACTTCACCATTGAAACCTATTATGCAAACAAAGAAGACTGGGGTTTGTCTTCAGAGGAAGACACTTTAGTTAAAAAAAAAAAAAAAAAAAAAAAAAAAAAAAAAAGCTAAAACCCCAAAGAATAACATGAAATGGCTCCCTGCCCAAAGAGAATTTTTTTTAGAAGAACTCAAAAAAGAATTTAAAAATCAAATGAGACATCGAGGAAAAAGGAAAAAGAAAATTAAAAAAAACATCCAAGAAAAACAAGAAGATTAGGGAAAAAAAGTGAAACAATTAGAAAAGTAGGTATAGATTCTCAAAGATGAAAATAACTCTTTGAAAATTAGAATTGGGAAAGGGGAAGCCAGTGAAGTTATGGGAGACCAAGAAATAGCAAAAAATTATAAAGAATGGGAAAATAGAACAGAATGTAAAACATCTTATGAGAAAAATGACAGATCTGTAGAACAGATGAAGAAGAGAAAGTATAAAAATAATTGGACTGTCAGAAAGTTGTGACCAAAAAGAGAATTTTGACAATAGTGCAGAAAATAATGCAATAAAAATGTTTCAGAATGATAGAACATTAGGGGAAAGTAGAAATAGAAAAAATCCACAGACCCCCCCTCCCCACCTCAAAGGGATCCTTTGTGGAAAACACACAGGAATACTATTGCCAAATTTTGAAACCCCCAGATTAAAGATAAAATATGCAAGAAACAAGAAAAAAATTCAAACATGCAAATATGTACTACAATTAGAATTGTACAAAACCTATCAGCAGCCACAATAAAGGACTGCAAATCCTGGAATCATATCTACTGATAATCAAAAGAACTAGGCTTGTGGCCAAAAATACCATATCCAGAAAAATTACCTATAATTTTGAATGAGAAAAAAAATAGACTTTTAACAAACTTGCAGATTTTCAGGACTTTCTAACAACCAAACCTAATCTTAACAGAAAATTTAACATATAAAAACCAATATCAAAAATCAATTTTAGGGAACTCAACATGGACAAATTGATTAATTATGGACAAATTGTTTATTTTTTATATGTGAAATGTGTACTATATGTTTAAGATTCACATCAACAATAGGATAGCTCAAAAAAATTGGCAGTTAATGTAAAAATAGTAATCGTTATATAAAAGAGATACAAAGGAAGAATAAACATAGAGACATTAGAGGGGTGAGTAGGGGTTATAGTTCTGAAAACGTCCCATCAGGGATGGGATCAATAAGCAACACTACATATATACCATGAAAGGTATAGCACCCTCCAAAATCTATAAAGAAATAAGGGGGAAGGAATAGAGGAATGGGGAAGCAAAGGGTGTAGGAAGAAGACAAAGGTGGGGAGAGGTTAAGTAATAACAAAGCAAGTTATGGAGCAGAATTTAATTAGTCAGCTGGAATAGGAAAGACATGTGTGTGTGTGTGTGTGTGTGTGTGTGTGTGTATGTATATATCTATATAAATATATCTTTTCTTAACTGTAGCTTACTTTGAGTGGTGGGGAGGATAAAAAGGGGATTAAAAAGAATAAAGTAAAAAAGGTGCACAGTAGAGAACCAAAGAATAATTTACAAAGAAATAAAGAAAAAAAATGGACATTCATGAATATAATTTCATTTATATATGTACTTTCTCAATCTGATAACTTGTTGTTATATATTTTGAATCCTCCCTGATGTTCTGTTGGACACATAACAATTTTCTTTTGTATCCCTTTTCTTTTTTTTTAATTATTTGTTCAATAATATATATATTTTTTTTAAAAGAGAAGATGGGGGCATGAAATTACCATAATTCTGCTTCACTCTGGATGGGATAGTGTTACCATGAATCACAGAAAGAAATTATTTAGAAGCAATTTATTCTCAATTTAAGGAAAACATTTTCCTGACTTTTAGAGCCTCCAACAAATGAAATTAAATACTTAAGGAAATAGTTATCCTTTTTCCACCAAAACTTTCCCCTTTGCAGTTTCAATATATGGTAGATTGGCGTAAGAAATTTAGTGAGAATTTTGGGAGAATTTTGTAGAGGCCACAGATGATATGCAAAGACCAACAGATGACACAAAGTCTAGAAACTCAGAAATTCACAATATATTTGTATAGATTATATAATACCAACATATTTTATCTTTTCATATCACAATAATTCAGACTTTTCTGGTTTGAAGGAGGGCCAAAATGTTTTATGCAGACTTTCCAGATTATGGGGGTACTATGCTCCTAACTACCAAAACATGGAAGAGATAACTGCAATGCACTTCCTTAGATGAAGTTTTCAAGAGAAAGTAAATAAATAGGTTAGGGAAAGCATCATGAAGGAAGTGCAAAAGTCAGACCTTGAACAAAGCAACTTCAAGAGGAAGATATTGTTAAGGAAGGGGAAATCCATTAATAGGGAAAGAAAGTGTAGAAAAAGTTAATCTGTTCCAAGAATGGAGAGTGATATATACAAAGTTATTAAGACTGATGAGGGAAACAATGAAGAGAAGTCTTTTAGCTGGATTATGGGATATTTTTGAATCACAGCATCTCATAATTAGAAATCACTTCATTGGTCATCTAATGCAACCCATATCTTCATAAGAATGCTTCTAGTAGGAGATCAATGCAGTTCAGAGAACAAACAAGGAGCATTAATCAGAGGATTACTGCTAGTGAAAGAGTAAAGAGAGGTTTCTGTCTAAGGAGCAAAATACTAGCAAATAACTAACAAGGAAAACCCAATCTTCCCTTTTTGCTAGGACTTCATGTAGGCTGGTACTAAAAAAGCATGAGGATAGTTAGCACATGTTCTGAGGAGAGAAGGCATCCTATCAAAATTAAGGAGAATAGATCTTTAGTTTTAATGGCACAGATAAGTCCTGTTGGGATCCTATCAGGGGATCCTATTAAAGTGAATATAGAGGCTCTTGGGGGAGAGTAACCTAATGGAGAAGTGGAAGGAATGAGGAGGAGTTCTCTTGATTCTCCATGAAAGTACTTAACTGTATAAAGCTATTCAATTTTTTTAATATTTTGTGAGCTTGAGGACTTGATTTCTAAATAATATTTTATTTTTCCCCAGTTACATGTGAAAACAATTTTTAGTATTCATTTAAAAAAAGTTTTGAGTTCCAAATTCTGTCTTGTTCTCCTTTTCTTTTTCCTTACCTGAGAAGGTAAATAACTTTATAATAGGTTATACATGTACAATAATGTTAACATATTTCCATATTAGTAATTTTGAGGAAGAAAATTTAAGCCAGAAAAAAATAAATAGGGAAAGAAAGTAAAAAATAGTATACTTCAATCTATAATCAGATTTCAGCAATTTTTTTTTTTCCCGGAGGCAAATAGCATTTTTGATCCTGAGTCCTTTGGAATTGTCTTGGATTATTGTATTGCTGAGAATAACTTTTTCATTCACAGTTGATAATCATACAATATTGATGTTACTGTATACAATGTTCTCTTGATTCTGTTTACTTCATTCTATATCAGTTTATATGTCTTTCCATGTTTTTTTCTGAAATTATACTGCTTGTCATTTCTTATAACATAATAATATTCTGTTACAATTGTATACCACAATTTGATCAGCCATTTTTCAATTGATAGATATGCCCTCAATTTCCAATTCTTTGCTACCACAAAAAGAGCTGCTATAAATATTTTTGAACAGAATTTATACCCATTTTCTCTTTTAGCCTGAGTGTTTGAAGAAAAGTTATACTTAGGGGAAATTCCAGAAAATGAAATTTCCATTTGGGAGCAGCATACCAGATAAATGAGAAGTTCTCAAATTATACCCAGGATCTTTGTATCAGGAGGGAAACTCTGAAACAAAGGTTAGTTTTTCATTATCAGTACTTACCACAATGTTCTATACATGAGTTGTTTAAATAATGTTTGTTGAAATAAATTAAAGTGGGGCAAATTTTCCAGACTCCAAGTTTATCCAGTTAAATAGATTGACATTAAGCAAACCTATCTTGAGAAAGGCATTGTAATTTAGTGGAAAGAATAGCAGATTTGGAATCTAAGCACCTGAAATATTGTATTTTACCATTCTTAGGTATAATTTTTCTGAACCTCAGTTTTCTTCTCAGCAAAAGGAGAGAATGATATTAGGTGTTATATTGGTTCACTTTAAGTTATTAATCCTATGAGATTATTGTTCCATGTAAAAAAAAATAGACAGGATCCTAGTTTTCTAATCTATGCAATCTGGGGATCCCCTGTTAAAGGCCTGAGATGATTAACTAAGGTAACAAGAAACACATATAGAGATTGACTTATTGAAAATAACTGTGAAATTTATAAGAATATGAGTCATTCCCCACTTGACAAATGGTTGAAATGATATGAACAAGCAGTTTTCTAATGAAGAAATCAAAATAATTTATAGTCATATAAAAATGCTCTAAATCATCATTGATTAGAGAAATGCAAATTAAAACAATCTAGAGATATCATTTTACAACTACAAGACTGGCTAAAAGGATAGAAGGGAAAAGTGACAAAAGATTGGAGGGAATGTAGAAAAATTAGGACACTAATTTGTTGTTAGTGGAATTATGAACTGATCCAACCATTTTAGAGGACAATCTGGAATTATACCCAAAGAGTTGTTAAACTACCTATACCCTTTGACATAACAATACCATTAGTTGGTCTATTTTTGAAGATAGGGGAACCTGAAAAGAACCTGTGTGTTCTAAAATGTTTATAGCATCACTCTTTGTGGTGACAAAGAACTGGAAATTTCAGGGATGCCCATTAATTGAGGAATGGCTGACCAAGGTATAATATATGATTGGGATGGAATACAATTTATTGTGCTATAAAAATAATGAGCTCAATGATTTTAGAAAAAACATGGAAAGATTTGCAAAAAATAATAAAGAATGAAATGAGCAGAGCCAAGAGAACATTGTATTCAGAAACAACAATATTGTTTTAAGAACAACTTTGAATGAATAAGTTATTTTGACTATTATATGTACCCAAACAATTATAAAGGACATATAAAGAAAGATGCTACCTTTATCTTGATAAAGATAAAATACTGAAAAATAGAGGTATACATAGAAAAGTTTTATATAAATATGTATATGTATATACTTATTTGTGTCTAATGGTAGTCATCTTTGGGGTGGGAAGGAAGAAAAAAATAATGTAATTTTATTATATATTTGCAAGGAATATCAAGTTGAACATAGATTTGTAGTTTCATGTGCAATCATATTATTAATGTGCTATGTTATAGTTTAATTTATGACATAAATTAAACACAAAACTTAATAGTGAAGAAATAAAATATCTCCAAGCGAAGATCTCTCTAGTGAGTACAACTTTGTGTGCATAAGGGAAGGTTTAGAATTTCATTTTAGCTCACAGCCCCTTGTTCCCTCACTGAGAGAAGGGGGTAATGGGGCTGGAGGTAGGAGCTTCATTTTCTGCTGAAGAAGTTGTTTATACAGTGCTTACCTAGAAGCAGCAGGGATGGAAAGAGCCTGATTTCCATTATTTATGACCTACTATTGTGTGGCATTTATGACCTGGCTATAAACCATTTTACTCAGGTTCTCAACATCCCAGCCTACAGGCACATTTCTTTCAAGCAACTGAGAAGAGATGATTTTTAGAGATTCATAGATAATTAAAAGTTAGACTGAAACTTAGAGATCTTCTTGTAGTACTTTCTCATTTTACACAGGAGGACATTTAGGCCCAGAAAGGTGAAGGGTCACATAGCTAACCCTTGTCTCCTATGTCAGTCTATGGATTTTTTCATGCTTAGGAAAAGCCTAGCTCTTTGTAAAATGAAGTAAAAGGCTGAAGGAATTTGTTTAATTAATTAAAGCCCTCAAATTGCTTTGCTGAAATATAAATGACTAGATTATAATCTGCTTCAGGGTAGGGATGGTGCCTTTTAGAATCTTAAAACTTTAGAGCTTGAAGAAACCCCAGAAATCTTCTATTAATAGCAACTAGTACTGTAACTAGGGCAGGGTGACTTGGACTTTGCCCCAAGACTGAGAATATAGAGAGTGCCTTTAAATGTAGAGGGCTCTGTCAGCACTTGCAATCTATTGGCATGATAGAAATAACCTAGTTTAGCACTTTATAATTAATTAAAATAGGAAATTATGAGGTGATGAAGGTGAAGTGATCTTTTTCTGTACTCTCCTATGATTCCTTATTCTCAGGCATTAGCCTTATTAGTAGTGGATGCACAGTCAGTGTTTCAGCATCTCTCTGTTCTTACCAAACTGAAGTACTATTCTTCCTCTGCTCTGACTCAGTTTCTCTTTCTCCCCATCCTCCCCTCTTCCTCAACTAAGAGTGAGGCTGACTGCCTGAGGCAGATTGTTGTATTTGCTCAGTATACAAAAATTCCTAGTTACAGGTCTAATAATAACTTCCCTTTGTATAGCTGGTTAAAGTGCTTCTTATCCCAATCCTGGGAGAGTTGAAATGCCATGTAATCCACCTTTTTGGTGAAAAGACTGAGTTGAGACAAAGCAAGGGGGAAAGACTTGTCACAAATTACAACTGGAAGTGCAATCAAAACTCAATTCTTCTAACTTCTATATTACATCAAATATTTCCTTTTGTTGTCATACATATGATTATCATGTTCTCTGGTTCTCAACACTCATTAAGTATCCATTATGTGCCAGGCATCCTAATAGGATCTTAAAGATACAAAATCCAAGAGGGAAAAGGACCCACATATGCAAAAATGTAGCAGTTCTTTTTGTAGTGGTAAGGAATTGGAAAATGAGTGGATGCTCATGAATTAAGGAATGGTTGAATAAGTTATGTTATGTGAATGTAATGGAATATTATTGTTCTTTAAGAAATGATGAGCAGGCTGATTTCAGAAAATCCTAGAAAGACTTACATGAACTGATGCTGAGTCAAATTGATGCAGTCAAGGAACCAAAATGATGCGGTTAGTGAAAGTGCAGAGAGTTGAGGTGTGGGAATCCCCCTTTTGGTCAGTACAGGTTCAACATGAAAGAATTCATTAACCCCAAATATTATACTGGCAAAAAAATAGTTTATTGGCACTGAGAAATCAGCCCTGACACAGAGATAAAGGTGCTAACAGAGAAATCCTGGCAAAGAAATCAGCAGAGATGTTAACACTGAGAAGAGGATGTCTTTTAACAGCAGGTAGGGATCCTGACAGGCAGCTATGCCAAGGAGAGAGGTTCCTTGACAAGGCATGGTCCTGTTTTGGGCCTCTGCAAATTATGGGTTTAAAATTGCCCTTTTTTATAAGAGAGCAATTGAGTGAAATTCCTTCAATGTTGTCACTGCCCCCAGGCCTAGATTTCCAATTGAATGAGATCACTTAAGTTTGAGCTAAATAGGAGTGGTCCTATACTCAACTCAATAAAAGGTGCAGCTAGTTCCACCATTATAACAGAATGAAACTACTTTATCCTGATTCCCTCAGGTGGGCCTCTCCCAGAGCAAAGTTACTCAAGAGTTCCCCCATGGCTTCCTCCCCAAAGTCAGAAGACAGTTTCAGCATTCCTGCCATCAAAATGAGCAGAACCAAGAGAATATTGTATACAGTAACAGCAAGATTATGTGATGATCAACTGTGATGGACTTGGCTCTTCTTAGCCACGGGGTGATTCAAGATAATTCCAATTAACTTGGGAAGAAAAATGCCATCCACATCCAGAGGGAGAATTATGGAGATTGAATGCAGATTGAAGTATAGCATTTTCAACTTTTTTTGTTTGTTTTTTCTTTCTTGTGTTTTTCCCCTTTTTGTTCTTATTTTTCTTTTACAACATGACAAATATGGAAATATGTTTAAAATGATTGTACATATATAACCATATCAGAGAGAAAAAATAATTGGAATTCAAAATCTTACAAAAATGAATGTTAAAAAACTATCTTTCTATGTAATTGGGGAAAAATACTATTTAGAAAAAAACATTTTAAATAAAGATACAAAATCCAAAATTAAATATCCCTACTTTCAAGTTGCTAACAGCATTCCTTTGGCAGGAGGGCAGGGGAGACATCATGTCCATATATAATTATACAAAGGAAATGCACAAAATAAATAGAAGGTAATTTAGGGAAAGGCTTCTTAGATTTTTTTCTACTCACAATCCCTTTTCACCTGACAAATTTTTATGCAACCCCAGGTTTATAGAATATAAAATAGGTATAAAAACTAAACATTTACTGATAATAAATTTCAATTTCACGACTTCCACACTCAGTTATATAACCCCATATGGGTTGTGACCTATAGTTTAAGAAGGTTTGCTTTAAGGAGGAATAGCTGAGAGAAGGGAGGAAGGTTCAGATAAGACTTCATTTTGAAAGTGTTCCTTATACTAGAGCTTGAAGTGAAAGATTCTAAGACTTGAAAGTAAGGAGGGAATATATTCTAGACAAAGAGGGATAGCCAGTGGAAGGTCATGGAAACAGGAAAAGGAATGCTAATTAAGAAGAACGGAGAGAAGATCAGCTTGACTGTATTGGAGAGTTCAGAGAGAATAATATACTGAACAATGAGGCTAGAAAGCTGGGATGAGGTAGATTCTCAAGGGCATTAAAAGTCAAACTGCAGAAATTTGACACATACATGATCTATCTCTGATATATACATGATCTTAAGAGTCATAGGGAGTCACTGGATTTTACTAAGTGGGAAAATGACATGGTCAGATCTCTACTTTTGCAAAATCACCTTAGCAGCTGTAAAAAAGTCAAAGAATGGGGAAAAATTTGAGGCAAGGAAACCAATTAGGTTATTCCAGTAGAGGCCATTAAAGACATCATGAGGACCTAAATTTGGTTGGGGACTATGTGAGTAGTTAGAAAGAAATGAGAGATGTTATGGAGGTATAGGAAAGATTTGGCAGTTGATTGATTATGTCAGATAAAAAAGATTGAGGAATCAAGGATGATGCTACAATCTTATTAAACCTGAGAGATTGGAAGGATGGTGATTTCTTTGAGAGAAATAAGGAAGTTCAAAAGAGTGTTTCATTTTAGGGAAAAGATAATGAATTCTATTTTGGACATGTTCTACTTTGAACTGTCTAATGGACAATTGGTGATATGGGCTTGAAAGATCAGACTGGGTTCTCTGTATCTGGGAGCTATATTCATAGAGATAATTAAAACTCATAAAGCTGTTGAGATCAGTAAATGAGAGTATAGAGAAAAAAGAGAATGAAGTCCAGGACAGAGCCTTGAAGATATAACCATATTTTGGATGCATGTTATGGATGATCATCTAGCAAATGAGAACCATGTAGAAGGAATGCATAAGGAAGAAAGACTATCCAGTTGGAAAGAGTTGGCCAACAATAGAAAATTACAATAACATTTATAAAATTAAGCACTGACTAAAAGGCCATGAGATTTAATAATTAAGAAATCATGGATGATTTTTGGGAGAGCAGTTTCAATTGAGTGATGAAGTTAAAAGTCAGATTGCCAAAGGCTGAGAATTGATGGAAAGGGGAAGTGGAGTAAGCTTCAGGGTAAGTTTTTTGAATAATTAATAAACAATGAATGCCACTGAATTGTGGCTTAGATGATTTATATAAGCATTTCCTTCTTTATTTTGTTCTTGTGGACAGAGCATTAAATCCTGTGAACATTAAGTCTACTCATTCTAGATTTTTATTTCTTCATCTGCATCAAAACAAGATATTTATAAAGCATTTAGAACAGTGCCTGGTACATCTAAGCACTTAACAAATATGTGTTCCCTTTCCCTTCCCTTCCTCTTGTACTGTACAGAGATTGGATTCTGCTTTCTGAGGCCTGTTCTAGAGTTAAAATCTCATGCATCTATTTTACTTGCTTGAACATGTCTTGATGTGGTCATTTCAGAACATTGTGAAGTCTATCACTTAATTGACATTATTATTTTGAATTAAATATATTATTACAAATATTATTACAAAACACTTCAGGAACCTGAAGCCCAGCAAGAACATTGGACAAGGCTAGGAGATTTGGATTTGATTCTCGAGCTGTGCTACCAGTTCATAGTTGTTCAGCATATGAACCCCCTGGACAAGTAAATTAATTTTTGTGGGTCTCAATTTCCTCATTTATCAGACAAGGATAAATCTTCCTTGTTTTAGTCATAGAGTTGATAAGTAGATGAAGTGAGAAAATGCACATGAAAGCTTTGTAAACTAAGCCCAATACAAATGCAAGATATTATTAGGATAGAGTAACATTGGTCAGTCCCAGAAATGTTATCTTTTTCTTTCTTACTTCTCTCTCCCTGTGCAACAATTGTATACACAGATGCTCAGTCAATAATAGCTGGCATTTATTTGGAGAATAGCAGCATGGCATAGTCATGGCTGTCCTTAGAGTGCTGGATTCAAGGTTTATCTCTTATATATACATGATCTAGGACAAATCACTTAATCTCTGTCAATCTTAGCTTCTTCATTTGTCATTCTTTGCCTTTCATTCTTGAAGAGGACCATGACATCAGGGAGGTGATGCCATGATATGTAAGTGAATTGGATTTAAGTGAAGAAGGGCTGTTCAAAGTCACCCTATCTCACTTTCCCCTCCAGAGCCCTCTGGGTCCAGTGACAACATACAGATTAGGACAACTGGATATGGCCCTGGATGAATGGGAGACCTTGGCCTTATCTTCAACAGGTCTCAGTTTGACTGAGGCTGGCCCTTTTCAGTAATTAAGGCTAGGTATTAATTAAAACATTCAATCTCCTCTTTAACCTAGTTCCCTGTAATATTCTCTCTAAAATGTAATGTTCTCTTGTTGGGATTTCCTTGAGGTCTCTGGAGTCAGCCTTCCTTTCAGATCAGTAATCACTACAAGTGCAGCCAGGGGTTAAAGTCCAAATCCTTTATTGTCTTTTTCCAAGTCTTGTCTCCTCTCCTGGGGCCTGGTTAGCTTTCTGAGAGGCCTATCTGTCTCCTTGGTTCTGAGAGTTTAAGCTCCTGCCGCCAATCCTTTGTCTTCTCTGCCTCTGCCAGCTTCTTCTTCTTCTTTTTTTTTTTTTCTATACAAATGACTATTTTTTTTTATTATAATAACTTTTTATTGATAGAACCCATGCCAGGATAAATTTTTACAACATTATCCCTTGCACTCACTTCTGTTCTGATTTTTCCCCTCTCTCCCTCCACCCCCCTCCCCTAGATGGCAAGCAGTCCTATATATGTTGATATCCTAGATACAATATATGTGTGCAGAACCAAACAGTTCTCTTGTTGCACAGGGAGACTTGGATTCAGAAGGTAAAAATAACCTGGGAAGAAAAACAAAAATGCAAACGGTTTACATTCATTTCCCAGTGTTCTTTCTTTGGATGTAGCTGCTTCTGTCCATCATTGATCAATTGAAACAGAATTAGGTCTTTGTCAAAGAAATCCTCTTCCATTAGAATACAAATTCATACAGTATCATTGTTGAAATATATAATGATCTCCTGGTTCTGCTCATTTCACTTAGCATCAGTTCATGTCTTTCCAAGCCTCTCTCTATTCATCCTGCTGGTCATTTCTTATAGAACAACAATATTTCATAACATTCATATAATCACAATTTACCCAACCATTCTCCAATTGAAGGGCATCCATTCATTTTCCAGCTTCTAGCCGCTACAAATAGGGCTTCTGCCAGTTTCTTGAGGTTCTCCTGAATGTATCTTGGTTTCTATGGGGGAGGCAGGAGGACTGCCACCACTTCTCTGGTCTTCCTTGGTTCTGATTCGGACTGAGTTTGTCCGAGCTTATATTCTTTCTCATCATAGGTGTGAATTTTGTGGAACTATAGTAAGTATTAAGTACATGTACTGAACTAGAGAACTGTTAATCACCATGCTAAATAATCATTGTCTCTATCAATTCCACTGACTTAGCACCTTGTTTCAAGTTCTGGCCCATAACAGTTTCCCCTACCAAAAAAAAAAAAAAATCCAAATGAATGAATGAATCTGGAAGGGGAAGACCCTCAGAGTTTCTGGCCAAAGCAGAAATGATTGCTATTTACTTTTAATCTGAGACAATCAGGACCAAACAATGACCACATGGAGCTTGGCCTAGGACTTGTGGGTGGCCAGTTAGAATCAGATTGATTTAGTTTAACATCTGGTCCTTAAGAAAAAAATCTAGCCAATAAACACCAACATGTTTTGGGAGGGTTCAGAGGGAACCCTCTGAAGGGTCCCTCTGAAGGAAGGAAGGAAGGAAGGAAGGAAGGAAGGAAGGAAGGAAGGAAGGAAGGAAGGAAGGAAGGAAGGAAGGAAGGAAAGATGGGTTGGTTCTTTCTCTCCTCAAGAGCTCACAGCTTTAGTTTCTGAAAGTCTTATGGCATTGAAAGTATTGCTCTGGTTTACCATAGAAGAAGCAGAAAGCCCTAACTCCACAAGTACACAGACTTTAGTCAATCAGTCAATAAACACTAAGGATTAAGATTGCACACTAGGTACCATGTTAAATCCTTGACCCCTTCCCTTAAGGTTAAAAATCTCTTAAATTTGATTCCTCAGTATTCTGCTTTAGGACTCCTATGTATGGAGAAAAGGAATTGAATCTAAAGATATCTCTCTCAGCAAAGATTATGGAAAGAAAACCAGTGAACAAATAATTCTGTGTTTCTGTCTCTACTCGCAGTCATTTTTTCCTTCTCCTTCTCCTTCTCCTTGTTGTTCTCCTCCTCCTCCTCTTGCTCCTTTTCCTCCTTCCTTTTTTCCTCCTCCTCCTCCTCTTCTTCCTCCTTCTCCTCTTCCTCCTTCTCCTCTTCTTCCTCCTCCTTCTCTGTCACTCTGTGTCTTTCTCTCCTTTCTCTATGCTCTCTTGGAAAAGGATATTTCTCCTCTATCTCTTCTATACATTGTATGTGAAACCCAAATCAGGATCATTATTAATGGCTATTTGACATAATAACAGTGAAAGTAAATAAGTAAACAAACAAAACAGAAATTATTTAGTTTTTCATAGGGCAAAATACATGGCAAAGGTTCCCTCTTCTATGGAGAGAAGAGAAGGTAATTTTTTGAAGTCCCAAATCCTCAAGCTCATCTTTCTAGATTTTGTTTTGCATTTTTGTTTGGCGATTGATTCTTGGTTTCATTTATCCAAGTCAGCTGTTCTAAACCCTTTTCTTCTCTTTTTAAATTTCCTGGGCTAATTTCTCTGCTGTATATCATGCCTCATAATATACCTAAACAAATTGAGGTCATTTGTCTTCCTTCAGGTCCTTCTTTTTCCTGTCCTTACTTTATATCTCCTTGACACCTTTACATAATATCTTCTAAATTATTCTAAATTCATAAAGATTTGGCTTTTCTCCTCACAGTAGCCAATTCCTCTACTTGTGTGCTGTATCCCATCTCTCATCTTTTTTTTTTTTTTTAAATAGCCTTTTATTTACAGGTTATATGTATGGGTAACTTTACAGCATTGACAATTGCCAAACCTCTTGTTCCAATTTTTCCCTTCCTCCCCACCCCCTTCCCCAGATGGCAGGATGACCAGTAGATGTTAAATATATTAAAATATAAATTAGCTACACAATAAGTACACATGACCAAACCGTTATTTTGCTGTACACAAAATTTTGTACACAAAATTTGCTGAAATATTGTACAATTAGCCTGTGAAGGAAATCAAAAATGCAAGTGGGCAAAAATATAGGGATTGGGAATTCAATGTAATGGTTTTTAGTCATCTCCCAGAATTCTTTTGCTGGACGTAGCTGGTTCAGTTCTATTACTGCTCCATTGGAATTGATTTGGTTCATCTCATTGCTGAGGATGGCCAGGTCCATCAGAACTGGTCATCATATAGTATTGTTGTTGAAGTATATAATGATCTCTTGGCCCTGGTCATTTCATTCAGCATCAGTTCGTGTAAGTCTCTCCAGGCCTTTCTGAAATCATCCTGTTGGTCATTTCTTACAGAACAATAATATTCCATGATATTCATATACCACAATTTATTCAGCCATTCTCCAATTGATGGGCATCCACTCAGTTTCCAGTTTCTGGCCACTACAAAGAGAGCTGACACAAACATTTGTGCACATACAGGTCCCTTTCCCTTCTTTATGATCTCTTTGGGATATAAACCCAGTAGTAACACTGCTGGATCAAAGGGTATGCACAGTTTGATAACTTTTTGTATCTCTCATCTTTCAACAGATTGCTTTCACTGCTGCCCCCGCCTGATCCTGAATCTTTTTCTGTTGGCTCTTCTCATCTGTCTTCAAACATGTCCAAGTCCCTTCTGCTAGCTTTAAAAAAATCCTCATTAATCCTACCATCCTCTCTAGTTATCATCTTATATTTCCTTTCCTCCTTCTCTTCTTCCTTCTCTTTCTCTTCTTTTTCTTAATTAATATCTAGGTATGAGATTCACTTAATGATGCTAATATTAAGATCATGTATTGATGACACATTCTCAAGTTTTCAGGATCAAAGACTTAGAGATAGGAAGGATTCTAAGAATCGTCTCCTCTCCTTCTAAGCTAAAATCCTTGAAAAAGTTGTCTTGTGTTCAGTGACTCTTTTCTCAACACTGTAGTTTGATCTCATCATGGAAATGAAATGACTCTCTCCAATGTTATTATCTGTGCTCTCTTAGATGCCATATCTGCTGGTCTTTTTTTGTCCTAATCTTTTTGATTCTTGCAGTATTTGACATCGTTGACTGCCTCCTTCTTCCAGATATTCCCCCTTTTGGCTTTTGGGACCCTATTTTCTTCTGGTCCTTCTCTTACATGTCCTATGGCTCCTTTTCATTTTCCTTTGTTGGCTCCTTCAGCCATATATTTTTTCCTTACCATAAGTATAGCCCAAGCCGGCAAGGGTCCTCAAACTTTTTAAATAGGGGGCCAGTTCACTGTCCCTCAGACTGTTGGAGGGCCTGCATATAGTAAAAACAAAAACTTTGTTTTGTGGGCCTTTAAATAAAGAAACTTCATAGCCCTGGGTGAGGGGGATAATCATCCTCAGCTGCCACATCTGACTGTGGGCCATAGTTTGAGGACCCCTGGCTCAAGGTTCTGTCCTTGACCTTTCTCACTCTTATGTTCTTTCTTGGAGACCTCATCATTTCCATGAGATAAGTTATGATCTTTGTGTAAATAACTCTTGAACCTATCCATCTAGGACTAGTCTATTTCTTGACCTCATCACATTTAACACTTTTTTTTTATTTTGGGGCAGTTGGGATTCTTGCCCAGGGTCACACAGCTAGAACTCATCTGAGACCAAATTTGAACACTGTCCATTAAGGATAGTGAATCTTCCTGACTATAGGTCCTGTGCTTCATCCACTGGGCCACCTAACTCCCGGACTAGATAATTTAAAAGATCATTTTTTAATTCTAAGTCTGATCCTATGATTTTATTCCTGTGACAAGAACTCCTTCCTTTCCACTCTTACCTAAATGCTGGTGATTTTTCCTTCTTTCATCTTAACATAATAATACAAGGGAAATTGACAGACTGTCCCTTGGTGACCCCTTGTTCTTGCCATGTAGTCAGTCCATCTTCTTTTTCATATCCATCCATCCATCCATCCATATATGTATATATGCATATATATGTATATGTATAAATATATATTCATACATTATACATATCTATATATCTTTAATGGCCTCCTTTCTTTTTGTTCTTAATTATTTATTTCTTATGTGCTTCAGTCTTCTCACACTGCCATATTATTTTCCTTTGTCCTCTGGCTGATCCTTAGTTTTAATTTGGAAACTGCTGTATTCCATGATTCATGGATTGATATATAAGGAATTCTTAGCTTACTGATGAATTTATATATATATATATATATATTTTTTTTTTTTTTTCTATTAAAGAACTTTCTTAAAAGCTTATTCATTGAAGTTTTTCAGCCAGTTCAACTCAAAAGCATTTTATATTTTAGTTCTTTGAGAAATCTGCTAGTTAAGTGATTAGTATTGTTTGATTTGGAAGACACACTCACAAGAGTGAGCTAGCCTCTGTACAAAGCTCAATTTACCTTAAATTTGCCTCAAGTCAAGGAAATTCTGAACTTGTTTTTGCTTGGAAGGCATCAGTGCCTACCAATAAGTAAAAATTACTAAGAAATAGATTTCTAACCCAACAGAAAGCAAGGGAGATTTTGCTACCAGTGAGTTGATTTGATAATGTAACTTTGTGATTAAGTGAATTCCCTATTCCTGGAGTTATTTTGTTAAGATTCTTGATAGCCATTTTCTGAGATGTTGGAAAAGAGACACATTCATCTGATAGGAAGCAAACTAGATAACCCCTGAAATTCTTTCCCTTCAGGATGCTATGGTTACCCAATCCAACTTAGTAGTAATTTCTCAGGATATAGACTGAATTCAGTTACTTTGGGGAAAGCAACAAGTATTCTTTTCATTTCAACAAGTATTTAAATAACTACTCTGTGCCATGTACCAGTGTGTTGACTAAATTACAAAATTTGGGTAGGAATTGATCACTATCTCATGGAGTCTGGAAGGGAAATATATGAAGGATGAGTGATTTCCTCAGTCTGGGGAATTTCCAGGGGATGAACTTTCTCTACTAAGTCAGACTGTGGCCTGCCTGTGACTTAATAGGATAGTTCCAGGTAGTTGGTCAAGCTATAGAAAAGTTTATTGACTTCTCCAGTTTCACATAGCTAGTTAAGTGTCAGAAGTAGGATTTGATCCCTGGTCTTTCTGGTCCCTAGTTAGCAGATATATCTGCTATGCCAAGCTGCCTCTTCAGTAGAGGACATGTGACATGGATGAGCATATTTATCTTTAATCCAGAATCTAATGTCATCAATGCAGAGCAGTCATGTTACATATTGGACACTGATCCCTTATTTATTGTCTTAAGGAGCATTAAGGGTGTAAATGATAGACTGGGATATGTATGTCAGTATGTGTCACACTAGAATTCATGTTTTCCTAGCAGAAGGTTATCTTTGCCACATCCAGAGAAAGAACTACAGAGTCGGAATGCAGATTGAAGCATAAAAGTCATTTAACCCTGGTTGCCTCAGTTTCCTCATCTGTAAAAATGAACTAGAGAAGGAAATGGCAAACCATTCAGCATCTTTGGCAAGAAAACCCCAAATGGCATTATGAAAAATGAGACACCACTGAAATGACTGAACAATAACACATCAATAGTAATTTATAATATATTTTTTTTCATATGACCATACAGAGCTTTGATTTGTTCTTCTGGCCCATTTATACCCTTTCACCATGTATCAGTTGGAGAATGACTTGTATTTTTATAAATTTCTCCTTTCAGTTCTCTTTATATTTGAGAAATTTATTTTTTTATCAGATAAACTTGCTGTAAATGTTTATTTTTAACAATTATATTACTGTGTATTTCTCTTCATCCTACTTTTCTTCTCACTTATTCTTCTCTCTCCTTTCACATTGTCCCCCCTCAAAATTGTTTTGCTTCTGGCCACTCTCTCTCTTAATCTATTCCCATCTCTATCAACTCTGGCCACTTCTCTCATGTTCTTTCCTGTAAGGAAAGGGATTTTTATACCTAATTGTTTGTGTATGTTATTCCTTCTTTTAGCCAATTGCAATGAAAATAAGGTTCAAGCATTGTCTGCCTCCAGCACATTTGTACCTTTCTTATATGAAAAAATTGACCCCATTTTACCTTTCCCTTCTATCAGTGTATCCCTCTTTTTGACTCTTCAATTTTTTTAATATATATTATTCTATATATTCAACTTCCACCCATGCTCTCCCTTTATGTATACTTCTAATTGTTCTAATAGTGATAAAGTTCTTGGGAGTTATAAGTATCATCTTCCCATGTAGAAATTGATAATTTATCTTTCCTGCTTGCCTTTTCATGTTTCTCTTGATTCTTGTATTTGAAAGTCAGATTTTCTATTTAGTTTTGGTCTTTTCATCAGGAATCCTAGAAAGCCCTCTAGTTCATTAAATATCCATTCCTCACCCCCTGAAAGATTACACTCTATTTTGCTGGATAGGTGATTCTTGGTTGTAATCCTAGCTTCTTTACTATTTGGAATATCATATTTCAAGTCTAATCCTTTCATGTACAAAATTGCTAAATCTTGGGTTATCCTGGCTGGGGCTCTACAATATCTGAATTGTTTGCAATACTTTCTTCTTGAACCCTGGGCTCTGAAATTTAGCTATAATATTCCTGGGAATTTTCATTTTGGAATCTCTTTCAAGAGGTAATTAGTGGATTCTTTCAGTTTCTATTTTACCTGCTCATTCTATGATATCAGGGCAGTTTTCCTTGATAACTTTTTGAAATATGATATCTGGGCTTTTTTTATTTTTTTGATGACGGCTTTTAAGTAGTCTAAAAAGTCTTAAATTATCTCTCTTCAATCTATATTTTATCTAGGTCAGTTGATTATCTGATGAGATATTTTATATTTTCTATGTTTTCACATTTTTGATTTTGTTTTACTGTTTCTTGGTGTACCATGGAGTCATTAACTTCCATCTGTCCAAGTATATTTTTAAGGAATTATTTTCTTCAGTGACCTCTTTTTTCAAATGGCCAATTCTACTTTTAAAATTTTTCATTTCCAAATTGACTCTTTTTTTTTATGATTTTCTATCCATAATTTTCATTTCTTTTTTCCTTTTTTTTCTCTCTAATTTGACTTTTAAAGTTCTTTTTGAGATTTTCCAGGATTTTTTTTTTTTTTTTTTTGGACCTGAGACCAATTAATTCACAGGCTTTTTATTTCTGAGTCTTTAGATATTGTAGTTTGTACATTGTTCTTCTTCTGAGTTTGTGTTTTCATCTTCCCTGTCACTATAGTTACTTTTTATAGGCAGGTTCTTTTCCATTGTTTGCTTATTTTTCCTGCCTATTTTTATTTTAACTTTGTCTTAAAGTTGGGATATATATATGAAAGGGGCAGTATCCCAAGTTTCAGCTTTTTGTGCTGCTATTTTCAGATCTAGTTCTCTAGTCTGTGCTCTTGTTTGTAAGTGACCATAAGCATACTTTTCTTCCCTGAAACTGTGATCAGGGTCTTTGTTCCTGTTAGTGCTTCTTCTATCCTGAGAAGACAAATGGGAACTGCATATGGGTACTACGACAGATTCTTACTCCAAGGACCAGTAAAAGGTTCACTGTAATTTCCTTCTGACCAGTTGTTTGACCTTCTTACTGTCTGTGGGCTGAGACTGCTTCATTCTCTCATAAGACAGACCTTATTGCTGACCTAATTTATCTTGAGCTAGAAAATTATTTCACCACATCCTTTTATTGACTCTACCACTTCAGAACATCTTGAGGTATTATTTTAAAGTTGTTTGGAGGAGAATTGGTATGACCTCAGGGGAGTACTTGCCTTTTACTCTGCCATGTTGGCTTTCCATAGTCTCTATTTATCATATAATTCCTTGATGATATCCTTTACTCTTTTTCTTAAAAGTTCCTTATTGGTTTTATGTTACAGCTTGTTATAACCATCATATGCCTCTCCATTGTGCTATGTAATCCTCATATTTCATGCCTTAGAGGCAATTCTGTTTTATGTCTTACTGCCAGATACAAACACAGTAAATTTTTAGTATTGAAAATTTAGTATTTAAAATGAAACTTTCATGGAAAGCTGGGGATCAGGAAAACGTCTTTGCGATTTTCTATAATCCCCTCCTTATGTTCAACGTTGGGTCCAACTTTGTTGTCCATCTGTATTGTTTGCCCTGGATATTTTTATTGTTACACAAACTCCCTTCATTTAAATGAATGATGAAATCTGGGCAATAGACTTTCTTCATCCACTTTTTTTTTTTCCTGAATGGAAGAATATACCAAACTCCTTTATCATATAAAATAATACATTAGTATACAACATTGAGTTAAAAACAAAGTGCTTTGTGAAGTCAAGGGGAAGGGCATCCAGGTAAGCCATTGTCTCCTGAATAGATCATAGTAGACTTTCTAGAGAAGACAGCTTTTGAGTTTGGTATTAAAGGATTAATGGCAGCAATTCATGGCATAAAGAAGGAAAGGAAGGTTATTCTACAAGTAGGGCACAGTGTGAGCAAAGGCAGGGAGAGGAGAATACTACTAAAGCAATTACAACTTTTCACACAATTTAAGTGAACTTTTCATTGATAGTAATGCCTCTGAAAATGGCTGTTCTCAGGCTTACTTAGAGGCAGAATAACTTTCTACTCTGTGGTGAGATTTAAAGGACCCAGGATAGCAGGATGATTTTAAAGTTGATGAATCACTTTTCTTATACCTGATCTGTCAGGTGGGTAATGTAAGAATAGGTATCTACATTTTACAAATAAAGAAAATGAGGATTAATGAGGTGACATAGCTTGTTTATGATCATAATAACTAATATATGTAAGAAACAAAACTGGACAAAAGGAAGGAAATAGGCATTTATTAAGTACTACTATGTGCCAGGAAATGTACTAAACTTTTTACAAATATTTCATTTACTGTTACTGTTATCATTTTACAGATGAGGAAACTGAGGCAGGCAGAAGTGAATAACATTCCCAAGTGACTCAGGTTAATTGTTTGAGTTGAGCTTTAAAATCTGAGGACTCTGGCACTACCTAGTCACCATTAAGTCTTAGGTACAACCAGTATTTTTTTCTGTCACAAAACTTTCACTTGATAGGGATAGGGGAAGGGAGAAAAAAAGTAAAAAAGAAAAAAGAAAAAACACCAAACAATACACACCCAGCAATTAGAAAGCTATTTTGTCTCTACCAGGCCCTAGTTAAAATGCAAATACCCCTGAAGGATAAACACATTACCCCATTATCTGTCATCCACACCTCAGCTGCTGGTTAGTTTATCAGATAACCTTTTGTCTTGTCACTTTTGAAAAGTAAAGAGAAGGCCTCAAAAGGCACCTATCTAATAGAATCCTAAGATTTAGAGCTAGATGGGACCTTAGAGATCAAAAATCTAACCCAACTCCCTCATTTTGAAGATTTGGAAATAGGCCTAAGGATTTGCCCATGGCCACATAGTTTTAATAGTTGAGCCAAAGTTTGAATTTAAGACCTAGTCCACCGAGGAAGGAAGAATAAATTTTGACTGGGGAGATAAATTGGGTGAGATAATGAGAGTTTAGTGATCAGTTCTGGACAACAGAACAGCGCCACTTTGGTGGAGGAGACAGTTCCCTGGACACAGAATTTTCCAACTTGACAATAAGGGCCAGTCTTGACAGATTCCGGGGTGTCCTAACCCATGTTGAAAGGACAGCCCTGAAGAAGATGCCTCAGCTCCTATTTAATGTTTTCCAAGTTTCATGCTTATAATAGGCAATTACCCTGGATTTACCATATTGTTTCAACACATGCGATTTAGTTTATGAAAAAAATAGTTACAGAACTCTTTCTAATTGAATATTTATCTTTTCAGTGTAAAAAATAAATGTAGTTCTAATGTGATGAGTGCAGTGACAGTTTAGAAACCCTCATAAAGTCCAGCACAGATTCACTGAAAACTTGAAAAAGTACTTTCCTTTCTCACTGAAGAAACAATAGTCTTCTTAGCCACAGAGGAATCAACACCTGACATCAAAGCTCCCTCTTGTGGCCACCATTTGGAATTGTTCCTGTCATTTTAGGCAAGAATCTGGCTCTTGAATGAGTGTTCAGAGAATGTGAATGAAATGTGAATCTGAAACAAAATATCTGAGAGTGGAAAGTTTATCTTAGCATCTTCACACTTGCACCATAAGTAGCTTCAGTGTTTCCTTATTGTACAATAATGATCCATGCCATTAGGAAAACTTGGTTCCCTCTTCAGCCCCAGGAGAGAGAGGAAGACAGCTTACTTTTAGTGTAGGGAAAAAAAAAAAAAGAATTATATTGAGCCTCCAGCAAATTGTCTGACCTTAGTGTGCAAGGACACTGGATTTGGAGCCTAACTCAAGCAATGAAGCTTGTAAGGTAAGTGCAGGGCTAAACAAATAAAGATAAAGGCTTCTACTTGAGCTCCTCTGTAGACATCATGACTATGGGACATGCACTTCCTGGAACCTTGCTATCTTCAACTGTACAACAAGAATAATATAACTTTTTGCTACTTTCTTCACAGGGTTTTGGTGAGTATCAAATGAGATGTAGTTACCTCAATTCAACAAACATGTGTATAGGTCATGCCTTTATAAAATAGAGATTTTTCTTTTGGCCTGACCTGGGTTTTTATCAGGGTAGGTAACTCCCAGTGAGAAAACTCCTTTACCGATGCAGATCTATAAATTGGGTCTGTAATTTATGATCTTAGAGTTGCAAAGGGACACTAAGAAGGTTAGGGGTCACAATTTAGTCTGGGATCACAATTTAGGATGAATCCAAGGTAAGATTTGAATCCAATTTGTTCAGACTTTCTGACAGCTCTATATCTACTATCCCCTAGCTTCGTAAATTGTGGTTGCACTCCATTTGTCATCTTGTAACTGAATGTGGAGGTTGTGAAATTATGATTTATTTTTGGTAAATGTTTGATTTGTACACCTATATTTTATATACCTATATATCTGGGGCCATGTAAAAATTTCTCTGGAGAAAAGGGGACATGAATAAAAAAGCTTTAAGATGTCCTGAAACTATACCATGTTGTATCCCAGACAATGGGGAATCAAATGGGTCATAGGCAGTGATCTCAGAAGCCAACTACACTAACACTCTTACTTTATCTAACAAGAAAATGAGCCAAAGGTCATAAAATAAGCATAACAGTTAAATTATTTGCCAAAAGCTATATAAAAAAGCTTTCAACCCAGGGCTTCTGGGTTGAACATAGTAATTTCTTCTTTCAAGAAACCTACATTCTTCATGAAGTGGGGTGGGAGGAGGGGAACTATGCAGCATGTATGTTAAGTATTTGGCATTCAGGAACTATCTGTGACTTTCTCAGCTCAAAAAACTTCCTCCACTAAAAACAGATGACTGACTTTAGTAAAAAAAAAAAAAAAAAGTGCTAGGGGGTGCTGAGATGCCAAGGAATTCAGGGATTTTCCCAGGTTTATGCTGGTTTTCTGGACTCCAAGCTCTGTACTCTGTATAACCTACTATAAGGATTGATAATGAGAATAAGTTTGGTACAATGAAAATTAAGTAAATAAACATTTTATAAACCTGTAGAAAGGTCATCTATGTTATTATTCCCATGATATTTACAATATGTGCATTTACATGCTGTAATATTATTTACAGTATGTCAATTTACATACTTTAATGTGATTATTCCTATAATATTTATAGCATGTGACATATTTTAGGATTAAATTCTAGTCTATCCAAGTACTAACTCCTTTCCTTCTCAGAAGGTCTTTCTTTTACTCTGTATATATGTGTATCTGCTTAGCTGTTTATATATTATCTCTCCCATTAGAATGTATAAAGCTTGAGGGCAGACACTAATTTTTTGTCTTTTTAAAAAATATCCCTTAGCACACATAGTTGTTGTTAAGTTATTCAATCATGTCTGACTCTTTATGACTCCATGGACGATAAGATACCAGGCCCCTTTATCCTTCAGTATCTCTTGAGATCTGTCCAAGTTCATGTTCATTGTTTCCATGATGCTATCTATTAATTCATTCTCTTGTCCCCTTTTACTTTTATTTTCAGTTTCCCCCCAAATCAGGGTCTTTTCCAATGAGTCATATCTTAGGATGTGGACAAAATACTTAAACTTCAACTTTAATATTTGACCTTCCAGTGAATAGTCTGAATAAATTTATTTAAGTATTGATTTATTTGATCTTCTTGCTATCCAAGGGACTCTCAAAAATCTTTTCTAGCATCACAATTTGAAAGTGATGATTTGTGGTGTTCAGCCTTCCATATAGTCTTTGTCTCTGTCTCTGAATATGTCTTCATGTCTCTATGTCTCTCTTATCTATCTATCTATCTATCTATAGTCCATAGTAATATACATTGCTAATAGAAAAACCATACCTTTGATCGTGCCTTTGGTAGCAAAGTGATGTTTACTTTTTAGTATGCTGCTTAGATTTGTCATAGTTTTCCTTCCAAGGAGTAATCTGCTATCAGAGTGATATCATCTACATATATGAGACTGTTGATATTTCTCCTGGCAATCTTTATTCTGATTTTTGATTCATCCAGCCTAGCATTTTGCATGATGAATTCTGCATATGTTAAATAAGTTAGATGACAACATACAACCTTGTCATAGTCCTTTTCCAAGCTTAAACCAAACAATTGTTCCACATTCAGTCCTAACTCTTGTCTTTTGACCCCCACAAAGGCTCCTCAGGAAACATATATGATGATTTAGAATTCCCATCTCTTAGACATTCTACTACATTTTGATGTGATTCACATGGTCAAAGACTTTAGTGTAGGCAAGGAAGCAAGAGCAAATGTTTTGAAGTTGATGGTTTTCTGGAACTTTTTTGCTTTTTGCATAGAACAGCAAATGTTGGCAATTTGGTTTCTAGTTTTTTTGCCTCTTCAAAAACCCACTTGCTCTCAGTTTATATATTGCTGAAGCCTAAATTGCAGAATCTTAAGCATAACTTTGTGACTGTGGGAAGTGAGTGTGATTGTTCAGTAATCTGAACATTTCTTGGAATTGCCCTTATTTAGAAATTGGGACACAAACTGATTTTTTTTCACTCTAGTGACCCTGGCTGAGTTTACCAAATTTTCTGGTGTATTGAGTACAGCATTTTTTTTCCCCTGAGGCAATTGGAATTAAATGACTTGCCTAGGAAGTGTTAAGTGTCTGAGGTCAGATTTAAATTCAAGTCCTCCTGACTTTAGACCTGGTGCTCTATCCATTACAACACTTTTAACAGCATTATCTTTTGGGGTTTTAAATAACTCAGAAAGAATTCTATCATCTCCGTTAAACTTAGTTTTAGTTAGCATAGTTTCCCAAGGCCCATTTGACTTCATTCTTTAGAATATCTATATCTAGAGCAGTAATTACACCGTCATGGTTATCAGGAATGTTAAGATTTTTTTTTTATAGTTCTTATATGTGTTTTTGTACTTCATAATCTCTTCTGCTTAAGTCCCCACCATTTTTATCGCTTATCGTGCCCATTTTTGCATGACATATCCCCTTAATATCTTTTATTTCCTTGAAGGGAACCTTTCTCATTCTATTCTTTTCTTGTCTTTACACTGCTCATTTAAGAAAACCTTTTTATCTCTTTTTGCCATTTTCTTGATTTCGGAATTAATTTGGGTATGTCTTCCCCTTTCTTCTTTCCCTTTCTTTCTTTTCTTAGATATTCGTAAAGCCTCATCAGACATTTTGCTTTCTTGCTTTTCTTTTTCTTCAGATTTTTTTTTTTTTTTTTTTTTTTTTGCTGCTACTTCCTCTACAATATTGCAAACTGTATAGTTCTTCAAATGCTTTACCAGATCTAATTACCTCCACTTAATATTCTTAAGGGATGTTCAGATTGCCTGATCCACAGAGAACTGTGGTCTTCTTTTAACCGAATGTTTACACCTTTTCCACTTTTGGCTACAAAGAATATAATCAATCTGATTTCTGTATTTATCATTTGGTGATGTCCATGTAGAGAGTAACCTTTTGAGTTGTTGAAAAATAGTATTTACGAGCAGGACCAGGAATTCATTATATACTTCAATAACAATACTATATGATGATCAATTCTGATGGACATGGCCATCTCTAGCAATGAGATGAACCAAATCAGTTCCAATAGAGCAGTAATGAATTGAACCAGCTACACACAGCGAAAGAACTCTGGGAGATGACTATGAACCATTACATAGAATTCCCAATCCCTATATTTTTATCTGCCTGCATTTTTTTTGATTTCCTTCACAGGCTAATAATACACTATTTCAAAGTCCAATTCTTTTTGTACAGCAAAATAATTGTTAGGACACGTATGCTAATATTGTATTTAATTTATACTTTAACATATTTAACATGTATTGGTCAACCTGCTATCGGGGGGGAGGGGATGGGGGCAAGGAGGGGAAAAATTGGAACAAAAGGTTTGGCAATTGTCAATGCTATAAAATTACCCATGCATATAACTTGTAAATAAAAAGCTATAATTAAAAAAAAAAGATTCTTTGAAAAATATAACAGTAAAAAAAAAAAAAAAGAAAAATAGTATTTACTAACTAGAGAGTTATATTGGCAAAACTCTCTTACTTTGCCCTACTTCGTTTTATATTCCAAGATCAAACTTGCTTGTTATTCTATTTATCTTTTGATTTCCTTTAGTATTTCAATCCCCTATGATGAATATGACATCTTTTATTTTTGCGTCATTTATAGATGTTGTAGATTTTCATAGAGCTGATCAACTTTGGCTCTTCAACATCAGTGTTTTGAATATATTCTTTATTACTGTGATGTTGAATGGTTTGCCATGGATTCAAACATATCATTGTCAGTTTTGAGATTACACCACAATTCTGCTTTTCTTATCCTTTATATTGATCATGAATCAATAATTCCTCTTCTAAGGAATGCTTCCCTACAGTTGTATATATATAGTGATCACCTGAATTAAATTTATTCATTTTTAATTCCTTTAAGTTCACTGACACCCAAGAGATTGATATTTAATCTTTCCATCTTCTATTTGACCACATCCAGTATTATCTTTATTCATAGATCTTACATTTCAGGTTCCTATTCAATATTGATCTTTACAACTTTGGATTTTCCTTTCATTACCACACACATAAACAGTTAAACTTTCTTATGGCTTTGGCCTCATCACTTTATTAGTACTGGAGCTAATTGCAGTTGCCCTCTTCTCTTCACCAGCACATTGGACCTGATCTGAGGGTTTATCTCCCAATGTCATATCTATCATTTAGCACTGTCCATGGAGTTTTCTTGACAAAGATACTAGAGTGGTTTGCCATTTCATTCTCCAGTATATTACTTAGCATATACTGTACCTGCTACATGCTAAGTACTTACCTGTTTTTCGACTTAATTTGATTATATTCAGTTTTGTATATGTAGTTTGATGCATTTACTATTTAGACATCAATCTTGTCTTTCTTCCCTCCTCCAACTGCATTATAACAACAACTAAATTAATTGTAACAACAACAAGAACTTGCATTTCTAAAATGCTTTAAGTTTTACCAAACACTTTCCTTAAAATTGCCTCTTGAAAGGTAGGTATACTCCTATTATTATCCTCACTTTACAGATAGGGAAACTGAAACTTAGAAAAAATTTATTGATTACCTAAAGTCACACAGCTAGTAAATACCAGAAATAAAACCTTATTCAATCCATGTCTTCTGACTTCAAGTCCTGTACTCTGGACATATTATAAAGACAGCTTCCTATATTTCTGTGAATTCCCTCCTTCAAGAAATGTGTGAACATTGTGGGGGATAAATTGTAAATATTCAGAGAATTCCTATCATTATCTATTAATAATAATCACAATAGCTCCTCATTCCATGGACCTTGGAAAACTCCAAACTGCTTTCTTTACCACAACCCTGTGATTAAAAAAAAAATGCTGAAGCCCACCCCAGAGACCACATTGTTGATTATCACATTGAGTTTCCCAGGATTCAAGACTGAAGACACAGAAGCTATTTTACTACCATTGGGATATGTAGGTAGATTAGATGTTTGGACAGCAGAAGGGAAGGAGGAAGGACTACCTCTCATTGCCTGTCATTTTACATTTAAAACTAAACTTTTCCCTTTGTGAATGACACCCTGCCCAGCACTGATTATTCTACAATAATCAAAAAGGTAGATTCATTATGTTTGACTTCAATTGGAGTCGTGATATGTACTATAAGTTGTTTCTTTTTAAGATGAATTCCTACAATGGCATAGTTTGCAAGTGACATCATAGATTTATTAAGTTTCTAGAGTTGGGAATTGTTGAATTTTTTTTAATCAGATAAGAGAGATAGAAAAATTGGGAAAAGAAGTTAGAGGTATGCAAAAGAGAATCAACAGCTTGGAAAAGAAAGGCCAAAATCAACTGAAGAAAATAATACCTTTAAAAGTAGAATTAATCAGATGGAAAAGAGATATAAAAGCTAACTGAAGGAAATCATACATCAAAAACTACAATTGGGCAAATGGCAACTAACGACTCATTGAGACATCAAGAATCAGTCAAACAAACTAAAAAGAATGAAAAAAATAAAAGAAAATGTAAAATATCTCATTGGAAAAACAACCAACTTTGAAAATCCAGGTAAGATAATTTAAGAATTATTGGACTGCTTGAAAACCACAATCCAAAAAAAAAAAAAAAAGAACCTTACTGGCATCTTTCAAGGTATCAAAGACAAACTATATTGCTATTCTAGAATCAGAGGGCATATTGGTTATTGAAAGGATTTATCTATTACCTTCTGAAAGAGATACTACAAGGAAAACTCCAAGAGATGTTGTAGAAAAAACCCAGAACTATAATCAAGGCAAAAATATTGCAAGCTTCCAGAAAGAAACAATTCAGATAATAAGAAGCCATAGTCAAGATTATCTGAGATTGAACAGCATTTTCAATAAAGGATCAGAAGACCTGGAATACTGATATTCTGGAAGGCAGAGGAGTATATGTGGTGAGATTCTTAGAAACAGAGATACAATAGGATTTAAAACTGATTCTAGAGCTCTTCTGATACAGACTTTTCATTTTACATATTTGTAAACTGAGGCCTAGAAAAGTCAAGTGATTAACCTCAAGTCCTAGAATTAGTTCATAGCTGAGACTAGATTACAGTTTCTAGTCTTTTTCTAAGTCTGCTAATTTTTCTTTGTATATAAGACATCATCATAGCATATTGAATTTTGAAGTTTTCATCCTGTTATATGATAACATCTAGCTACTATGGCACACACTCATGGAATCTCTCCATCCATGGGCAGTATTTGTAACAAACAATTAATTTAGTTAAATTATAATAAACAACTCACATTTCTATAGAACCTAAAGATTTGCAAGTTACTTTTAACTAATTCCATAAAGAAAACAGTCTCAACTTATAAATGGGGAACTTGAGCTTCATAGAGAACATAATCTACTCTACTATACCAATCTATTCAATGCATTTAGCTAAATTTTGATTTCATTCATAGGATTAGTCAATGATCTTGGTGCCACATTTCCAGAAGTGATGAGAATGTGTTTGATTTTTTTTTTTCTTCTCTTTGGGAAAATATCTGATCATTAAGCCATCAGTTTGGCATCTTTAACTAACATGGCCCTGGAAAAAATCCCTAAGTGGTAGCCTATGACACTCACAAGCTGCCACCCTGGGAAAATTCTTGCATACCACTGGGGAAGTCCACATTAAGAAATCCCCAAGTATCTTTGAAAGAATATCAAATGCAGGAATAACCTTTTAAAAACAGGAAATAGATCTTAAGAATGGAAACATGTCCAAACATTCCCTGGCTTGAGACACTACTTTTCACTAACATCTCTGAAAGCTGATCATTTGGCCAGAGTAAATCACTAAAATTAAATATTAATTTCTTATTTAAACACACATACAAATTGATAGATGGATAGATAGAGGGAGGTGGAAGAGAGAAAGAGAGAGACAGAGGCAGAAAGACAGATATATTAAGAGAGACAGAGAGAAGAGGAAAGAAGAAGCAGAAGCAGAAGCAGAAGCAGCAGAAGCAGAAGAAGAAGAAGAAGAAAAAGATGAAGAAGAAGAAGAAGAAGAAGAAGAACAACAACAACAACAACAACAGCAACAAAAAGAACAAGAAGAAAGAGAGGGAGGGAAGAATGAGGCGAAGGAGGGAGAGAAAGAGAGATTTTCCCTTTGCAAATGGCCATTCTTCTTGCCTGGCTTGATAGAAATGTGTAGGGAATGCTACCAGACCAAGAAATCAACTCAATTTGCTTTCCTTCTTTAGAACAAAGGTGAATAAAAATGTCCCCCTCTTCCCCCCACACCCTTAGCCCCTCAGCCCAAAAAGACCAACTTTTTTGCTTCTTTTAACTTTCCTTTCCCACGTGTCCAAAATACTTTTGTTTCCTCTTCTAGCCTCATTTCCTCTGAATGGCTCTAATTTTCACAGGAAGTGATTCATTTCGGGAAATCTGAAAATTATTTGAGCTGTCTCATGAAATATTGATTCTTTCTCCTCAGCCCTACTTTCCCCACCCTTGTGTCATTTCACATGGAACTGCAAACAGGAATAATTGCCAGTGGCATTTTGAACCTTTCCAAGTATTTTTAAGGCTATTACTGAATATCTGAATATTGGGCCTTCCGTGCCCTCAAGCAGGGTGAGAGTACCTAAAACCATTTACTTTATTTTCAGGTTTGGGAAGAAGGGGGAGAAGCATATGGTTTCTATAATAGACAAGACATTTAGTTTCCTTAGAACTGCCCCCAAATTGGGTGGATTGGGGGCAGAACAGCCCAGCTGAGTTGATTCTGTTTTCCCCTCATTTTCTTGTTCAACAAGGATGGAGAGAATTCTATGGCTTTTGCCAGGCCCTGTTAGTCGACAGCTATTTAAGCACTGCTTCTTTTAATCAAGCCCTTCTTTAGTTGGGGTAGTTTTAAATAAGGGTCCACTGTCAACACAAAACATATGTCTGAAGCCTCCTTTTGGTTACTAACAATTCTCAGTATTATTAAGTCTGGAAAGAATTTCTAACCAATTTGCTTCCCTTCTCTGCTCCCTCCTCCTGCCTTATCCCCAGCCCCCAACCCAAAAATTTCAGCTTTCATCTGGTCACTTTCTTTTCTCTATGTTTTGTCTCAGTTTGTTGTCTGACTACTGCCTTGCAGGACAATCCCCCACTTCTACCCCAATTCTTTTCCACTAGTCACCAACACAAGAGAAGCATTCTGATATAATGGAAAAGCATCTTCTTGCCTGTTTGTACTGAAGCAGAGAGAAAAGAAGAGAACCACATGAACAATTTGTATAATAACATCATAAATAAAAACAGCTTTTAAAAATTGAGGGAAATTGATTAAGTGTCCAAATATGATTATATAAGACCAGTGCTGAAGATTTCTATTCACTTTTCAATAGAGAGATGATAGATGCAGAATAAGACATGAATTTTTGGATGTAATAATAGTATTTATTAAAATTAGCCAAGTGATTTACAAATATTTCCTCATTTGATTCTCTCAACAATTTTGGGGATTAGATATTATTATTCCTATTTTGCAGATGAATAAACTGAGGCTGAGAGGTTAAGTGATTTCTTGAGAGTATTAGTAAAGTGTCTGAAGATTGAATTCAAATTCCAGTCCATCTGATTGCCTGACTCTAGGCAATTGTCACCTAACTGTCTCACGTGAGAATTTCTTTTACTTGACTTCACATGTTTGTTACAAGAGTTTTTCCTTCCTTCCTTCTTTCCTTCCTTCCTTCCTTCCTTCCTTCCTTCCTTCCTTCCTTCCTTTCCTTACTCTCTTTCTTCTTTCCTCCCTCCCTCCTTTCCTTCTTGGGAAAATATGCTAAGTATGTAGAGCCATCCCACATTATCTATGCTGATATTGCTTAGTCATTTTCAGTCCTATCCATCTCTTCAGTACCTCATTTTAGAGTTTTCTTGGAAGAGATACTGGAGTGCTTTGTCATTTCCTTCTCCAACTCATTTTACAGATGAGAAAACTGAGGCAAACAAGGTTAAATGATTGACCAAAATTATACAACTAGTAAGTGTTGGAGACTGGATTTTAACTCAGGGAAGATGAGCTTTCCTAATTCCTGGCCTAGTATTCTATCTAGCTTATACTTTACATTTATCCACATCTTGAGACACTCTGGAGTTTATCAGCTCCTCATGCAAATAATCTCTATGAATGTCTCAGATTAATGTGAGAATTTGAAGAGAAATGGGGCAAAGGGTAGAACAGGGCAGCACCCTGAACTATTATAATGATCTTTTTCCTAAATAATATCTTATTACAAACTCAAGAGAAATTTTTAAAAATGCCAAGAATCAAAAAAAAAAAAAAAAAACGAGAAAAAAACCCTCAAGTACAACTTGAAACTTAAAACTCCATATTCAGTTTATAAAAATACAAACTTTCACAAAATAATAACAGAACAACTTATTTCTTGTCTCCTTTTAATGTTCTTTTTTTTCCCAATAAGCCTACTGATGATGTTTTCCTTCAATTATTCTTTAAAAACAAAAAAAGTAAAATCATAGTCACAGGACCATAGAGTTGAAGTTAGAAAGGACCTTAGAAGTTATTGAATCCATCTTCCCCCTCTTTTAAATAAGGAAATTGAGGCTGAGAGGTTAAATAAGTTCCCCAAAGTCACACAACTTGTAAATATTCATGGTAAGATTTGAACCTAGTTTTTCCTCCATAGTAAATGATCTCTGACTCTAAGACTAGCAATCTATCCACTGTAACATTTTCATGCTTCATGCTTCATATGTTGTCCAAGACTTTGCTTCTTTAATAAATCCATTATCTTATTGATGGAGACACTTGTTTTAGTGATGTGTACCTAGATTGTGGAAAACCAGAATTCAAAGATGGCCTTGGATACTTCCTCAATCAGTGACTTTGGGCAAGTCACTTTGCTTCTGCCTACCTCAGAAGTAGGTATGTGGATATGTGGATATATGTGGATAATAATAGTATCTACCTTTTAGGGTCATTGTAAGGATTAAATGAGCTAATATTTTGTAAAATGTTTAGAAATCTTAATTTATCATACAAAGACTGGCTAAAATTACCCCATTCATCTCATTATATGTTAATTTCTTCTCCTTTACCCATTCCATGGTACTCAGATGACCTTTATGTCATTTCTCTTAAATAATTCTTCATTAGTGATAGGTTGCAGCTTGGTTACCACTCTCCTCACTCTTTCCCCCAGTCTAGGTGGCTAACTGCTTTTAATTCTTCAGAGATTGTGGTATTCTCAGATCCTCAACTTTCCCATCTGTAAACTGGAGATACAAATAGTATCCTTGTGAAGATCAAATGAATAAACATCTGTGAAGTGTTTTGCAAACCTTACAGTGATATTTAAATGTCAACATCTTTCATCATAATTACAATAATTTCATGGCATGCAGCATTACCAGAGAAATATTGAGGTTGAAGAGAAGAGAAACAAAATTAAAAATATATATATATATCCCATTATCATATGCCCAGCAGAATATCAGGGAGGATTCAAAATATATAAACAAGAAATACTGGTTCAAGAAAGTATATATATTAGTAGAAGAAATATTCATGAGTGTCTATTTTTTCCTTCATTCCTTGTAAATTGTTCTTTTGATCTCTGTTGCACATCTTTTTACTTTATTCTTTTTTTCCCCCCTTTCATTCCTCCCTACCCCCATGCAGGCTATAGTTAAGAAAGGATACATTTATATACACATATGTAGAGCTATACATACACACATCTACTCACACACATACCTCCACACATGTCTTACCTATCCCTGATTACCTTTGCTTTAATTCTGCTTCTAACTTGCCTTGCTATTACTTAAACTCGTTCCACCCATGGGCCCCTCCCTTGTCTGTTTCCTGCACCTTTTGTTTCCCTGTCCATCCCCCCCCCTTATTTCTTTATAGATTTTGGAGGGTGTGATACCCTTCATCATATATATATATATATATATATATATATATATATATATAATTGCCTTTTTAACCTATTCTGGATTTCTAGATTTAAGGTTTCAGAACTATGAGCTCTCCTTCTCCCACTAATGCCTTTGCCTATTCTTCTTTTGCACCTCATTTGTATGACATAATTACTATTTTTACTTTAACTCTGCCCCAATCTTTTTTTTTTAGCTGCCCTATTGTTGATGTCAATCTTGAACATATGCTAAATATTTGTCATGCAAAAAATAAATAAATAAATAAAATTTCCATTTTGAGTTCCTTGAAATTAATCTTTGATATTAGCTCTACATGTTAAATTCTAAAATAGAATCTTGTTGAGGTGGTGATCAGTGGATATTTTCTATTTCTATTTCCCCTTCTATTCTATCACTCCAGCACAATTTTCTTGGATTATTTTTTTCATTATTTTATCAAGGTCCTTTTTTTGGTCACAGTTTTTAGACAGTCCAATTGTTCTTAGATTTTCTTTTCTTTTCTTTTTCTTTTTTTTGATCTGTTCTTCAGATCTGTCATTCTTCTAATGTTCTACTTTCTGTTCTATTTTTCATTCTTTATAATGTTTTTTTTTCTTTATTGGTCTCTCATAGCTTCACTGGCTTCTCCTTGCCCAATTTTAATTTTCAAAGTGTTACTTTCATCTTTAAGACTCAATCTCCTTTTCTAGTTGGTTAATTTTTTCCCCATAATTTTCTTGTTTTTCTTGGATGGTTTTTATTTTCTTTTTTAGTTTTTCCTCAATATATCTCATTTAATTTTTAAATTCTTTTAAAAATTCTTTTATAAATTCTTTCTTGGCAGGGAGCTATTTCACATTATTCTTTGGGGGTAGAAGCTATTTTTACTTCAGAGTTCTCCTTTGAAGATGAACCCTGGTCTTCTCCGTTCCTACAGTATCTTTTAATGGTGGGGTACTTTCTTCTTTGCTCATTCATTTTTTAAAATAAGAGGTATTAGTGTAAGCACCTCTAATCCTAGGGTGGAGGGATGACACTCTGGCTTTACTTCACTTCTCTCCTCTGACCAGGAACCCCAAATCAAGAACTCTCACCTTCAGCAAGTACCCACAGCCAACTGTGTTCCTGCTCCATTGCTTCTGCACTCACCAGATGTTGTTGGTTCTTTATCATCCAGCACTGTTGTATCTAATCAGGTGAGGTTCCCTCACTCATCTGGTACTCAGACCTAAAGCCACAGTCAGGAAAATGAAAGTCTCTGTGGTTCTAGCTGAAGCTCCAGTCACACCCAGTTAGCCCAAGGTGTCCCCACTTGATGTTTCTGGTGAACTAGCCTGGAGATATCTGCATTTCATACAGGTTAATCCCAGACCCCAGGGTCTTTCTTTGGATCTTTTTTCATCTTTCTTCAGATCTTCTGGGATTGTATCAGGAACACTTCCTGTTCTGACCCCAGTTTTCTTAATTTTTTTTTTTTTTAACTAGTCTATGTTTGCCCTGAAGCACAAATTTGTTCTATTTGTGGGGGAAATCTGAAGAGCTTGAAACTTACCAACCTACTCTGCCATCTTCCCAGAATCCTCCCCCAGGTTTTTGTTTTTTTTAATTGGACCTATGTTTTCATTGGTCCAAGACTGTGTAGTCAAATGAAAATAGAAACAAGAACCACTGAGACTATACATAAGGATCCCTGCCAGCCACATATAGACTTGGAAAACTTTTTTATTAATATATTAAAATCAGATAGGAAATACATTGCAATCTGGTTCAGGCTGCACTTGGGAGTGTTATGGGCCAAACGGGCTATAATCCAAGACAAAGCTTACTAAATTGTGGGTCATGACCCCATAAGGGGATGCATAACTGAATGTGGGGGTCACAAAAAATTTGGCAAGAGTAAAAGGTTTTTGAATGCCCCACATCCTGCAGTATCAAATATTCTGCTAACATTCAATTCTGTATGTAAAAAGAAAGAAGCACATTCATCTCATTAGAATGCAAATTTGCTTTTGTTTGTAATAAATAGTAAAATTATATGTATATCAAAGAACTATTTAATTCATTTTTTAGTTTCAATAGTATTTTATTTTTCCAGATATATGTAAAGATGGTTTTGACATTCATTTTTGTAAGACTTAATGTTCCAAATTTTTCTTCCTCCCTTCCTTCTCCCTCAACTTGAGACAGAAAGCAATCTGATACAGGTTAAATATATATAATTCTTTTAAACATATATCCATATTTATCCATATTGTCCATATTTGAAATCTTATGCAAGAAAAATCAGACCAAAAGGGGAAAAACCCAAAAGATAGAAAAAAACAAAGGAGAAAATACTTTGCTCTGATCCAAATTCAGTCTCCATAGTTCTCTTTCTGGATGCAGTTGGCATTTTCCATCCTGTCTATTGGAATTGCCTTGAATTGCAGTATTGCTGAGAAGAGCCAAGTCCATCACAGTTGATGTTAATGTGTATAATGTTCTCTTGATTCTGCTCACTTCACTCAGCACCAGTTCATGTAAATCTTTTCACACTTTTCTGAAATCAGAAAATGGAATGTAATATTCCATTACATTCATATACTATAACTTAATCAGCTATGCCTCAACAGATGGGTATTCACTCAATTTCCAGTTCCTTGCCACTACAAAAAGAGCTGGTATAAACATTTTTACAATGTGTGTCTTTTTCCTTCTTTTATGATGTTTGAGATGTAGACCTAGTAGTGTGACACTTCTGAATCAAAGAGTATACAGTGTTTTATAGCCCTTTAGGCAGGCCAAATTGCTGTCAGGAATCATTTTATAACTCCAAGAAGAATGTGTTACTGTCCCAGTTTTCCCATATCCCCTCCAATATTTATCTTTTCTTGTCATCTTAGTCAATTTGAGAGGTGTGAAAAGTAGCACCTAAGAATTTTATTTTATATTTCTCTAATCAATAATGATTTAAAGTATTTTTTCATATGACTAGAAATGGCTTTACTTTCTTTATCTGAAAAAGATCTGTTCATATCCTTTGACCATTTATCAATTGGAGCTCTCCATATATTTCAGAAATGAAGCCTTTATTAGAAATTCTTCCAATTGTTTAGATCTATTTTTGTGTGAAAAGTATTTTATAATTGTGTTCATGTAGTTTCTGGCTTTGTTTGGGTGAGTAGAATCCACAGTATTTTGTATTTCCTACAGTATTTTTAAATTTCTATCTCTTCCTGTGGGGCTTTGTTGGTAACATATAGAAATGGCAATGCTTTATATGAGTTAATTTTATACTCTGCAACTTTGCTAAAGTTGTTGATTATTTCTAGTAGTTTTAAGCTGATTCTCTAGGATTCTCTAAATATACCATCTATCATCTAAAAAGTGATAATTTTATTTCTTCATTACCTGATCTAATTCCTTCAATTGCTTTTTCTTCTCTTATTGCTAAAACTAATAGTTTTAGTATAATATTGAATAATAGTGGTCCAAAGAACTATTTTAAAATAAATTTCTTCATGATTTATTAACAGTAAATGTTTGACTTGTATACCTATTTTATATATCTATATGCTGGGGGTATATAAACATTTCTTGGTCTAAAAGGGGTCATAAATGGAAAAGTTTAAAAAGCTCCCATCTGAGAGACTCAGGATGAGGCAATTCTCTCCATCAATGTAGATTATTACCAATTGTGCATTTTGTAGTCTTAGTTACATACTCTAGATACCCACAAAACTCTTTCCATCCACTTCCTATATCTACATCTTTGTATTAATTATACCCACATCTTTGTATTAATTATCCCCCTTGTCAGACTGGTCTTCCTCCTCCCTCCTTAGAATCTCTTCAGAGCAGGGGTGAGGTAGGATGAGGGAGATAAGAGATAGGGAGTGGATAGTGGGGAGGAAAGCACTGAGTTAAATGACTTTTCTAGGGTCTTACAACCAGTAATATAAGAAGCAGAACTTGAACTCAGATTACCTTGACTCTAAGGTTCATTTGACACCCACCATCCAGATATGATTAATGACAGTTCATACATGATATAGTTTCATTGCTCAGCTTTCCAATGATCAATCCAGGTGCCCAGCAAACTCCAGTTCACCTTCCTAGGCTTTGAGACTTATTAATATTTTTACCTTTCCTGCCAGTGACAGACTTGAAGAGGATGAGACATGAGTCTTATTGATCAGCCCAGTGAGGCATCCCTATTATTGTTGATGTCAGACTTGAAGTTTGACATAGCCACACAGCACTGAAGACCTTCCCCTCTATGAAAGGAACTGTAGATACCCATCCAAAGGCAGGAAACACTGGCATCCTAGGCATCCAGATGCTACGGTATTAATGACCTTTGTGGTATTAATTAAAAGTTCTACCAAGTACATCATAAATTGAGAGGCTCTTTAATATCTACCACCTGGTTCTAAAAACCCTATTTACCAGCAGACTGAGAGTGAAAAGCCCAGAAGGTGAAGATGGCATAGTGATTTATTTAGTGTTTTCTTTAATACCGTAATGCTTTCTGTTGCAGCTAATTCAAATTCAAAAACCTGAATCAAAATGAATCAGGCTAACTAATACCTAATAAGTTGGTTGTGTGACCCTGGCCATATCATTGGTTCAGACAGCCTCAATTTCCTCATCTGAAAAATGGTAACAATAATATAAAGATCTACTGAGATAACATACATACTTTGTAATCCTTAAAGCACAATATAAATGCTAGTTATTATAATTTCTTGTTCCCATTATGGTATGAGGTCATGTAATAAATTATAGCTTGTTTACAGAAGAATATTCTGCAGATAGAAGCACAGATTACTACTGTGAGTATTTCTGAAGTTCAAACTTTGTATCTTGGGATTGCAGTTTGTCATTCTAGGTCTATATCCATATCTATCTATCTATATCTATCTGTTGTCTGTCTTTCTGTCTATCTATCTATCTTACCATGATAGGATTTAAAAAAAAAATAGGTAAAAGAAGCCATTCTTTGCCTCATCTCTTATCTACCTTTAATCACTTAATGGTGATTTAGACAAACAGACCTGGAAAAAATCTTAGCTTAAAAAAGCTAAGGTCTCTCACCACATCCAGGGCCATCTCTTAGTCATCCTGATTTTTATCTTGCCACTGGACCCAGAAGGCTCTGGAGGAGAAAGTGAGGCTGGTGACTTTGTACAGCCATCCCTCACTTAAACCCAATTTACTTGCAAGTCATGACATCACTTTTCTGATATCACTAGTGCTCTTCAAGAATGAAGGACAAACAACTATGATAAACCACATGCATTTGGCAGTATTACCAGTGATTAAATTTAGGTTGTTCCAGAACTTTGTTTTTGTAGATAAAGTTGCCATTAAATATTCTTTAACAAAATTCCCTTTTGGTAATATGTTTTATGTTTTAATTATTTTTTGTAATTCTTGTCATAGATTACCAAATCCCCTTTTAAAATCATTATACTAACTAATAGCTTCCTTATCAATGTAAAAACATATCCACAGCAATGAATTATATACCAATTTTTCATTATCTTCGGCAACCCTGTGGATATGAGATATTTTCTCAAAACTGTTTTGTTACTAGGGAATTTGAACAATTTTTCTAGTAAATATTACTAACCTTTGTTTCCTTCTCCATAAATTACTTGTCCATATTCTTTGCCCTTATAAACTATAGAATAGGTGGTGAAGCATAGTAGCTTGAGAGATGACCTCATAGCTAGAAGGGATTTGATTTTACCTTCCAATTCTGACAACTACTTGTTTTATGATCCTTGGAAACTCACTTAATCTTTTAATGCTTTAAGCAAGTCTCTAAAACCATGAGCTGCATTGTGAGATGGAATTTCTTCACCTGAAAGTTGTCTAAAAAATCAGTGTTTATTCCTATTGCCCTAATAAGTTTATATCACTTTAGGTTTTAATTACATTCATTTGTATCTGTTATTAAAGCATTCAGATACATTTGTTGCAAAGATTGGTCTGTAATATTTTTTTCTTTTTATTTCAGTTACAGTGCTTTATATTATAGAAAATATTTTATTTTTAAATAATCAAATCCATCTATTTTATCTTTAATATTTTCTCACTTGATTACAAGATAAGAATTTTTTCCTATACACAATTAGAATAAACATATTCTTGTTTCCAAATTTTTATGTTGTTCAAAATATTCCTATGATTGCTACCACTGGAATTTATTGTAATATACTGCATGAGATATGGATCTAGACTTATTGTTCATCATTCAGCTTTCCAATTTTTCTAACCATTTATAAATGACAAACAGTTTTGTAAATCACATTTTTCTACTAATATTTTGTAATCTTGGAGATATCGCAAATTAATCCCTTTTATGGGCCCATTTCCAGCTTTTCTCCATTGTTACAATGACATGTTTTTTTCATTTCAGATTATAATAACAATTAGTGATGTATATTCTGAAATTTGGCAGAACAAGTCCTCCTTCACAAAAACCAAATTTGCCCCATAGTTTCAACTTAAAATTGTTACTCATTCATCCCTCTTACCTAGTTCCATAAAGTGATCCATTGCTATTTTGAATATATCACTGACTATATAGATTAATTTGTAAAATATTGACATCATCATAATATTTTTGACCAATTATTTACATATAATTTTCCCCTTATTTTTGTCTAAATAAGTAGAAAAAAATTAAAATACATTTCATATGGGTGTCAGTGGACTAACAAAATATATTTGATATATTTTAGCATGATTGCAAATAATTTCTTTCAAATTTTCTTGAATTTATGTTGCTGATATAATAAAAAAGTAGATAATTAATGTGTTTATTATATATCTTATCATTTTTAAAAAACTATTTATTTATTTCAATTAGCCCTTATCATTTAATTTATTAGACTTTTTAACATCCAGTCATTCTTTTTTTCAAATAAAGATCTTTAGCTCCTTCATTGTCAACTTTTTTTTATGCCTTATTAATGGAGAATTTTTAAAACTATGGAAAATAAATGTGAGAATAACTCAACTTTACATCTATTTTTTTTTTTTTTTTAAAGATGGAAGACTTCTAGTGTTTATTTGCCACTTATTGTGCTGGTTTTTTCATTTCAATTAAGAATTTAACTTTTTTTTTTTAATCTGGAATTGAGATTTCATTGAAATCCCAGTGTGAAACTTCCATTTCCTGGTGCAAATTGTCAGTTAGCTTATACTTTGTAGTCATGGAAATTACCTATAATACCAAGAGAGATTAAACTCTGATGTCTGATGAAATATCTTGTAAGTATCTAAGGTGGGACTAATACACAGGTATTCTGACTTAAAGAATGACCCTCTATCCCATATATAATGTTGCCTTTCATGCTTATCATTTTTGTAACATTAATAAAATTACCTTTTATTCTTATAATTTTTAATAAAAAAACCAATGCATTTTTAATCAGAGATTTTCTATATTTATTGAGATAATGATGCTTTAAATTTATTTATATAACTTGCTTTATTTTCCAATTTTGAATCTTTATTCCATTTGAGTTATAAGTTCTATTTTGCAGTAATGAATATTCTTTAAAGATGTGCTATGCATTATATTTTATAAATTTTACTTAACATTTTTGCATCATTATTCATTAAAGTCATATGTCATACTGCATAGAATACTTGCTAATGTATGGGGCTTAAAAATAGGTAGACATTAGTTTAGATCCTGTCCCTGATACTATTTGTATGATGCTGCAACATCAAAACCACTGTGTCTCAAACAACTTTTTTAGATTTACATATTAAGACAGACACATTTTAGTTCCATGCTATTATTTCCCTACAATGATGAAAAATCCCCCCAAATTTACATATTTATAAATGAAATTAATGGTAATGATAACTCTTTATTTTCTATTTCATCTCTATCGTTACAAGGTTTGGGAATCCAATCCAATTTTTGTCTCAGTGAAAGAATTGGGTGATGAATCACTTTGACCTCCCTATGGACAGAAGCCACTGATGATAAAGTACTTGTTCTTTGAAGGTTTAGAAGAATTCATTTTCATTACTTATTGGGGGGAAAAACCCAAACCATATAATTTGTGTAGGTTGGTAAGGTAAAATGGGAAAATTTGCAGTCCTTTGAAATAATAATAGCTATCACATCCATAACCTTTTAAGAATTTCAAAGCACTTTACACATTTTTTTTTTTTTTATTTAATAGCCTTTTATTTACAGGATTTATACATGGGTAACTTTACAGCATTAACAATTGCCAAACCTCTTGTTCCAATTTTTCACCTCTTACCCCCCACCCTCCCTAGATGGCAGGATGACCAGTAGATGTTAAATATATTAAAATATAACTTAGATACACAATAAGTATACATGACCAAAACATTATTTTGCTGTACAAAAAGAATCAGACTCTGAATTATTGTACAATTAGCTTGTGAAGGAAATCAAAAATGCATGTGTGCATAAATATAGGGATTGGGGATTTAATGTAATGGTTTTTAGTCATCTCCCAGAGTTATTTTTCTGGGCATAGCTAGCTCAGTTTATTACTGCTCCATTAGAAATGATTTGGTTGATCTCGTTGCTGAGGATGGCCTGATCCATCAGAACTGGTCATCATCTAGTATTGTTGTTGAAGTATATAATGATCCCCTGGTCCTGCTCATTTCACTCAGCATCAGTTCATGTAAGTCTCTCCAGGCCTTTCTGAAATCATCCTGTTGGTCATTTCTTACAGAACAGTAATATTCCATAATTTTCATATACCACAATTTATTCAGCCATTCTCCAACTGATGGACATCCATTCAGTTTCCAGTTTCTAGCCACTACAAAAAGGGCTGCCGCAAACATTCGTGCACATACAGGCCCCTTTCCCTTCTTTATAATCTCTTTGGGATATAATCCCAGTAGTAACACTGCTGGATCAAAGGGTATGCACAGTTTGATAACTTTTTGAGCATAGTTCCAAACTACTCTCCAAAATGGTTGGACCCGTTCACAACTCCACCAACAATGCATCAATGTCCCAGTTTTCCCGCATCCCCTCCAACAATCATCATTATTTTTTCCTGTCATCTTAGCCAATCTGACAGGTGTGTAGTGGTATCTTAGAGTTGTCTTAATTTGCATTTCTCTGATTAATAATGACTTGGAGCATCTTTTCATATGACTAGAAATAGTTTCAATTTCTTCATCTGAGAATTGTCTGTTCATATCCTTTGACCATTTTTCAATTGGAGAATGGCTTGATTTTTTTATAAATTAGAGTTAATTCTCTATATATTTTGAAATGAGGCCTTTATCAGAACCTTTGACTGTAAAAATATTTTCCCAGTTTATTGCTTCCCTTCTAATCTTGTCTGCATTAGTTTTGTTTGTACAAAAACTTTTCAGTTTGGTATAATCGAAATTTTCTATTTTGTGATCAGTAATGATCTCTAGTTCTGTTTTGGTCATAAAGACCTTCCCCTTCCACAGGTCTGAGAGGTAAAGTATCCTATGTTCCTCTAATTTATTAATAATTTCATTCTTTATGCCTAGGTCATGAACCCATTTTGACCTTATCTTGGTGTACGGCGTTAAGTATGGATCAATGCCTAGTTTCTGCCATATTAGTTTCCAGTTTTCCCAGCAATTTTTATCAAACAGTAAGTTCTTATCCCAAAAGCTGGGATCTTTGGGTTTGTCAAAGACTAGGTTGCTATATTTGTTGACTGTTTTGTCCCTTGAACCTAATCTATTCCACTGATCAACTAATCTATTCCTTAGCCAGTACCAAATAGTTTTGGTAACTGCTGCTCTATAATATAATTTTAGATCTGGTACAGCTAAGCCACCATCATTTGATTTTTTTTTCATTAATTCCCTTGAAATTCTTGACCTTTTGTTTTTCCATATGAACTTTGTTGTTATTTTTTCTAGGTCATTAAAATAGTTTTTTGGGAGTCTGATTGGTATAGCGCTAAATAAATAGTTTAGGTAATATTGTCATCTTTATTATATTTGCTCGCCCTATCCAAGATCATTTAATATTTTTCCAATTGGTTAGATCAGACTTAATTTGTGTGAAAAGTGGTCTGTAATTTTGCTCATAAAGTTTCTGATTTTCCCTTGGCAGATAGATTCCTAAATATTTTATATTATCAGTAGTTACTTTAAATGGAATTTCTCTTTGTAACTCTGACTGTTGGATTTTGTTAGTGATATATAAGAATGCTGATGACTTATGTGGGTTTATTTTATAACCAGCAACTTTGCTAAAGTTGTGGATTATTTCTAATAACTTTTTAGCAGAATCTCTGGGGTTCTCTAAGTATACCATCATAGCACTTTACACATTTTATTTTAGTTGATTTTCATAACACTCCTGTAAGGCACATGTTATTTTATAGGAGAAGAAAGTGAGTCTGAGAGAGTTTAACGGACTTGTTCAAGATTTTACAGCTAGTTAATACCCTGATTTGAGGTCTTGCTATTTCCAAGTTCACCACTCTATCCAATACACTACTTGTTGAAGGGAATCATTCTCATCTCAAGGGTATATCAGATATGTATTATAATCACAGCCTACTCGATGATGAGACACAGTTGTTAAATTTTGAGTTTGAGCATTAGAAATCAGCCAACACTATCAAGTGGGTTTGATTTAGTGTTTTGTTACTTTGAATTTAAGTGACAGAAAAAATGTTTAAAATTCATATTAAACTTAAAAGTTTATTGTACATATATTTCTTCCCTTCCTCATCCTTCCCCTTAATCCTTGCCTGTGCCTGTTGTTAAATATTTACCAGCACACCCCTGGGTGTATTCCAGGTTATCTTGTCTTTACAAATTAAGGTCATGGGGCAAAGAAGAAGAAAGTCTGTTATAACTTGCCTTAAGTATCCTTCCCTACCCTAATCTGTCTTCTATTCATTAAAAGAGCTTGTGAAATCTTACATTCCTCATGCATGATAGATGACTTTTCTTATGATTTGGAAATAGCATAGTAATCTCTTTTTCTTTCCTTATCATCTGAATATATGAATACTGTAACACATTAACCCTTTTCTGCCACTCTCCCTACACTCGCTAGCTTCTTCAGTTTCTCTTCAGGTAATATAAATAGAATAAGGCTTTTCTTTAGCACTCTGAGATGTATGTGCATGGGTAGGAAGCAATTTCACAAATAAGAAAAAAGAAAACAATATATTTACTTGGGTATATTTGTCTGAATTCAGCATCATGGAATTTTTGAACTGGAAGGAACCCCAGTAGCCATATTGTCCAATCCATATTTGGCCAAAAATATTCTCTATGATATCTCTGACAAATGATATCTAAGTATTACTTGAAAACTGCCAAGGTGGGAGAACTCAGGATATCCCCAATCATTCCATTATACTTTTGAAAAGCTTGAATAGCTTTATTTCTTAAGAAGTTTTCTCATAAAAGAAGTGACTTGGAAGACTTAAAATTTCTTTAAAACCTCCACAATGATTAACTATAATTCTAGAAGACCAGTTATAAAGCATATATTTTCCTCTTCCACTTCTACTTCCACATGATAAACTCAAGATCCCAAATAAGACTTATTTTTGTGTGTGTGTGTGTGTGTCAGGGATTTATTTTGCTTGACTATGTACATTTATTAAAAAAGATTTTGTTTTTGTTTTTCAGTTTTGAGAGGATAGGAAAAGAAAATAAATAAATTAATGTAATAATTACACATAAAATTTAACTCAATTTTTTTTCTTACATTATTACTACTAAGAAAGCATAATAATTTCCCTCAACAAATAGGATTTCTAAAATTCTATAAAATCATATTAGTTCAAAAATTTCAAATATTTTTTGAGCATTTTCTGAGACTATTAGTAGAATAGATTGATACAGCTCTCTTGCTATATCTTCCAGTCCAGGAATCATTTTGGAAAAAAAAAATTAATTTTTTTTTATCCATTTTACACTCTATTCAAAATGAAAAAAAAAAAGAACATTTCCATATACAGCAGAACATAAGAAAGGATTTAATTATTTAAAACAATAATTTCTGTTTCCTGAAAACTATGTAATAAATCCTATACGTCGTTTTTAAAGCAACCCAGATTTTCTGTGCCTATTTCTGTTTGTTAGTTCTTTTTCTGGAGGTGGATAGTATCTTTCCACATAGATCTAAGTCTTTCCTTGTTTTTTTTTTTTTTTTTTTTTAATCAACCAGCTCATCATTTCTTATATAACAGAAGTATTCCATCACAATCATATAGCTTATGTTATATTAATTATTCCATAGTTAATTAGTTATTCCACAACTTAGTTATTCCATAATTGAGGAGATCTATCATTTTAGCCAATCTGATAGTTGTAAGATGATATCTCAAAGTTATCTTAATTTTCATTTCTCTAATCAATAATGGATTAAAGCATTTTCTCACATAATTATGTATAGTCTTGATTTCTTCATTTAAAATTGCCTGTTCATATCTTTTGACCATTCATCAATTGAGATATGCCTTGTATTCTTGTAAATTTGACAAAGTTCTCCATGTATTTGATAAATGACACTCATATTTGAGAGATTGTTTATGAAAAAATTCTCCCCCCCCCCATTTTCTACTTTCCTTTTAATTTTGGCTACATTGATTTTATTTAAGAAAATTTTAATTTAAAATAATCAAAATTACCATTTTACACCTCAAAAATACTTTGTCTCTTATTTCTTCACATATTTTCTTCCTATCCATGAGTCTGATAGGTAACATTTTATGTTCCTCTAATCTCTTTGTGTTATCGATGTCATGTATTCATTTTGATCTTATTATTTTGACCAAGGTACATATTTTAGTACATTGGTCTATTCCCAATTCCTGCCAGATTGTTTTCCAGTTTTCCCTAATTTTTTTTAACAAATTTTGAATTTTTATTCTCCAAACTTAAATATTTACATTTGTCAAACATAGTTCCTATAATCTTTTACTGTTATATGTTTACTCTGTTCTACTAATCACTTTCTATTTCTCATACAGTACCAGACAGCTCTGATTTTAAATATCTCTATTTTGGGGGTAAATTTGTTCCATTCACATTTTAAGTTATAATTATTTGTGCATTTTCTTCCATCCTTCTTCCCCTATTTATCCTAACCCCCCTCATTAGTCTTATCTCTACCCCATTACCTTGCTCTCCTATTCTTTGACCTACTCACCCTTCTAAGACTCTCTCCCTTATCCTCTCCCTCCACCTTCCACATTCCTATCTTTCTAAGAGTTTCTTCCCAATATCTTCCACCATGTTCCCAGAATCCTCTTCATTCTGAAGAAATTGTAAACAAAAATGTTAACTAATATCATAGAAGAAATCTTATGCAAACTCCAAATAAAAAGATATCATACAGTAGGATGATAGATCTCAAAATGGAAGAGATCTTAGATATTATCTAATTCAAACCTAATTCTAGTAGTCTTTTTACATGGAGATTCTTATTTTTTGATGATATTTTGCTGATTGCATTAAAGTCTAGAACATGACAGAGCTGTCACAATGAGATTCAAAACCACTTGGAAGTAATTGACTTGAACATTTACATTGTAAAACCAAACCAAACCAAAACAAACAAACAAAAAAAGTGGGAAGAAGAATTTGATTTGCCCATATTAAGTATGCAGGTGTTTGGACTGCCAATTGTTGGTTCAACAATACATATAATTTGGACAGATACTGTATAGATAGTGAACTGTTCCTATAATTGAATAGTAGGAGAAGGATGAATTGATAATACTTGGAAACCTGAGCAGCATTTTTAGTAATCCTAAGTAATCCTAAACTGTTCAGCACAAAACTCCATTTTATTAATACAACACTATTTTAATGATGCTGTATGGCTTTGAATTGTGGGATGCCATGATCTTTGATAGATCAATATGTCAAGTAGCCAAAGGGCAATGGGAATATTCATGGTAGATAAAAGTAGATTACACTTCTAAAGATGATTTGAATGGAAAAAATTATATAAAAGACAAAATTAAAGTTCTGCATGAATCAGAAAGGAGGAAGGCTAGTCATGGAGCTAGACGAGTAGTAAATTTAAAAAAAAGTAGATAGGTGGCTTAGTGAGTAAAGGCACTGGATTTAGATTCAAGAAGAAATGAGTTTGAATCCTGCCACACGCATACTTCTGAACAGTGTGACATTGGGCTAGTCACATAATGTTTCTCAGCTTCACTTTCCTCATCTATAAATTAAATAAAAGATAATAATAGCATTAGAACATGAGATGACATAAAGAATGCATTTTTTAAAATCCTAAAGTGTGTTCTAAATGTTAGCTATTAGTGATTCTAGAAAAAATGATTTGTTAAGTGCATCTGTGTGCAAATCCACTGTGCTATACTTATTTTTGTTGTCAATTTGCTTGTATCCTAATAGGAGATATCTTTTTTTTTTTTTATTTAATAGCCTTTTATTTACAAGTTATATGTATGGGTAACTTTACAGCATTAACAATTGCCAAACCTCTTGTTCCAATTTTTCACCTCTTACCCCTCACCCTCTCCCCCAGATGGCAGGATGACCAGTAGATGTTAAATATATTAAAATATAAATTAGATACACAATAAGTATACATGACCAAACCTTCATTTTGCTGTACAAAAAGAATCAGACTGAAATATTGTACAATTAGCTTGTGAAGGAAATAAAAAATGCAGGTGGGCAAAAATATAGGGATTGGGAATTCAATGTAATGGTTTTTAGTCATCACCCAGAGTTCTTTCTCTGGGCGTAGCTGGTTCAGTTCATTACTGCTCCATTGGAAATGATTTGGTTGATCTCATTGCTGAGGATGGCCAGGTCCATCAGAACTGGTCATCATATAGTATTGTTGTTGAAGTATATAATGATCTACTGGTCCTGCTCATTTCACTCAGCATCAGTTCATGTAAGTCTCTCCAGGACTTTCTGAAATCATCCTGTTGGTCATTTCTTACAGAACAATAATATTCCATAATATTCATATACCACAATTTATTCAGCCATTCTCCAACTGATGGATATCCACTCAGTTTCCAGTTTCTAGCCACTACAAAGAGGGCTGCCACAAACATTCGTGCACATACAGGTCCCTTTCCCTTCTTTATGAGGAGACATCTTCTATAAGAAGGTTTCTAGATCAGTTGGAATGTAGAGTACAGGAACAAAGGAGGGTAGAAATGTAGGAGCAAAGGAATGCATCTTTAACAGTTTGGGCTCTCACAACTCTGCTGTGTGTTGTGTAGTTAATTACATGTGATCCATGTGTCTGATCTACTTTGTACAAATTTCCTTTGTTATACCTAGCAACATTTAACATGACTCACATATCCAGGACACTGCATGAAACCCTAATACAGGATTTTATGTACCATGTACCTGGTGTTTCTTGTGTTTGTGACAATTTATGTTTTGAAAGGAAAACATAAAGTTCCAGTAGCACTATAGACTAACAGATGACATGTAAGGCATTTCAGCATGTGGTTGTAAGTTATATAACAATTTAAAATGTGATCCTATAATATCTCTGCCTTTTCCCAAGATCTGTCTACCCATGGTGAAAATAATTGGTGCCACTCGCTTCTCTTTTCAAGGTTTTTAGGAAGCTTTTTTTTTCATAATGGTATTTTATTTTTCTAATTACATGTAAAGACATTTTCATCATTCATTTTTGTAAGATTTTGACTATCAATTGTTCCCCCTCTCTTACCTCATTTCTCCCCAAGAGAACAAGCAATCTGATAAAGGTTGTACATGTACAATAATTTTAAATGTATTTTTTTTTTTTTTTTTTTAATTTAATAGCCTTTTATTTACAGGATATATACATGGGTAACTTTACAGCATTAACAACTGCCAAACCTCTTGTTCCAATTTTTCACCTCTTACCCCCCCCACCCCCTCCCCTAAATGGCAGGATGACCAGTAGATGTTAAATATATTAAAATATAACTTAGATACATAATAAGTATACATGACCAAAACATTATTTTGCTGTACAAAAAGAATCAGACTCTGAATTATTGTACAATTAGCTTGTGAAGGAAATCAAAAATGCAGGTGTGCATAAATATAGGGATTGGGAATTCAATGTAATGGTTTTTAGTCATCTCCCAGAGTTCTTTTTCTGGGTATAGCTAGTTCAGTTCATTACTGCTCCATTAGAAATGATTTGGTTGATCTCGTTGCTTGAGGATGGCCTGATCCATCAGAACTGGTCATCATCTAGTATTGTTGTTGAAGTATATAATGATCTCCTGGTCCTGCTCATTTCACTCAGCATCAGTTCGTGTAAGTCCCTCCAGGCCTTTCTGAAATCATCCTGTTGGTCATTTCTTACAGAACAGTAATATTCCATAATTTTCATATACCACAATTTATTCAGCCATTCTCCAACTGATGGACATCCATTCAGTTTCCAGTTTCTAGCCACTACAAAAGGGCTGCCACAAACATTCGTGCACATACAGGTCCCTTTCCTTCTTTATAATCTCTTGGGATATAATCCCAGTAGTAACACTGCTGGATCAAAGGGTATGCACAGTTTGATAACTTTTTGAGCATAGTTCCAAACTACTCTCCAAAATGGTTGGATTCGTTCACAACTCCACCAACAATGAATCAATGTCCCAGTTTTCCCACATCCCCTCCAACAATCATCATTATTTTTTCCTGTCATCTTAGCCAATCTGACAGGTGTGTAGTGGTATCTTAGAGTTGTCTTAATTTGCATTTCTCTGATTAATAATGACTTGGAGCATCTTTTCATATGACTAGAAATAGTTTCAATTTCTTCATCTGAGAATTGTCTGTTCATATCCTTTGACCATTTTTCAATTGGAGAATGGCTTGATTTTTTATAAATTAGAGTTAATTCTCTATATATTTTGGAAATGAGGCCTTTATCAGAACCTTTGACTGTAAAAATATTTTCCCAGTTTATTGCTTCCCTTCTAATCTTGTCTGCATTAGTTTTGTTTGTACAAAAACTTTTCAGTTTGGTTACATGTATTTTCATATTAGTCTTGTTGTGAAAGAAAAGTCAGAACAAAAGGGAAAAACCATGAGAAAGAAAAAGTAAGCAAACAAAAAAGGTAAAAATAGTATACTTCAATTGGAACTATGTCCCAAAGGACTATAAGATTGTGCATACTCTTTGATCGAGCAGTGTCTCTCTATGCCAAAGACATCATAAAAGGGGGGAAAGGACCTACATGTGTAAAAATGTTTTTTTTTTTAGTAGACTTTTTTGTAATGTCAAGGAACTGGAAATAGAGTAAATACCCCTTAGCTGGGAAATGACTGAATAGATTATGGTATATGAATGTAATGGAATATTATTGTTCTATAAAATGATGATTAGATTGGTTTCAGAAAAGCCTGAAAAGACTTACATGAACTGATACTAAGTGAAGTGAGCCAAACCAAGAGAATGTCGAACATAGTAACAACAAGATTATGTGATAATTAATTGTAATGGACTTGACTCTTTTCAACAGTGAAGGTGATTCATGGCAATTCCAATAGACTTATGGAAAGTGATATCCATATCTAGAGAGAAAACTGAAGATTGAATGTGGATCAAAGCATAATCTTTTTACCTTTTGTTGTTTGCATGTTCTTTTTTTCTTCCTCAACTTTTTTTTCCCTTTTTATCTGTTTTTTTCCTTTTTCTTTCTTTCTTTTCTTTTCTTTTTTTTTTTTTTTTGCACAGAATGATGAATATGGATATATGTTTAGAAGAACTGCACACATTTATCCTATATCAGATTTCTTGATGTCTTGGGGAAGGGGGAGGTAGGAAAGAGAGAAAAATCTGGAACACGACGTTTTTCAAAGGTGAATGTTGAAAACTATCTTTGCATATATTTGGAAAAATATATTGCCATTAATATAAAAATAATGTCTCCCAAAAAGAAAAAAGAAAATAGCATGCTTCAATTGCCATTCAGTCTCTATAGTTCTCTCTTTGAATAGGAGTGGCATTTTTCCTTCCAAGCCTATTAAATAGAATTGTGTTGGATCACTGAATTGCTGAGAAGGGCTGTCATCATACCTGATCATCACAGTCTTGCTGTTACTATATAATATGTTGCCCCAATTCTTCTCACTTTACTCAGCATCAATTCATGTAAGTCTTTTTAGGCTTTTCTGAAATAAGCCTGCTCATCATTTCTTATAGAACAATTATATTCCATTGTATTCATATACTGTAACTTACTCAGGCATTCTCTAATTGATGGTGAGCCTCTTAATTTTTAGGAAGCAATTTTTGTTTAATTTAAATAACCTGGTCTGGTTACCCCTTGGAAAATAGGGGAGTGGGGCACAATTGGAAAGAAAGTAGTGGTATTTTCTGCAAACCTGAAACCAATCAGAAAGTGCTGATACAAAAAAGAATAAGCACCACACAAATACTGAACAAGTAGAAGTCTGCATGGGAATTGGAGATAAAGGTTTATTTACATGGAGCATAATAAAAATATTTTATTTTCACTGAAATTCTTATAGGTCACTGCATTTGAGGTAGCTGTGTGTGTGTATGTGTGTGTGTGTGTGTGTATGTATGTGTGTGTGTGACTTAAGCTTCCTTGCTTAATTCTTGCTCTACCAACAGATCAGGGCAGGAATCATATCAAACAGAAAGTATTTAAATGAAACAATGCAGCAAAGTCAACAATGAAGGAAAGTCAGGCAATGCATTCTCTCTGCACCTGTGGTAATTGCCCCCTGTTTGCCATATTTATAACTGCTCCTTGATACTTTGATGCCTCTCTTTTCTGTAGCTGCTATCTACTGAAGCCCAGCTTCATTGCGGCTTCCATGGCTAGTGAAGAGCAGAAGCAGTCCATTAAAAAAAAAATGTCAACAAGTTGGTAAACCTTAGGGAAGAATTAATGTTTTGTTTGTTTTGGTTTCTATGGTAAATTTGTCTAGAACAACATGCCTAGGACTAATCCATATATTTTAGTTTCTTTGGTCTCTCAGTCCCTCATGACTGGCATATTAAAGGAGAAAATTCACATGGAGGTAATCCATATGGAAAGATGATATATGTCATCTGCTAGAGGCCAGTCAACTGTCATGCAAGATAACCTGCAGCTGTGCACTACTATTTCTCCTTTCCTCCTCTTCAAGGGAATAAACTTTAGTAGATATCTCATGTGTGCCAACCATGTCAACATGGATTTATTTTAATGTCTACCTTCTGGAGATTGCTACTTGTATAATCATAGGTACTACTCTGAACCTCTTAACCTTATTTGGTCTCAATTTCCTCATCTATAAAGTAAGGGGATTGTTCTAGATGATCTCTGAATACTCTGCTAGCTATTTGTGATCAATTTATCTCTTGCTGCCCAAGCACCTGAAATAATCAGGTGAATTCTGCATCTTTTTATTGATCTTATTTACAATTAATTTTGAAATGGTTTAAGTCATAATTAAGTCATCAAATTACCTAGCATTTATTATTACCTATGATATACCTGTGAAGTGTTAAACTCTAGAGATACAAAATAAGCAAAAGATAGGCTTTGTTCTCCAGGGCATTTTATTAAGTGATGAGTCATGCAACCAACTATGTACAAATGAGCTGTGTAAAGGAAAAATTGCAGATAATCATAGAAAAAAGACAAAATGATTAAGGAAGACTGAAAAAAGCATCTTTGAAGAAGATGGATGAGGACTGAAGGAAGTCAGAAAATTGAGGATATAGAGATAAGGTGGAAGAGAGCTCCTGAGATGGATAGCTAGTGAGAACACTTGGAAATGGGAGCATAATCAAGAAAATTTATGATTTAATGAATTGGACTGGTTGTGCAGAAGGACCACACGGGGATTATCTATATCCTAGAGATATTCTAATATTAGTAGAGGTAGGTGATCAACCAAATGGAAAATGAGAAGATAGGAAAATGAGACAGCCAATTGTGGGGCTTGTTTTTAATACTATCATTCCACTTGCACCCCATTGGATTCCCTAGCTGTATCAGCTTTCAGTCCTTCCCTTTGCACCCTCATCATAGCTGTAATATACCCGATTCTTGATCCCAGATTACTTAGTAGCTGTGACAGATATTCCTTAAAGGATAAAGGGCAGTCTGGAGCCAATGGCCAGTAGCCAGTGACTAAGAACTAAATCTATTTTTTCATTTTTGGTGGGACACAATGAATGCCAGAGGACGAGACATTGGAAGTTTAATCCACTTTTGTGACTTCTTGTGACCTCTTCCTCTAATTGGTTAATTCTTTCTAGAATCTCTATTTTAAGGAAAACATGCAAGTCAGCCCATTTATAGCTACCTTCTCCTAACCTCTCCCACAGCTTATGTATTATATCCCCTCCTCCCCCCTGCCTCCATTTGAATATAAGTTCCTCAGGGAAATGGATTAACCTTTTTGCTTGTATTTTTGTATTCAGAGCTTGTAGTAATGCTCACCACTTAGTAAGCACTTAATCATAGATCTCATTACATTATCCCCACCCCAATCCCAGTCAACCCCCTCTCTCCAACTTTCTAATTATTCTAGAGTATTATCATCCTTCTGGTCACCTAGGGTCAAAAGCATGGTATCATTCTTGACTCCTCACTTTCATTTATATTACATATCCCATTATGCAAATTCCTATTTTTTTCTAGTTTTATAATGTATCTGAAATCTTTTCTCTTGTCTCTTCTAACCTCCTAATTGGTCTCTTGCTCAAGTTTCTTCCTAATTCTATTACATCTTCCAAAAAGTTGGCAAAGTGATTTCTCTAAAACACGGGTTTGGTGGCTTGCTATTGTTTCTGTAATCAAATACTATTTCCTCTTTATCTCATATTTTTAAAAGTTTATTTTTTGTATAGGTTATATAATGCACATAATTTATAAACAAATGTTAGGATACATGAAAAAAAATTCATAGATGAGGTGAATTTTTTTTAAAAAATGGAGACCATTCATGTATACTTATTGTGTATCTAATTTATATTTTAATATATTTAACATCTACTGGTCATCCTGCCATCTAGGGGAGGGGGTGGGGGGGGGTAAGAGGTGAAAAATTGGAACAAGAGGTTTGGCAATTGTTAATGCTGTAAAGTTACCCATGCATATATCCTGTAAATAAAAGGCTATTAAAAAAAAAAATGGAGACCATTGTTCTGGAGAAGGAGATGTAGAGATGTATATCCAAATGAATGAACCTCTGAAGGCAAGAGCTTCAGAATCTTTGACTCTAGGCAATCAGGTTGGGGGAGTGGGATACTTTTTTAGGGGAATTTAATGAGTTTCTCAAATATTATCACTACCTAACCAACTCATATATAATATTGATTCTCTTTACCAAAATTATCTTGTTAGGTGAAATAATGTCAATCACCTCTGACATTGCTTGTGTGATTTTGAAAAAAAGTCACTTTATTTCTTTCAGCCTCAATTTGCTCCTTTGTAAAATGAGAAGCTTGAACTAGATGACCTTCAAAGTCCAACTCTTATATATGATCCTTTTCCATTATATACTGGAAAAGTCAGCACATTGTTGAGGCTACAGCATGCTTGGTAGAGATCATTTATGAAACCAAAGTAACAACACACAGTAGCAACAACACATCAGTGAACACTTACTCACTGTGACTTTGCCCAGCTCTTTGATACCCTGGGCCATTTTTTCTAAAGTCTAACATATGTCAATTATGAGAAGCAGAGATGGACATATTACATTTTCATTGACAGGGACCCTTGAATTGAGAAATCTTTGAAATCAGCAAGAAAAGGATGGCAAGGATTTATTGAGGGTGAAGAAGCAAAGTCTGAAATAATATGGATTTTGTAAAGACCAAAAACAGCTGATTAAGTGAAATGGAGAGTGTTTTATTAGAGTAGCAACACATGCTTGTAACATTTTCCAAGTCCTCTGGGGCATGTTACAAAGAAGTTTCAGTGTTTCCTGATAAATGTTCTTGTGTTTAATGTTTCCCCACACGTAATGTTAAATCAGAAAACCTCAGAAGCAGTTTTTTAAAATTTGCTCTGCTGCCTACAAAAAAAATAAAAAATTCATCCTTTGTCAAGAAGCATAATTTGCACCTACTGTGTATAATATCTTCTTCTAAAGTCTTTCTCAAATGCATTATCTTGATGGAAGTCAAATTTGAGGTTTCAGGTATATTGTCAACCCCAACTAGGATCACAGTTCACCTCAGTCATTTTATTGCCATAAAACCTGTCTACATACTCTAATCATAACATGCTCTCTGATACCTGCCCCACCTTCCCAGCTTTGGAATAGCTTTCAAATCAGTCTTGTTATTGTAGCTCATAGAAAAGGCATGACAGTTCCTGATTCCTTGTGATTTCCCAATCCAAAATATACCTTTTGGTTATCAATCTTGGTATTCCACTTAGCAAAAGACAATTTTATTAATTTTACTTAAAATATTAATGATACTTTTTTATTTTCAAAATATATGTAAAGATAATACTTAACATTCACCCTTGCAAAACCTTATGTCCCAAACTTTTCTCCCTCCCTCCCCTACACAACAAGTAATCCAATATAGGTTAAACATGTGCCATTCTTTTAAACTTATTTCCACATTTATCATGCTGCACAAGAAAAATCAGATCAAAAAGGGGAAAATGAGAAAAAAGACAAAACTACAACAAAAAAGTGAAAATATGTTGTGATCCACATTCAGTCCTCCCAGTCCTCTCTCTGAATGCAGATGACTCAATCACAAACCTATTGAAATTGGCCTGATTCATCTCATTGTTGAAAAGAGCCAAGTCCATCACAGTTGATCATCACATAATCTTATTGTTGCTTTGTACAATATTCTCTTGGTTCTAATCATTTTACTCAACATCAGTTCATGAAAGTCTCTCCAAGCCTTTCTGAAATCAGCCTGCTGATCATTTCTTATAGAACAATAACATTATATTACATTAATATAGTATAACTTATTCAACCACAGACCCACTGATGGGCAGCCGCTCAGATTCCAATTCCTTGACACTACAAAAAGAGCTGCTACAAACATTTTTCACTTGTGAATCCTTTTTCTTTATTTATGATAACTTTGGGATATAGACCCAGTAGAGACACTGTTGGATCAAAAGATATGCACAATTTGACAGCTCTTTGGGCATTTGTTCCATATTGCTGTCCAGAATGGTTGGATCAGTTCACAATTCTACCAACAATATATTAGTTTCCCAATTTTCCCAGATTCTCTCCAAAATTTATCATTATATTCACTATACATATATTCATGTTAGTCAAACCAAGAGGTGTATAGTGGTACTTCAGAGTTGTCTTAATTTGCATTTCTCTAATCAAAAGTGATTTAAAGCATTTTTTTCAAATGACTAGAAATAGCTTTAATTTCTTCATCTGAAAATTGTCTGTTCATAACCTTTGACTATTTTTCAATTAGAGAATGACTTGTATTCTGATAAATTTGAGTCAATTCTCTACATATTTTAGAAATGAGGGAAAAGACAGTCTCAGTGAAGAGAATCAATATAAGTTGGGTATGTACAGGATTACATTTGAGAAACTTATCAGATCCCATTAAAAAGCATCCTGATTGCCTAGAATCAGATATCCTGAAACTCTATCCTTTAGAGATTCATTCCTTTGGATGTGTATCTCTCTCTATAGCAATGGTTTCCAGTTTTTTTTAAAAAATTGTGTACCCAATGTATGAATTTTTTTGTATATATACCCAACATTTTTATTTATAAATTATAGACACATATTAGTCTACTAAAGTCATATATATATAATATTTATATACAAAATCTATATACACATATGTACTAAAAATGTGCTTCCCTATAGAAAGTAAGCTTCTTGAGAAGAGGGATAATCTCACTTTTTAAACTCAATATTAGCATAGAATAGCCATTAATTAATAAATGCTTTGAAATAATTCATTCATTCTTGCCAGTAGATAACAAATTCTGATAGATCCTACTCACTAGAAAGGCTTTGAATGTGGACCCTGAGATGGTAATGCTGTCATCTGAAGATCAGGCTACTTAGATTTAGAAAGGCTTGTCACTTTCTGAATCTTCTTTCCATGCCCCATTCTCCAATCCATTTGGAAATTTGGATTCTATATTGACTACCTTTGACTGATAAGTGAGGCTTTTGTCTAATAATTCTGGGAACCAGACCTCACCACAGCTTCCTATGATTTTCTCATCATGTTTTTACATTCTATCCATTTTTACCCTTTCATTCCTCTCTCCTCTTCTAGCTTTTCTTTGTGTTATTTTTTTCCCATTAAAAAGTAAATTCTTTGAATGCAGATGATATCTTGTTTGCTTATATTTATTACCTTGACACTTAGCACAATATCTGGAATGTAGTAAGCATTTAATAAATGCTTTATCTATCTATATAACATAATCATTATCGTTGTCATCATTGGTTTCATCACCATTGGCCCCCAGATGCTGAATTTGTTTGTTTGTTTTGGTCATAAATAAAAAAGACCTGGGATTATAGGTTGTAGGGTATCAGATTCTGAGGTGGACAGGATCTTAGAGAGTATCCCCACCTACATTTTATAAATGAGGAAACTGAGACTGGAGAAGTTAAGAGATTTCTCTAGCATCCCATATTTGGCCAATGGCAAAGTCGGGATTTGAACCTAGGTGTTGTTATTCCAAATACAGCAATCTTTCCACTATAGCACATTAACATGGATAAAATTTTTATGCTCTTTCAGGTAAACATAATATTCTATGCCTTTGGAAACTAACTGGAGTTTTACTAAAAAAAAATTGAGTACATTATAGTTTAATAAAATATCTAACATTTTAGGAATTGTAATTTCATCCTTGTGGGTGTGTCTTCAACCAATGTCAACCATAATTCCTATACTTCTTGAGTGATTGAAGAAAAGGATATTCATAACTTTCCTTATACATTCATGGTTATGCCTATAGGGCAGATTAGCTAGACTTCTTTCTCTTAAAACTCCACTCAAGTGTCAGCTTCTGAGAAGTCCTTTCCTGGTCTTTTCATTCATAGTATCTTTCCCTCTAAAGTTACCTTGAATCTACCATTTGGCTTCTATGCAACAATATATGTACATTCTATCCTCAATTTTTTTTCCCTATGATAACAGGGTCTTTAGAGGCCTATATTTGCTAGTTGAAGATAATATGGATACATAAAGCTACTAGAAATCCATTAAGGGCAAAGGAACAAATGAACCCTAGCATGCTGGCTGTGAAATGGATAAGAGTATGTATGTGTGTGTGTGTGGGTGTGGGTGGGGGGGTATTAATGGAAATGTTTGGTTGCTGATACATACTTTCAATCTATCAGCAAGGCTGGGTTAACTCCTCACCTTCTTCCTGTGAGCATGAATCACATTGCCTTAAGAGAAAGTAGCAATTTAGATAACTCAAATAATGAATTTCTTATCCCAAGCCTGAAACAAGTCACTCACTCAGGGTGATCAACTAAGTCCCAGAGAAAGAATTCACTTACCATGATGATTAGTAGTTGGCTTAGAATAATAGATTAAAGCTAGGTAGGATCTTCAACTTTACAATATAAGTTTGCAAATGAAGAAAGTAAGAACTGGAAATATTATGATCTGCCTTAGATAATAAATTGCAGGATTTAATCCCATGTCCACTTAAACTAAATTCAGAACCTTTTTTTAGAGAACCATTCACAAAGTCCCATATGTGATGTGGGAAGGGACCTTAAAAGTTATCTAATCCAATACTTTCAATTTATAAATTTTGTAACCTGAGGCCCAAGGAGATAAAATTATTTCTCTAAGGTCACAAGATACTGAATATTAAAAGTAGGATCTTTGACTCCAATCTTTCTACTTTACAGTGCTGATGATCATGTTCCTTCTTTGGTTCAAAGGGAGACATGCATCTTTTTTTTTTTCTTTATTCAAATAAAGTAGAAATGTGAGAAGATAGAAAGAAGTTAGCAATAGAGGAATTTGCTGAGGGATTTAAATAAAATTTAATTATATTATAAACTAGGCAAATGCTAAATAAAATAAGCATTCTGGACCTTATATGTGGAACTATAAATTTATATTCCATAGACCTTACTTTTCTTTTTATATTTATAATAAGTTCAAAATATAACTTTCTAAGCGATCCTGCTCATTTGTCGTTTTTTTCTGGGGACTTTTTTTTTTCTTGTTTTCATTTTTTTTCCTAGTGTCTTTTAAAAATATATATCCTGTACATTATTAAGCACTTTCTGAGACTAGTCAAAATGGAGGCCTGTATCCAGCTATAGTGATTTCTGTGGGAATACATAATATCACAAGAAAGAAACCACAAAACATTTCTATTAAAGTCCTAGATAAGAAACAGAAAACCTTGAAGGCAGAAATGATGCTTTCCACCATAATTTTTTTTTTTATCTCCACATCATCTCTGATATATGTTTCCTTATCTCCACTCACAAAAACACTGTTAGGTGAAACTTCAT